>NC_092439.1:11686732-12039857 GCF_036169615.1 Heliangelus exortis
CTGTGTAATTCTTCCCCTTGCAAATGTAGATGGCAAAACTGAGTTTCCATTTTGTACAGGATTGATTTTATGAAATTTCAGTGGATGCTTGGGGAGTAAGACTAATAGAAAAGCCATTTTAAGATCTTTGCAATTTTATTACAATTAGCTTCTCAGTTACTATATGCTGAATTTGATCTGAGGAAAGAACAGTATTAGAAGGCTGACTTGGCTTTCTCTGCTGAATATTGCATTACATAAATATGTGATTCACTCCAAATGGTACACAGGAGTGTTAGGATCAGATGAAATCAGAGAAATCTATGAATCTATGGAGAACCATCCCCTCCCCCTGGAATATAAACCGAACGCTGTCATTTCTAGAATAATTTTTACATCTCTCTCCTGTGCTCAGTAATAGCTCAGATTTTGCTGTCTTCACTCCTACACTTGTAGTGATAGCTTACTCCAGGAATATCCCCATTTCCTTCAGGCTGAGAACAAGGTACTACCCAACACAGGTAAAGGTGAGAGGATCAGGTCCTGATTGATTTTCATTTCTTTCGCGTGACTCACAAGACACAACGGGGGCTCTAATAAATCACGCTATGAAAATTATGAATAAATCTCAGTCCAAGGTTTTCTGCAGTGATTGCTTATGATGTAAGACCCTTTAAAAAGAGTGAATTAAAATTGCAGTGTAATGGCCCTCTGTAAAGGCAATAAATCTCCCGTTTCGGTGCACTGCGGACAGCCAGCATTGTGTGTGCTGCACGAGCTACCAACACAGGCACATGCTGCTGGCACACGCTTACGTAATTGTGTTGATAGTTCAGGAGCAGCAGTGAGGCTTAGCACTGCCAGATTTACTTTAAGAAAATGTTTGGTCAAGACCGCTGTGGTGTTGTGAGCACATGAAAAGGTTTAAAATATCTTCCTGGCTTTTTACTTGAAAACCCAAGAAAGAATGGAGCTTTTAAGAAGCAGTAAGATGGATTATTCGGTTTTAAACAACAAAGGCAAAATCTATTCTACCTCAGTCCAATAAACTTCCCACAGAAAAAAACGTATTTAAAATATTACCTGAATTTCCCTATTCAAATGCAGAAATATCTGGTCAGTTCAGGTTGCTTATCATTTGATACGCATTAGAAATTCAGCTGCAGATTTCACTTGGAAAATTCATTCCAATAAGCCTCTTCTGTTTTTCAGTCTGGATTCTTGCAGTCTTTATTACACTGGATCAATTGACAGGTATAAATGGTGGGAGCCAGTTTTGTGATTTATCCAATTGGTAATTAAATGAAAAACTTCAATTGGAATGGTTCTAATTTGATATCAGCCTTTAAAAAAATGAATAGGGAGAAACCTCTAAAAATGCTGAGCACCTATAACCTCCAGCAGAAGGGGGGTCATGTCTTAGAGCAGCAAAGGACATGGGCAAGGAGTTAAGAGACCATCAGGAAAAATCCCACCCCAACTCATAAGACCACTGCCACTGCTACCCCTGATTTTAGTGGGATCCAGCCAGAGACCCAAGCAGATTTATTCCAGGCAAAATTTTTCAGGACAAGGACAATTGTGTAATTGCTATAACACTCAATGCAAAAGGGCTTGCCTTCACAGCTGCCTCTGAACTGTACTCTAAAATTAAGACAACATGATATCAGCCACACTGTGCTTTTCCTGTTTCTTTTTTTTTTTTAGCATGGATCTCCCCATTACTTACAGTGTGGAGTTTTGCAAGAGTGACAACGTGCCTTAGCACTTCTTGGGAATGTGTCCTGCATACTGCAGAACTGATGTTAACTCAGGCTTTTCCAGTAAAACACTTTGTGAGGTCAAATCAAGAACAACCTAACTGTGCTATGATAGCTCAACCAATACCAGACAGAGTTAGCTGCTGAGAGGTAGTGGGTTTTGTTTGCTTTTTGGGGGGGCAGTAGCATATCAGCTTACATCTGCATTTTGCTTAAGCAATATTGAAATTCAGTGTTCAGCTGATAGGAGTTCCATGTTTATCCTACCAAGAAGTCCCAGAGGTGCGAGTGATTTTATTAAAAGACCTAATGTAAATTTCACAACTGTATAGATTACTTGGAATGTTAGTTATGTCTAAGCAGCAGGAAATCAATAGTGCAAAAGTGCATTCACTGTTCTAAAGAAAACATCTTTTGGAGAGCCTGCTCCCCTAAGAAAAGAAACTCGTTTTACCTTGTGAGTGTCAGTGACAGGAAAATGAAGTTTGACATTCAGTAGCAATTTTGTAGCATCTTCAACTCCAAAACACAAATTTATCTTCACGGATGTACTGCCATCAGCTACAGCAACTGCTAAAACTGCGTATTTATTGTCCTCAAAGGGTATTTTAGCTAGGGCAGCTTTGTTCTAATTAGGCGTTCTTTAAAATTAATTCAGAACAGTCCACACATGTCCACAGAAATATACACTACATTATGGTGTGACCCTACTAGAAAGCAAAAAAAAGGAAAAAAAAAAAAAGGAAACCTAAAAAAAATCCCCAAGACCTGAGATTTGGACAGATGACTGCAAGCAACTGCATTCATGCAATTTATCAAGCAAGCATTTGTTAGCAGATCTGCCTGAAGTCATTATCTGGGCACCCTACTTGCTTGCATGTTTGCTCTGAAGAATCCTTGTAGGGTTTTCAGCTAGCATCTACATACAGCATGCCAGTAGCACAAAGGCAGGCCAGGCTGGTATAGCTCAGCAAATGAACATTTGTAATGGCATGACCACACAAACAACACGTTATATTAGCTCATTTGGGTATGATTCAGCCCTCCTCAATTTCTATGAAATTTTCCTACTACATAATTTTCAAAATTGGAAACCAGCTTTTCTCAAGCTACTTGCTTTGCATTTCTTCAGCTCTCCCTTACTACATGTTTATTGCAGTAACTAGCACAGTAAGGTCTCTTGACACCCCTACGTGCTTATTGCTACAAAACCAGCAAGCTAACAGTAAGCATCTCGGAGAAGAATTTACTCTATATTCAGGTGTAGCATTTCCCAGCCCAGCCTGGACTGGAGCACCTCACCCAAAGCAATAATTCTTCACAAGGTGCAGAGCCTATCAGCTGCAGCAGCCAGCTCCAAGGCAGCAGGGATGGTCACCCACCACCTCGCTCCAGTGTCACAGAAATCCACCAGTCAGGTGCTACATCTTCACTTCTGAAGACAGACTCATGAAAGGATGTAGGCATGAGAGTTCAAACTTGCAATTCCCTAAACACTAACCCTGCTGATACTATTTTTTTAACTGCATGTTAAAATCTCCCAGTGCCTGCAGTATTGTTTCTGCCTGTGTCCAGAACTGCTTTTGTATTGTGGAAACTGCCTTATATCAAAGCCTTGTTAATACCCCTAATTTTTAATTTACTAACAGGCAGTCCTTTAAATGCACTTGCCAAATACACACTGAATATAAGCTATTGGCATAAACACACTCAAATGAAAATAGGAGATACAAGTAGTGTGAAACAGTTCCCCGGATGCAGTAATCCAGTGGCTACAGTTGTTTGGTTTTGTTATTGGTTTTTTTTTTTTAATTAGAAGGTGAATTTTGAAGTTTAATATCTTCCTGTAACTTCAGGATTTCAAATTTTCATCTGTCTCTGCTGAAGAGACTTCCGTACTTCAGACAGCTGCATAACAGTCCAGGCAGTTAGTGAAGCTGATCCAGTTTGCACAGCATTTACAAACTGATCTGCTGGGTGCAAGGCACAGCAGCATCTTCTGATACATGGAACTAAGCAGTTGTTCCTGCCTGGTAATTCTGGGCTACTGAATTCACCAAAAGTGACAGCAGGGAACAGATACATGCAGTGATGCTGTCAGAGACACCATAACTTTAGTGTGTGGTAACACTAGGATTTTTTATTTCAATCACTCACTAGTTCAAAGCCAGTTCCTAGTAGGAAATAGCTGTAGTGTCATCATCATGCAGCAGACTCCAGGCTGAACCATGTACAATGATTTAGTGATGCCTGTGCAGCCTCTGTGGGGAAGGAATGTGTGTAACACACACAAAAGTACTGGAAAATAAACTGAAGTAGGTGATAGGCAGAAGCAGAGAAAACTTTTTGACTTCAGAGTCTGAGCAGTTCTGCTACACTGGAAAGCAAGTTCCCAAATCAGTGTAAGGACACATCACATAGCTTGTTTTGAAAAGACCTACATTTTCCAGGGCTACCAATCTGTCACTTTGCATTCACACCATTTAAATATCATTCTTAAAATCTTTGAAGACTGCCATTTCATCAATATTTTAACATAAACATATCGTAATTTAAGTGAGAATTGATCACTTACATTTTAATATTTCAAAGTGAATTATGACCTTTAAAGAAAAGTGATCTAAATGAGACTATTGCCAGGATAATTTAACTTGGAAAAGCCCTAGAACAAGTCTTTGCAAGATTGGGGCCTTTTACAGCACATGCACTTCAACTCGGGCGCTAAAAACCAACACCAAAGTGATCAATAAACATTCTAGCTCTTAAATTCACTGTCTTCATGATACACATAATACTGGTTCAAAATCTGAGTGGAAACTGTGAAGGGTATATTGTTAAATATCCGCCTCTACTGTACTTTACCTTATATAGGAGACTTGCCAGGGGCTCTAATGAAGCAGAGGCAGTTTTACAGCTTTACCATCTGTTGTCAAATCTACTCCAGCTATAAGAAAAACACAGTGGCATTAGAATTTAGAATTGACAAATATTGAAAAAAAATATTTTCTTTCATTGTTTAAATAGCTTTGTCGTGCATTCTAAATAACAAAATGTTTAGACAATAAATAAAACATTTTAAAAACTGATTTAATTTTTAAAAAAGATACAGCAAAGGAATAATGATAGCGTTGTTCTACAGAACAACAGAACAAAGAGGTATAAATAAAAAATAATGTTATATTCCACACCCTTCAGCTTTAGAGTTTACGTCAGGTTAACTTGCCTTATTTTTATATGAAGAAGAATTAAAAACAAACGAACAAAAACACAACAAAACACCCTTTGAAATATGAATAGGATTGAAATTTTTAAAAGTGCTGCATCTAAGCTACCTGATACAGGACATTAGGACAAAATTGTAGAGTACTCAGGAACTGAATCTTCCTATCCTTTTTTTCCATCCTAAGTAAGGACCCGCAGGTTAGAACTCCAAAGCACACTACAGTTTACCCTCATTTATGTGCAATGGACTAAAAATGAATACTTAATATTTATATGAATCATTTTCAGTGTCAAGTACGATGAAGCTTATAAAAATAGACCCAAATCAGGCAATCAGTTTAAGACTCGGTGGGTAAATGCCTCTTTACGTACAGTATTATTTATAGGTATTTTTCTAATCTGTTCTGTCATCTTGTCTCTTAAATTATTAGAAAGGGAGAAAGAAGGAACTACAGCAAAAGTGGCAGGAATATGAGCAAAAACCAAAATGTTTGGAGCTGTATAGGTGCAGTAGCAAAAGTCCCTAAATGTTGATCTCACAAAGGTCACAACAGGAATTTTCAGCATCGGATTCTGGTTTTCTGTAGCTCCCCTTGAAGTCAGTGACAGCTGCAGATGGTCTCTTCAAGTTGATCCCCAAAGGTTCTTAAGCTGGGCATGGAAAGATTTTTAAAATACCAGTTGTGATAGCTTTGTGTGTCTATTTATCATCACCTGGTAAGGAAACTGCCGTTGCTAATATCTCCTTGCATCATGAGTGTTCTGTGAGTCTTACTGTTTTATGAAAATACTTCTAAAAAACTTGTATAAAAAGAAGATATAATGAAAATATCAGAATTTTAAATAAGTATTCAGTATTGAAGTGCAAAGTACTCAAGGTGATTAGGATGAAAGTCACCTTGTAAGAAAATTCAAGGGACGGGGGCACATTCACAAAGATTCTGCTGGGTTCTTGCAAAGATGGGGATGTGTCTTTCACAGGTAGGAATCTGGGGAGGTCATCTTTATTTTCACTCTTCTAGGAGGTGGAGAACTGGGAAAGTAGGCATCTACTGCTCCCTGGATCTACATAGTTATGGAATACCGCACAGAGGGACTATGATTCCAGAGGTTTTTGTTTTGCTTATTCAGGTACCATTTTTATATGCTCCAATGTGGAGAACTTTCTGTACTCTCTTCATCCTACCAGGTAGGATTTTGAAGTGGCTGTATATCTGCAGAAAACACTACAAACTACCACTCTGATTTTATGGCATTTCTTGCTCTTGAATTCAGAAGCAAAATCTAATTCAGACCAACAAGAAACTTTATCTAATCTTTTTTTTTATCCTAATTGCTGTAAATCTATTTTAGAAGATGGACAGGTTTACAGGTGTGAGAATTGTGGTCAATTCAAGCAGAGATCCTAGACATGAATGCCAGAAACAACAGCTTGTATTGTTCTGTTTTTGTTTTTCCATGGGGAGTTGATCCCATTGTTCATCCAATAGCCATCCAGGTTTCATTCAGCAGTTCCAGTCTAGCAGATGTAATTTCCACTTGCGATAGCTGTGGACACGTCATTAATTCTAGTAACTGCAAAACTTAGTAAGAAACCCTTTTGGTGGCATCCTTTCCTTGTCTCTTTGACAACTGTAGCAACAGAATAATATAAAAAAAAAGATTTCTATTATGAGCTTGTACATGGCTGTCCACAGATGCAGCAGCAGCTTGGTCTATAGATCTTTCTCCAAGAGCTGTAACGTATACCAATGGCAAAGGGCTCAGAAATACATTCAGAAAAACACAGCAGACAATTTACACATGTAAAATATGATCACAAGCCCTGTACCATGTTTACTGTGAGACCAGAAGCTGTATTTTGAGAAGCATATCAATAAAGGTTTGGATATAAATGGGAAAAGAATTATCTTCTCATTCACTAGCTGCAGTGCATACGCTACTAGCTGTAATCAAGAAGAATTTCAAGATGACATGAAGCTATCACACTGCATAATTCCTGCTACTGTTCACTGCAAGAGCTCACCGCAGTCCTGCTATAAAAATGCCTGCAGGCCACAAAAATGCTCTTAAGCCAACTCACTAGCCCGAATTACAAATTATTCTAGTTAACAAAACTCGGCACAGTCTTGCAGCTAAGGGTACAATCCATTTTTTCTTAAAATACACCTGTCTTCATTACAATGCTACGTAGTCATTCGTGGTTTTGAATCCCCCGTTACGCCGAGGCAGTGATTTTATTTTCTAAACACATCAGAAAAAGATGAGCCAAAAGTAAAGTCACTGTGCATGTCACCAGCCCCTCTCTGACATTTATTCCACAGCCTGATTTGTCTTTCAAATCCAGCTACTCCTGAGGGTTGGGAGGGAGGGAAAAGGTTGAAGAATTTCTTGGGATTTGTTGTTTGGTGGGTTGTTTTTTTTTTTGAAACTTTGCAGATAATGTATCGGGAGCCTTCTCACAATACGCTGAGTTTTGGATAAGGAACAGGCTTTGGAGTATCAGCAGTATTCTATGTAGTCTGCAGTTTTAGATGCAAAAGATTCGTGCAAATAAATGTAGATACATTTTCTTCTTGGCAAGAAAATATTTTCCTCACATCTCTCCTCTTCCTCTTGAAGAAGGTTAATTCAAAGTTTCTCCCTTTTCTCTATGAGAAAAATCCCAAAGTTTTTTTGCTTCCCAGAATTAGTTCCTTTTTATCCTCTCACACTTAATCAAAAAGTGGAAACGGAGACTGTAAATTAAAAAATCAAAGAATTTTCTGCACAAAGATCTCTTAAGATCTATGGGTAAGGAAGAAGCCTTGTCAGTTTGAAGTCTGAAGGACAAATACAACAAATATGGTTGAATGTTTTCAAGGAAAAAAAGGATCTCTTTTTTCCAAATTGCCTTTATAATTTACATTAAGTTATTAACAAATGCACAGTCCCTTATGTGATTTGAGGTGGGGTGGTTTTTTGTTTGTTTTTGGATCAGTTGAGAATAAAACCAGGATTCTGTGTAAATCAGGAAAATTCAGGCTTTCTCCTGAAATTTTCGACAAATGATTCCCAGCCTGGCTGTGTTTCTCTAACCCTTTCTGGACATGAAAACACTCCTCCTTTTAGAAGGAGCATCATCTTGTCCTGATTGTTCCCCTTTCAACCAAGGGCTATGGTACCAATTCTGTTTCTTAAGCAACATTTTAATTGTTGGATAACTAAGTGATCTCCTGCTCACAAAGCACGGGATGATGCTATGCAGTGGAAGAACTGCAGTCATCATCAGACATCAGAAGGACACTCTCTTGAAGCGGAACTACAGAAAATTAGTGGTTCCAATGTAAGCAATGAGAAGGAAAATGCCTGGAGTAGGACGTAGCAACAGTAAGAAGGAGATGGGAGGAGGCTTTGGAATCAGAAGGACAAATCACTGTGGGCAGAGGGATGTCCCTTCAGTGCTCACTGGACATTGAAGAACAAATAGTGCTGGGACCCTGGAAAGGAAATGCAGGATCACAAATCACCAGCCTGGTAGAGAAGCAAAACTGTCAAGAGCTTGATATCTCTGATGGTAGCAACCTATAAAAATCCTTCCTTTTCCAGCAAGGTGAGAACAACCTAATCAGAGTAATTCAAATGAGTTAGCAAGATGCCAGTACCTTCTGCACGTGCTGCAAGCAAGACAGCAGCCCTCACAAGAGCCCAGGAAGGAGGGAACTTGCAGTAGTAGATTCTGTGGTCCAAAGAGCACATTTTGCTGTTGCAGGCTTGCCAAAGAATAAGAAAAGGGTTAGGCTCAACAGTGAAAAGCCTCACATATTACCACTGGTGCTAGCACTGGAGAAGCCTTTGCTGTAAGGACATTTGAGGATTGATTTTGGATGGTGTGTTCTGATGCACGTAGTTTTTTCCTATAGCCTCTGAAGGTCAAACACCTTGGTGGCTGGCACAAGAGCTTGGCAGAAAAAAACCTCAAAAATAGAGGCCAACTTCATCTCATTAATAGCTCTAGGGCAGAGACTTCAGCATTTCAATCTGGCCAAACCAGCTCTTTCTCTAAGGAGCCCTGCACAAGAATTATGGCCTTCATCACACACAGACTCCTCTCAGCTGTGATCCAAGCCTAAATGGAATTTCAGGAGAAAACAAGAAGTGGCCTAATAAATATATAGGACATTTGTGAAAGTGAGAGGGAGCCATAGGCTTGCTCTGGCAGACTAAAAGATGCTGTTATTCCAGGAGTGATTCGTGATTCTCACTGCTGGTTAAATCCATGGGACAGTTAGCACCTCTTTGCCCTTGGAAATGTTTAGTTGAGAACATATGCTGTCTAATGAAAAGATGTTGCTTGTTAATATAATCTGGTCACTAAGGACTCCAATATGAATATATGTTTTAAAATTCAGTGGCAGATGCAGTGATGGAACTGAAGGAGAGCAGACAGAAGCAGTATGGTCTTGCATAGGAAGCACAGGAAAGCTCCAGCTCTTCAGCTGACTTCAACTGTGACCTCTGGCAAGTCACAGCTTCTTGATAGTGATTTACATATATAATCAGGATAATAGAACTTTATTTATCTACCTCTTCTGGGTATTGTGAAGACTAATTAATGTTTGCACAGTAATTTGGAGATAGTTTTGAGATACTGGATGAATTTCCAGTATGATGTTTGCTTTAAGCAGGTGAAGTGAGGACATCTTTTTGACACAGAAAGAACTAAAATTATTCTCAAAATAAATCAGAGGGATCGGAAGGCAATCTTATCTTTGCTTCATTCTGATTATTCAGTATTCTTCAATAAGACCAACAGGAAATGAGAAAGCAAAGCTTTCATGGATCAGGGAGGTAAAATTTAGGAACATTTAACACAGTATTTACAAAACCTTTCTAAGCAATGTGTAAAAATTCAGAAGATTCTTTTTGCTCTATCAAAAAAAATTAACACAAGACACACTCAATACAACGTGCCCATTATTGACAGATCTATCAAATACCTTTTAATTAAATAATGACAAAGTTTAAAAATGGAAAACATATCTCCAAATGGACGTTTCAAAACATTACAAGATCAAAGCACTAGCAGACTTACTCATACCCTGCATTTTAACTGGCCCTGGTTTGCTGCAACCTTATAAAGCCAGAAAATAGCCAAAGGGAATTAACAAAAATTGTGTCCCTAATTTATTTATTGATTAGAAATTTCAAATTGTAGGAGCAAGTTATACTTCAGCCCTGAAGTGGCAATAGAATGAACCCTTGACTTTTATCTTGCCTCTTGTCAGAAAACACAATGCCTTCCCAAAACAGGCAGACTAAGTATGAGCTGAGAGCTGTGTTTAGCAAAGTGGGTCTCTTCCAAGGTGACCAAGACTCTACAGAGCAGGAGCCCAGAGCAGATGCTGTATATGGTGAAGCCTGACACATGCTGAGGCTCCCTCAGCAATCACAGGAAGGCACCAAGAATAGTGGGAGCAGTCAGTCACCTTTCTCTCAGCTGGGCTGGCTTTATCTCCAGGATCATATTCATATTATGAGACCCCTGACACAAAGGCATCAGGCAAATACTGAAGAGGAAACATTCAGCCAGAAGATACAGATCAGGAGGAGGTGCAAAGCAGCCAGGACAGACACAGCAGAATGACACTTTTTTGTCACTGTCAGTATTTTGGGATGAGGAGCAGAAGACTCAAGGAGTAAGGTAGATGATGCAAGAGTTGAACATCTGCTTTGTAGATACAAATCTCTTTGAAAAAGCCCTTTCACTAGGATGCACACCACAGAGTGTGCTGGAGATACATGAACAACACAAGACCCATTCACTGGTACCTCTTTCTACTGTAATATCTGGTAATTCCAGCTATAGGCACACAGAAAATGCCTTGGATATTGCTTGAGCACTGCTTTTGAAGAATAAATTCTGACTCTTTTTGACTATGGTTTAGCTTATAGCTCACAGGGATGAGAGCCTTAGGTTGGTTATATCCTGGTGGTCTAATTCGATGGATCAAAAGTAAAATTTGAGCTCCCTGAGTTCTTTTTTTTTTCTGGACTAATTTACGAAGGTTCCAGGAGTTAACTCCTCTTCCAAATGGATCAACAAAGCTGCTGGAATTTAACAAAAAAAACCCCACCCTTTCCTTCCCCAGTGTTCACTGGTTGTAATTAATGTGAAGTTAATCAAAACTCAAAGCAAAACAAAACAAAACAAAAAGGTCAGAAAGCAGTTATATTAGAAATATGTTCCCCAGTCAATTGCTTGCTTTCCAGGCTTTAGCAGTGTTATAATTTCAATACTTATGCAATCAACATAGAATTTTCTAGGTCTGAATTTTACTTCAAAAGCAGAAACTTCTCAACACCAAATCCCTTCATGTCCAAGCCCAAGAAGTTTTTTTCTCATAAGGGGAAAAAAAACCAACAAAACAAGCCAAAAACAGCAAACAAGCTTCCTTTTAAGTCTCCACACTTTCAGCCTACTCAGATGCCACCACTGCATCAGAGAAGAAACTACCAGGCAGGCACCTGCCTTCCTGCTCACTGCAGATCAAGTCAAGGGCACTTTGAGTCATCCGGGAGACACTGCCTCACAGCACACAGTCCTTGCAGAAAGAAATCCTCTGGGGAAATCAGTTTATGGCAGATTTCATATTGTGTCAGGTTAACAGCATATATATCCCTGCCCTTTTAGCTCAGGCTGGGAAGAAAAAAAAAAAACCAAAAAAAACCAAAAAACCAAAAAAACCCACAACACTATTTGCTAAACCTACATAGCCAAAAAGCATATTTTAAAAATACACACTGTAATCAAATGTCTGCAACATTTATGACTTGGCAGATTGACTTGCACATCAGGCACACATTTTGATGGTTAATTTTGAGCCCTAATGCAGCAAAGCAGTCTTCTATCTGGCTGGTGTCTATCCTTTTCAAAAGGCAAATGAGTGCATAAATTATGTTTTAAAAGAGGTAGGAATTTTCTACCCACAGTGTAGAGTCACCGTAGGTGGATTATTATCCAGGAATACCAAAGAGGTAGGAAGTCTGTGTTTTAACCCTTTCTTTGTAGTCTCCTTGCCTATAATTTTTATTGTAGACAGCCTGAAATTATCCATGTGATAGGAATTTTCAAGAAGTTGAGCAGCACAGCAGCTGCATTTCAGACAGCAGGAGTTAAACCCCTAAAGCAGGGATTTCATTCTAAAATAATACCAGGTAAGCCCTGCAGGAGTATCCATTTGCCTCTGCTGATGTTGGCAACTATGAGGTTGTTCCTGTTCACTCCTGTTAGTATTTTCCACACCAGACCCTTCACTACCAATGCACTATTAACAGATCTCTGACCACCTCACAGATGACCAGCAGGATTTTGAAACCTATTTCTTCTGCAGTATCTTTACTATAGGGAAAAGAGAAAGCAGTAACTTCCGTGCTGCAGACTGAGACATTGTTTACAACAGGATATGACTCTGACCTTTAGCTAATGCTAATAGGTATGAAGATGTTCAGCTGAACAGAGCTACCTGCAGTTTGCCAGGAGTGAGCATCTTCAGGAACAGGACCTATAAGAACAGCCAAAACCCAGGATGATTCATAAATCTTTAAGATGAGTTTTAGGTTGTCTTAGGGATCCCTGTTCAAACTTCTACTTTTAGCATTTATGCAAAGAGAATAATACTTCGGTTGTCCCTAACATCTGTTTTTCCAGAAATTCAAAATATTTCTACAAAAATGACTTAATCTTTTTAGAACTTCTGAGGTACAGAAACATCCCACTTTTTTTTTTTTTTCCAAGCTGTTCAAAAGAAATAATTTACAGAAGTGAGAAGGGAATCCTGCCTCCTGCTGCCTAAAAAAAAACCCCAAACAACAAACCACAAACAGATCATCTCAGTTTCAGCATTGTAAATAGGTCTAAAGCAATGATACTAAATCCAGGAGTAACTGCAGTGCATAGTTGCAGTGCATGCTGCTCTAAAACCTGAAACCAGGAGCAAGGGATCAGTATTTTCCAGGTAGATTGGCATCTGTCAGAACATCTTGGTCCTCTTCCCTGATTATTGATCCATCTTTGTTCTCCAGAAAATAAATGTCTTACTAGACTCAGAGTGCCACTAAGACTCAAGCAGGGACACAGCCTTTTCCCATCCCCTCCTGACCACACTCAGGCTAAGAGTTGCTGGGCAACTCTCCACCAAGAGCAGGAGACGAGACAAGGTGAGCCAGAACTTTGGTGAAATTAATGGTGAAATTAACACCTGCACCGTGCTAGTCAGAGCTGGTCATGCTTGAGGACACAAATGAGGGAGGTATCCTCCAGGAGAGAAATGCAATGCAGAATTACTTCACCCCCCTCCTGAGCTGAAATTCTTATCTGTGATCTTGTTGGGGCTGAGATTTTTTTATTTTGCAGCTATTCCCCTTTTTCTCCCTAAATTAAAGAGAATACAAAGAACAGAGAATTTTATTTTCATCATCTTTTGTAACACAAATTACAGGGAATTATTTTAAGATACTGTATGAATTAAGGGCACCATCAGTATAAATCTAAATTCTGTTTTTAGACTGCCAGGTGCTGCTGCTCAGGACTAGGTAGATATAGAGATTTCCAAAAATAACTTTTCTACCATGAAAAATTCACACAAGATTCTCAGAAAAAAAAAGAAAAAAAATTTAGAAAGCATGCTACAACCTTTATTACTTTATCTTCCTGGATGTTATTCAGTATTTTCTTGGTGCAACACCCAGAGGCCTAGTAAAGAACAAGACCATGCTATGCTAACTCATTTAATTAAGGAAACTGAGATTGTTCAATGGTAATTAATATAAGCAAAAAAAAACCCTTAATTTTTTATAGATTCATACATGTATATAAATATATAAACTCTGAGAAACATGTCCTTCATCTCTCTAAATGTGGAGCCTAGCTGGAGACTAGAATAGACATCTTTCTACTGGAAAATGATGCAGAAATCCTCTCCCATCACTAACCTCTGGGACCCTAACTCACTACAGTTTCTAAATTTAGAAAAGTTATTGGGATTTTAATAAGTTTTCATACTCTTCTTGAGCCCTGAAAAGATGAACCAACAGTCTATTTATTTGTTTCTATAGCTGAGACTTAGGAATAACTATGTGATGCCCATGCATTTCTGAATACTTCTAAAACATCAATACAATAGTTGTCTAACACACTCCCCAGACAACCATCTGCAGTAAGGCCACTGGCCTTCTATATCAGAGTCCACCAATTAATCCAGTTTTCTCTTTGCATATTCCTAAATTTTTGCCCCTGTGTAAGAAAAGGATAAAAACAGTGGAAACAGACATCTAAATGCTATCTACCTTTATCCTTAATATCTTCTTATATTGCTTAGATACTGCACCTTTTTCTCAGCAGAATGTTTTCCTATCATAAGACAGAAACTAAGGCAGTACATTAACACCCATGTATCTAATTTTAAATCCCATGCTACTCCAATATATTAAAATCAATTTTCCCAGGGAGAAGGATATTTCCCCAGATGGCTGTCATCTTGGGTCTCACCAGCATTCAGATCTCTTAGCTCACCAATTTCTACTGATAGTGCAATTATTATTATAATATTTCAATCATCTTTTGTCAAGGATCACTCCAAGAAAAAGCAGATTGAGAAGCTACTGGTTCAAGAAACTGAAATCAGAAGGGGTTAGAGCTTGCTAAGGCATCAGATGAATTCAGGCATATACTGTAATGTGCTACATTATTTCTAAAGAATGAGATATCACATTGCTATTATGGTGCACACAGTTCTTGTGACTTTCTCAGGAGGCTGACTTTACACACCTTTAGTTTGCACACTCTGATAAGGGAAACAAGTAGGGAAGCACAGGTTTAGGTTTTATCTGACTGAAGCAGGAGGCACTGGCAATGGCAATACTGGGAGCTCAGAAATCCAGTGCAGCAGTCTGGATGTTATCCATCTAATTTCACCATCTAATCTCTGTAGACACTTATAATATGCCACTCACTGGTGTGCTCCATCTTAGCTGATAGTGAAATCATTCAATAGAAGTGGGTAGTGAGGTAGGTGACAAGCTGATTGATGGCAATGTCTTCATTTAATGTTATACAACAATACCAGACAGAGGTCTAGAGCAGCTCAGGGGTAGAGCTCTGCCTGATGTTGTTGGTATCCATGCAAGTTTATCATGCCAAAGTGTGGTTTATACAATCTACTAAATCATTCTCCTTAAAAGAAGTTGAGATACCTCAAACCCATTACTTAGAGCAAAGAGCATCAGCATCTCACAGAATATTTAGCAGTGAGATTACAATGAGAAATACCTTTTCTCATTGACAGTGAGAATCTGCTTTTATACAAAACTTACAGTAACAAAAAAAAAAAAAAAAAAAAACACCAACCCAAAAATACTGGCTTCTTTAAGCTACACAGTATTTTTACTGTGATCTCTAATGCCTCAGCAGCAAAGCTGGTGCTGTCTGACAAGCACATACACTCACCAACACTGCTCATGTGTGGTGTCACTACTCTGTCAAGAATATCATGCAAGTGGGAACAGACAGACCCTTTCAGGCAAATCTGGCATCCTATCAATCTCTAGAAATAGATGAGGGAAGCCAGCAAGCACCAAAAGCACAGGTGGAAATACAGAGATGATCTCACAGAGACTCTCTCCTGAATATTTATACCACTAACTGAAATATGGGAAAGCCTTTGCCTCTCCATTTCTTCATGGCACTCTTACCATGGATCTGGAGATCCCAGGACAAACTGGATCCCTCAGGGAATGCCATAAAACATCCATTCTGGTTGATCCTCCAGAGTCAGAGGTTTTATGCTTTACATGAAGTAAATGTTCATGTACTTCCTTTACATGAAGTACATGTAAAGGAAGTACATGAAGTACATGAAGTACATGAAGTAAAGGAATGTAAAGGAAAAGAGGGCTGTACTGAGTTTAGGGAGCAGGAAGGTCTGTTTCTTTAATTAATTGTCTTCAGCACATCAGGTTAACAATTTGTGCCCACTTTACTTCTCCATTCCATAAGCCCAGCAGGTTCTAGGGAAAGCAATGAGAGAGTCCCTGTTCACCCTTGTTATTGCCACAACCTGACTGCAAGCTCTGCACCCACAAATTCCCTCAAATCCTCTGGGTCTTTAGCCTTTAGCCAACATCTTGTTCTACCTCAAGGAATAACATAGAGGCAAACTAGGTGCTTTTCACCTGTACCATCACTCTCGTGGTATCTGAGACCAGATAGTTTCAAACTCTGTTCAGGAGTGACCTGCACAAGAGCTCCTGTGAAAAATCGAAACACATCCCTTTAATTCATAAAAGAACATCTGCAGGTGGTGGCTAATTCTGTTCCAATTCTTCCATGATTCATTCAAGTTCTATATTATGGAGCTGTTTCCAATCCAACAGAAGCACAAAGCCAAGCCTTCAGTAAAACCTGCATCGCCCAAGGTGTTGGAGCAAGCATAACTAAAAGCGTTTCCCTACAAAAGGCTGAATTTATGTTACTTGCAATGAGACTGTGACATTCCATTGCTTTGCAGCCTTCAAATGGCTGGGATAAAATATTGAAATTTTTTTTGCTAGTGATTATTTTTCTTAATGAAGAAGCTTTATCTCAGTGCCATGTATTCTTGCAGTTTCTGTGGTAACGACTGCATAGAGAAAGAAGTGGTGGCACAGAAGTCAGTGTAAGTTGCTCGCATGTAAACAATGGCTACCTGCAGACCTGTTTTACATTAATTTTTTTTTTTTTACTCAGTTGACATTCAATTTAAGGAAAGTAATTGTAATGTCTACAGTATTTGTTACTTCTGTTTTGGAAGCCATTGAGTAATTGGCCTGTATGATGTATTTTAAATGCTATACTCTGCCAATACATAAATGAAACGTCTAATTTTCTAATTTAGCATAAAACCATTTTGATTTTTGTCCATAAAGGGAAAGTTCATTCTTTAGTCCAGCTTATAAAATCAAATCTAAATTCTTTCAATGAAAATCACAAAATAGAAAATACGAATGTATAGTATATAAAAGTATACAGTATCTACGTATGCATACAACCAAACCAAAGCAAATAGAAGATGACATGGTGTAAATGATAAAAGTAGCTTTTTTCTATTCTGTTTTCATTAAAGAAGTTGATATTCAGTGGACAAACTCAGGTCAGAACACCAAAGCTGTGTAAGCACCTCAAGTGACTGAAATGAAGTAATAAGAAAGACCAGTCTTAATAGCTTGCTTTCATAAGCACAGCTCATATTCAGAGTTAAAGTTTGAGCAACCATAAGCAAAAGCTTTAAAATAACTCAGGAAATGCCTTCAGAAATCAAGACTGCAACGGTTGGTGCCATTTCTTTCACTCCCCACATCTACTCACACCCTACTTCTCTAGAAACATGTTCTCAAAATGGAAGCAATTTCTCAAGCACCAACCCGTGTTTCTGGTTTACTGAAATTCAGCAGAGTACTGAAGTTTCATTGAGTAGAAACTAAGGCATCCAGACCAATTTGTTTAGTCATGAAAATAACGGAAGAATGGAAGACAAGCATGTTACAAGGAAGGAAACTCCTGAACTACTTTTCTACCAGTCTCTCACAATCCACATATGTTTTAGGAAATGTGTTTGTGTTGGCTAGGAGACAGGACTAGCTGCTTAAAAAATGGGACAAAGTAATCCATTTCTTTCAGTCTGGCTCTGAAGACTGCTCTTTAACACAGAGTTTTCAGGCTGCTGTAACCACAGTGTTCTCAACTGAATTACTTTCTTACCTGAAGGGTAAAAGCCATACCAGACATCCCACAGAAATATGTTGACATATACCAACCACTTTGCAGCCCAAATCCTACCACAGTCAATAACAGACTTGTGGTGGCAGAAGCAAGATTGAGCTATTTATGGACAATCGTTTCATGTTCTGATTACATGGCCATAGGAGGTGATTCTCCCCCTCTACTCTGCTCTTGTGAGACCCCAACAGGAGTACTGTGACCAGTTCTGGAGTCCTCACCATAAGAAGGAATTACTGCTCCTGGAACATGTCCAGGAGAGCCACAAAAATGATCAGGGGTCTGGAACACCTCCCCTGTGAAGCCAGGCTGAGGAAGTTGGGGTTCTTCAGCCTGGAGAAGAGGAGGCTCTGAGGTGACCTTATAGCAGCTTTCCAGTACCCAGAGGGGGCCTACAAGAAAGCTGGAGTAGGACTTTTTGCATGGGTGTGTAGTGAGAGGACAAGGGGCAATGGTTTAAAACATGAAGAGAGAAGATTTAGATTAGCTGTTAGGAAGAATTTTTTCCTATGAAGGTGGCGAGACACTGTCACAGGGTGCCCAGGGAAGCTGTGGCTGCCCCATCCCTGGCAGTGTCCAAGGTCAGGTTGGAGGGGGCTTGGAGCAACCTGGGCTGGTGGGAGGTCCCTGCCCATACAGGGGGTTGGAACTGGATGATCTTCAAGGTCTTTTCCAACCCTTGCTGTTCTATGATTCTAAAACCAAACATCCCCCAAACAACAAATTCTGTGAACACCCCAGTTGTTCTGCTGCTCAGTCTGACCATAGCAAACCTGACCTCCCATGGCTGTGGTACTCATGAGCCAGGGCACTGTAATGGAGCTTTCCAGCTCATCCTGGAAGACTCAGCCTCAACAATGCATTTCCAGCTCGTACAGCACATTCTTTAATATTACTTCATTTTCCACATGAGGTGGACCTCGAGTCGCTTTTTGCAGGGGTGCACTCCCGGGCAGAGCTGCTCTTCTCACTTTAGCCCCTCACAACAAGCACTATTCCCACTACTGCTTTCATTGCTTTCTGTCATACCAGGCTGTCACCACCAGGACCGCTGCAGAGCTGAGAGCACTCAGATCCCTTGACAGGGAGGGAGATGGCGGAGGACGCCCCTGGGCGGCAGGCAGCGGCCTCGCTCTTCCCGCCAAAAGTTGCTGTGGGGGAAACGCCTCGGGTCCCCCTCAGCCACCCCGCCTGACCCGTTCTACAGCGCAGGCAAGGGAGGAGGGAGAAAGCCAAGTCCCAAAGGCCACACGAAACATGTCCCTCGTGGATTAATTGAGGTTTAACCACTTACGATCACACATTGACTGTGTGTCAACAGAGCCTTTGTTTGCCCTCACTGCAGCCTCTCCTTCACCTCTCAGTGCTACCCCATAACTGCCCCAAGGCAGTTCAGAGGGGCCCAAGCTGCGTTTGGTTTGGGTTTATTCCAACTCAGGATTTTGAGGTAACCCCACGTTTGAAGGCAATGGGATCTAACCTATGTCCTTGAAAAAGGATGGTCAGCACCTTCCTCTCCAGAAGGCATGATTCTAAATGAAGGATTCGGCTCTCAGTTCTGGCACCCGTTTCTGTGAAATGTGTGACCTGGTGGGTGCTGAAGGGCAATGCTTAGGGCACCTGATGGATACTGAAAGAGATTTTCAAAGGATCCTATAAGTATTCAGTGTTTAAGCTTACCAAATTCAAGTAATTAAGAATGATTTCAAGAGCAATTGGTACCTAAATTAACAAATCCTGCTATGGATTTGTCCTTTTGAGAAATGATCCTCTGATGAAGTTTTTAACTATTACAACTGGTATTTTGTAAACCAAAGAGAGCAATTAATTCTTTTATGAATTTCTAACTTTGATGTCAGTAAAGTTAACACAACTTTTTCAAATAAAAATGAATCCGATTTGAAGTCAACTATAACCTTGCTAATGGTTTGACCAGCATTTCACTCTATCAAGGGAAACCCCAATCCTTGTTTTTTCCAGTTACAGGGGAAATATAATTCATTGCTTGAGTACATATACCATCATCTACCCTTTGGTTTAGGACATAAATGTTTAAATTATGATTGGCTAGCATTTATCCTAGAATTAAAACACTGATAACATCTATACCATTCCTCAGCCTCAAATAATGAGACCATTATTCCAACCTAAGCATACAGGAGAACCAAGCTATGTGCAAAACAATCAGGCATTTCAAGATACCAGCGAATATTTCAAGCTGCCATGGTATAACATTTCCCCAGACATTAATTACACTGCCCTTGGAGATCAGCAAGCATTTCATTATTGACTGCAATGGGAACAACCTCACCTGTACTCTGTTCTCCACACTTAACCAAACAATTCATCTGGTATTGACAGATGTCTGGGACAGCAGGACCTTTATGCTGCACTGATGCTAAATACAGCACTTGGCAGCATCATCGCTGGCCAAGTGAATTTGGGCCATCAGAGGCAGCATTTCTGTAACTACTGACAGGAAAAACTGTTTTCTTGAGTATTTTGTCCAAGATTTTAAAGCCTGTATCAATAAATCACATGCTTCTAAACTGAATGACAAGTTGGTGCCAATGTTTTCTTATGGTCTTCTGCAGAATCTCTTACCAGTCTAACTTTTCCTTAAAATTTAGATGTTCTTCAGTTTACTGTGATTTATGAAGAAAGCAGCATGTCAGCGTAAGATCCCCCAGAGTCTTTCAAGGCAATGGCCCTGGCCTCCCTCCTTCAAATTATCAGATTGCTGTAAGGAAAGAAGTCCTCAGACCAATGCCCCGCCAGGAGCAGACGGCTGCCACAACTCCTGGAGTTTGTTTAGCTGACAGTCCATTTCTCATGAGCTCAGAAGTCACCACCAGAAAAGGAGACTGCATCAGGCTGCTGCTGACCCCACTCTGTCATGGAGCAATTCCAGGGCACACAGGGACACCCTGTGCTCTTGTGGGCAGGTCAGTGATAAACTAACAGTTCCTCAGGTGCAGTAAAGACACATTGATCAACCTTTTCTGCCCATGTGGATAGGCACTGGTCAGAGTGCAGTTTTACCCTCTGGTTCTGGCTTAGGCAATTATTTCTTTGTGGGAACCAAGATGTTCAGTAGAAGTGTATTACTGACCAATCCTGTTAGCTGGGAGGGTTCTGGCTAGAAGCAAGCTTTGGATGCCAAGAGATCTATATTGAGAACGTAGCCCTAGCGATTAAGTCCTGGGATGCGAGATGCAAAACAAAAACAAACAAATGAGCAAGAAACAAAGCTCTAGATTTATGTTCCAAACCCAGGAACCCAGAGTACTCGTGCAGATTCCTATAGCAAAGGAAAAGCAATGGGTGAGAACATAAACTGCTACAAAATTGTCAGTTATTTAAGGCAGAACTGGTAAAAATGGATTGGAAAGTTTCCAAAGGATGCATTTTTGCTTTATTATTTATAATAGCAGCCAGCTGCTTTGTATAAACTACCCTACACAATTGTTTTTGCCTTCACCTTGATTTATCTTACTTGACTTGACAGATTCTGCCAGAACTGTTTAAATAATAATTTGATGTGCTACATGCAGATTTTCCTCAGTCTACCCTCCGCCCTCACACACTCACAGCAGTCTTACTGCAAATTTCACAGGGATCCACATGCAGTTTCTCTACAGAAAAGATGCTGCTTTGCTTTCAGACAGAAGAGTTTTTCCTTTCTTGAATGCCATCCAGAGACACAAGAAATTAAGGAAGGAGGAAAAAAAGACATTACCACGATGGCACTTAAAGACAATTGTCTCCTTAGGGGTACACCACACTACACATTCGCATTCTCTGTTTCATCCACATAAAGAGCTTTCAGCAACACTAAAAAAAGATCAGGACAAGGGAGAACAGAACTGAGCAATGCAGAAGTGGGTAACAAAGGAGAGGTTTTTGCTGTTAGAGCACATTGCCTAGTCAAGAAAAGAAATCAATTTATTTTGCACGGACTCTAATTAATATTTTCTAAAGTGCTTTAACGCGCTTGAAAAATAATAATATTAAAACACAGACATTACATTATTATTAAATTAATATTAAATAATAGATATTGAGGTGTAAGTTCAGCAGAAGTATTAGTTGAAATTGAACCTGAAATCAAAAATCAGGAAAGTAAATACACGGAAGAGGATACAAATTACAGAAATTGCAGGAGCTGTTATCAATGAATGATGTGGAACAGCTGAGACTCAGGTCCATTTTAGGACAACTAGAACAGGAACAGATATAGAATTTTCTGGACACACTGGAGTAAGACATAAGACAATTTGCAACATGCCAAGTGTAAGAAAAGGACAAGTAAATTTATTTGTAATTTTGCTCCAGTGACCAGTAACAGGAATCCATAAGCCTGTTCTTTTAAGGAGAATGGGCAGAGAAGGATGTGCTCAAATATTACATACAATTTTTTCAGTGGTGTATTCAACTAACATGCTTCCCCAATTACCTGAGATTGATTGGACAACGTTTTAATTTGCCTATAGAATACCATCCAGATTAGGCATAAGATATTTGGATGATTTTGAGCTTTTTCTGGTAGTGTGGGTTTTTTGTTATTGTTGGTTTGTTTTTTAACACACACTGAATTTAGATTTTCTAGAATGGAATGAAATAGAACACATGCCATATCTTGATGTGACACTAACTCGTGTAGGACAATAAGAGTGCCTTCTACACAACTGTTAGCTAAAGTCACCCACATTTTTAACCCTAAGTTAGCAGCTAGACTGTGAACTATCTGCTGCTTAACAACAGAAAGCTTTCTTCTCCACATCACCTCTGTGAAGCCATAACTTGCAGATACCCCTAAGTTCATTCAACCAAAGGCTAAGAGCTTTAAGTATACTTGAGAAAGCAGCACACTTCAAAAGTCATTATTTATCACCATTCATCAAACAGGAAACAATTAATTTTTAATGGAAAATCAAGCCAATACATCACGGGCGCTTTTTTGACATGCCTCAGCTTTATGAACTGCTGGGAGAAAATGAGGCAGACTGTAGGGAAGCAGGAAACCTTTTATTTAGTACTGAGGAGAATCGTAGCAGGTGTCTCTTGTGTTGTGGTATGTAAGGTGAAACACAGCCAGATAATACAGCAACATTCAAAAGCAGAAAACTCAAATATTTCCCTTTTTCACCCAGTGTGTTTTCCTTCTTTCCAAATATTTACAATGAGAGTTATTTTTTCCTCCTGCTTACCCTTTCACCAAACAAAAATAATTCTAGGAAAACACACTGCACACAACCCAAAGGAAAAAAACAACTAACAAATACAAGATAGTCAGAATGAACCAGGCAAGTTTAATCTCATTCTGATGTAAAGAAGCTGCTTTGCTTAACAATCAGCTTCCCTAGGAAAAATGCAAAACCAGAGAGAAAGTGAAACCTCACTGCTTCCAAGAAGCAATCCATTTACACAAATCTCTGAATAAGATGAGAGAAATGGAAGAGTTGCAGTCTCTCCTCTCTTGGGGTATTTCTTTGAAGGTGAAGTGCTTTTGGAGGGGTGCTAACCTGAATTAGAGCCACAAAGTTCTGTTGCCTTGGATCGAACCCTCAGGCACTGAAGTCTCTGATGCCTCCTGAGAGATCACATTTGTATCAGCTTCACTTCAGATAGCCCCTGCATCTCACCTTGGGCACAGGTACAGAGAGAGAGAGAGGAAAACTCCTTTTGCATATTGGGGTATCACAGCTTCTCTTGCAGATGTAAAGAGACAGTGGCAGCTCAGGGAGTGCCTGATGCAAAGTCAGGCATTTAGCATCCAGCACGTGCTGACAGAGTTAGCTGGGCCAGAGGGGTATGAACCACAACTGAAAATACCATTTCACAATGTTTGGAGCAGACACTACCATCTCAGCCTTTCATAGTCCCTGGAATTAAGAGTTAATGGATCCAAGAATGTTCTCACACTCCTATTATCATGGTCACTGCATTAATTTAGATTTAGATTTAGATTATTGCCTTCCTGCTTACAACGAGTCCCAAGAGATCAAAACCAAACAACTCATCTTCCCACTCCTTCCCTTCTTATATTTTACTGCCAGAGGATGCATAACAGAGCTGGGCAGATTTACCCCTATCATAAGTCTACAGAGTTCAATCTGAAAGCTCTACTGTAACATGAAATTTAGTCTTGTTTACTGTACTTAAAGTTCTAAAGAGATTATTCTAAGCTTAGAATAAATCACTATGGAAAAAAGTCTGCACACAAGAGTGGGGATTTACAGGCCACTTAATGATTTATCTGTACTCTCCATTTCTTCTAATAACTGGAGCTCTCTGACCCTATGAAAAGTCTTCAGTACCAAAGAAGCATTAATAAAGATACATAACTCTGATGTTACAAAAAACTTCAACCCCAACCCTGTGTTCCTTGTCCTGCAGTTCTAAAACTAACAAGTTCTATGTAGTCTATAAGCATTAGAAAGACTGAAGGTCTGCCAGTGTCCACAGGAAGATTAGTGCTAATTGGCAGTGATCTTTGGAAAGAAATCAGTTTGGAAATGTTAAAAGGGAAATATAAAGTGGCAAGTCACCACTAAGTCTTGAGAAATATCTTTGCTAAGCAGATACACTAATTAGAGAGAGAGGACAAAAAAATGATGACCCCAATCTAGCAAAGGGCTCAAATAACTTAAACCCATATGAACTGGGCAAAGTTATTTAGTCTTCTAGAATTAAACATGTACTTCTTGTTTAGCTGGACCAAGGCCCAGAAACAGGAGAGATAACAAATCTCTCTCTTTCATTTTGAAAACTGCTTTAATTATATGTTAGTGATCCAAGTATGGATTAACCCATACCCTGGTTAGAAACAGCCTTGAAGTTCTGCACTTCTGTCCAGTTTTAGACCCTATTAAAGGGAAATTAAATTTGTTATTAATAAATTAAAATTAGAGGAAAAAGTGTCATCCTATTCTCAAAGGCGGGTATTCAGGATCCTACAGCTCACTGTATTCCTTTGTCATTTGGCAATTAAGAGAGGATATTTCACCCTATGCTCATTTTATCAACTATTTCCCTCCTCTCAGAAGGCCCCAGGTTTCACTGGAATCAATGACAGCACTCAGTGGTTTGAAGTTGGGTCTGTAGTTCAATTCACCTCTTGTCTCCAGGCTCATTTCTCAACGTGCATAAGGTTTGCATAATGGCACAGCTCCTGTATAAGAATGTGGAAATTGAAGGCTAGCAGCAGGCCTGAAACTCTGGTTATGCCCTGGTCAATATTTTTCATAGAAAATGCAGGCTTCATTCTCATTTCTAGCACAGAAGTATGGCCAACACCACTCATTTACTTATTCTTAGGCACAGGAATATTGGTGTTCTTGGCTGTGCTTATGAGATGATTTCAATATATTATAACACTGTGAAATGACTGAAATGCAATATCATTGTTGCACATTTATTGCTTTTAAGCAACTATAAAAACTAAAATGTAAGCTTTGTTTCCCTTCAATGGTTTTGGGAGAAAGCCAACCCTCACTCCACAAAGTATTCTTTGCAAAATGCTCCTACCTTGCCAAACCATTAGATATAAACCTTTTTAAACAGTTCACAGGATACCATAAACCCTAGATAGGCTTTGAACGACTCTACATCTCCATTCTTTCCCTTTGCAGTCATAGAAGTGCTACTGGAACATGAAACATGTTTAAATACACCATCAGTACTTGGTATCTTTAGTCAATAACTTCCCAAGCACAACCAAAATAATCCTTTTTGTTTAGCTTTAAGAACTTAGAGATGAGGCTGTTATGGAGGAAGATCTGCCTTAAGGAAAGCCTGAGGTATTCTAGATATCCCCACAGGGACAGGGTGAGGAGTCTGTAAGTCAACTAAACCACTTGAAATCCATGGTGTAACAATGGTTATAATGTTATATTAACTAGACCATCTTTGCCTTTTAAGTTGTTTTTATTTCATCACTCCCATGGAAAAAAAGAAAAAAAAAAAAAAAAAAAGAAAATGGAGGAGAACCTCAAGTCTAAATCACTTAACTTTTAAGATTCTAGACATTTATTTCCAAGTTCAGGCCCATGACAATATAATTTTGCTTCCAGGTTCCACATTTAAAGCTGCAAGGAAGCATACCTACTTTTATTTAAGAAGCTAAGAGATGTATGCTTATTTATGCAGAGCCTTAACAAACAAAACATAGCTAGCAGGATTTTCATTTCTATCAAACTGAAATTGCAAAAAGACCTTCCAGCCTGGTGTAGCATCAGGACCAAGACCTACTTTGAACCCACTCAGGACTCAAAAACACAAAAACAGTATCTGGTAGGAAACTTGAGAAACTGCCATTCAAAAGATAAGAAAAACCCCACGCATTTCCCAAAAGATCAGAAGAAATATCCTACAAGTAATGTTTTCTTTCAAGGAGAAAGCTCTTTCTGCTTGAAATCCATTCGCTTAGCAGACCAGAATTGCCCAGATGCAGCATAAACTTTATATCTTTTGTCTCTTTTAATTACTTTGATTTAGACAAAATGAAGCCACTTAAGACCTGGCAGAAAATAACCCAATTAATATTTCCCTTCCTCATCAAGTCTGAAGATTAATTACACATCAAATAAAAGCTTAAGGATTTGTTTCTAACAGCTGCTGACCATTTTTGTCTTAAACCAACACCACCTTTAAACACAGGCTTAGCTTAATTTCCTGAACAGCCCTTTCAGAGTAAATGGCTCAATTGATAATCATAAATTAGGCAGAGATGACCAAAAACTGAAAGCTTAGAGCAGAACTTTTTTTTTTTTTAAATCAAGATAAGATTATCTAACTTGAAAAACATAATAAAGCAGACAATAATTCCTGTTTCTCATATCTTAATACATAACTCTTGAGTCCTCCAGTCTATTTATTCTTTCCAGTAAACTTTTCTAAGCATTTTGTATTCCAACTTTATAGAGAAGAGAAAGTCATAGAATAAAATAAAATCAATAAGAATTAAATATACCAATTTCTTCTAAGTCTCCAAATAGAGGGGGGAAAAAAAAAAGTACCAAAATATTTCTTTTTTCTTTTTTTTCCCCCACAGTGAGAGCTAGACACTGTGGGTCTTGTTGTCCCTTAGGAAAAGGAAAGCTGACACTGGGACTACTGAGAATTTCAGCCAATCAAATAACCCATGCTAAGGATGATGAAGAAACGTCGTAGTCTTGTCCCAAAATTTAAAAACCTAACTGTTCAGGTCTATCTGCAATCCCCAAACCAGATACCAAATAGCCAAATCCTATAAACAGTGTCCTCACGAAATTTCCATTTATTGCCAAAAGAATTCTGCATGAGAATGAGAAAACCAGGTCCAAAAATGGTAGTTCTAAATAGAGTTTAAAATAGAAATGTATTTATTCCAAGTTCAGCACAAAACTCTAAATCAGCAAATTAACAATCAGCACCAATCAAGTGTATTACTAAGGACACAAGATTTCCACAAGGCTCGGGTTAGTTAAAATTTAAGAAGTCTCAAATTATAAACCACCAGTGGAGCCAGAGTAACAAAAGCTTCCATTAATGACAGCTACTTGTCAGCCATAAGCACATGCAGATGGTCTTCCTCTTAATTTCCACAGAATAAGCAGAACAAGCTTATGAGGTTCTGCTCAGCCAATAATTCAGGGATTGCATTCCAAGTCCAAAGGTGAAGTAAATACTCTCTTATATTCTTTTACAAAAGAATAACTGGCAGCAGTTAAAAAAAAAAATGACAACAAAACACAGCCCCTCCACAACTTTTAGCAAATGTCGTGTTGCCTGAACTGCTGGTAGGGAGGTAGCAGCCATAATCCTGAGACTGCCTTTAGCTCACTTAGAAGTGATCCAGGTCAGAAATACAGGACATTTAATATCTGTCCTTTGATTTCCCTCCTACAAAATGGGGATAACTAATGCCCATAATTTCCCCATTAAAAAAGCAGTTATGGCTTTTCAGCACTCTAAGTATTAAATTTTTTCTATGAACTCAAGCAATGGCAAGGTCCATTAGAACAAGGATTACAGTAACCTGGATTTACAGATTTTACCAGTGCAGTTCTGTGGCATCCACAGCTGAGTAGAGGAACCTACACAGTGCTGTCTAGGAGCAACACCACCATGAGAAAGATGTGAGAAAGATGTGCTCTGCCCCACACACAGATGAGGACAGTGACAACCTTTGTGGTTTTAGAAAAGCAGAAGCAACATCACAGAGTACTTGGTCTGATTTAACTGCATTCAGGAACTGATATGAAGCTTTCTGAACTAAAAGGCAGTTTTTAAACCAAGCATAATAAGGTGGATGTGCATTTGTGCACTAATGACAGTTATTATCTGGAAGAACTCTGTGCTTTTTTATTTGCTGAAGATACCAGAAAAAGATCTGGTGGAAAACCAGGATGCAGTAAATGCTAAACAAAACAAAACAAACAAACAAAAAAAAAATCACCAATACCCCCCCTCCAAAAAAACCCCAAAAAACAAAGCCCCACCACCACATCTCCCATGCTCCCGGACTGGAATTCTCAGCTTTTATTTTTTACTTTTCATGGTGAGAAATAGTTGGTATCACTCTGGGAGAAAGGTCTCAGTATGAACAGAGGATTATCTAATAACTGCTCATTGCAAGCTCCAGTTCAGCTAGGAACACCTTCATAAAACCAAAAACAACCAAGTCAGTTGAAATATTATTTCAAAACCCTGCCAGTGTAATATACAGAACCAATAGTCAAGAAATATTTTGTAGTTCCTTGAGCTGCCCTTATGCTTTCTGTGTTCGCAATGCGTTTCTTTTCAATTAGGAAGAAAATAGCTTTCCCTGCTCACTCTCCTACATTGTACCAGCTCACTGAAGTTCAGCATTGCATGAGCTAATACAAGGCTCTTAGTTTATGCTCTGCTATTTCTATTTGGTACGAAGCCACTGCTTTCAGGTCATTACTTGGTTTTGCTCTGTGTTCCAAATGCTGCTCACAGGATGCAAGCTGAATGGAAAACAGCAGGAGCTTGAGATATAATAGTGGAAGCTCACATAGGCACTGAAAGGGAAAAAGTGTTTTGCACTGCTATTGTCAGTTGTTCTTTAAAGATCCTAAAACTGATAGGAACCACTTTGCTTTATGCTAAGACAATATAGTGTCTGCTGCTCTTAGGAACAGCTGACAATCTGTTACACTTCCTCAGGAGGGCATTGCTGGAGAAGAGTTTCTGTCAGAAAGCTCAGTTCCAGTTTCTAACTGCTGAAATTCAGCAGTGTTCTGATCTGAAGGCTTAGCTTGGGACCCATATGGAAGGCAGGTCTAGATCACAGTATCTGTATCTCCTTTCTTAGACACCTAAATGGAAAGAATGACAAATCAGACTCTGTGCCTCTACACCCATCTCTGAGAAAGTTTTCACATGAATAGAATTATTCCATCACATGACTGAATGTGATTTAAGCTACTCTCCTGGGTTAGAGAAAATAAATTAGGTGCAGAAAAATCATCTGAATTCACTGCAGTAACTGAGTCTGGGCTGTGTTCCAGTGTCATTAAAATCAGAAAACCATGAACTGGTCCAGTATTTTGGCACAGACACAACAGAGAAGTTCCTCCCTGCTTTCCTCATCTTGACATTCACATATGAGGACAAGGACAAGTGTTGGTATCACCCTACATATAAACACAGCAAGAAGGACAGTACAAATAAGCTGGCACAAAGATTGGTAACTGATGGTCAAAGAAAGCAGCAGGTAGCTCTTCTGCAAGTATTCATAGTTAAAAGGTAGCTTGCCTCAATAGTTTCTTATTCAGGAGATTGACTCTGTCTTAGCAACATACACAGCTCCAGCCTGCTGGAAATCTGAAAGTTTAACTCCAGTACAGTGGGGGAACATGGGCAGAATATTTGTGGAAATACATTTGTGGAAGAGATGAAACTTTAAGGATCAGTTTCTCAGCCTTTCTCAGGGTGATGCAGCTGCCCAGCCTCTGGGCTGTTTGGAAAGAAGAGCATTTTAGCTTAAGAGAACTTTTCCCCCCCATTTGTATGGTAATAGATGAGCTTCAAATTGACATGATCAAAGGACTAATAGTAGCTACTTTTCCTCCACAAATCCCACTGAACCTAAAAGGCAATTGTTTCCTCAGTGCCCTTCACTGACAACAGTAACCAGTGTAAGAAAGTTAGGTACCTTTTGTGCTGTTCTTAACATCACTGCTCCTCTCTGAGTGGAGGTCCCTGCTGAATACAAGCCAGTGATTTCTGAGAGATCAATGCTACTGCGACTAGACTGGTTGGGAAGTTGCTATGGAATATCATCACTTCAAAGGATCTAACACAATTACTATTAGTAACCTGATTTGCTTTCTTATGACGCAGGTTTGTAATGGAGAGGAGCTTCTTCATGATTGATCCTTTCCTAATATGAAGGGAAAAGTGGATTTCTTTGCCCTTCACGCAGCTCCTCCTTTCATCTAACATTCAGAGCCTTCTCCAACTGGAAACAATTCTTTTAAAAAAAATAATTAAGGTGTCAAAGAGAGTTTCTGATACAAGAGAAAAGATCCTTTGAAATAGAATCATTACAGATGTACCCTGCACAGAGCATTTGTTATAAATAACATCATAAACTTGAAGCAGAAATTAGGAGCAGTTTTAACATGCAAAAGGAATCCATAGATCAAACACTAAAAGAAGGAGAACATAATGTAGTTTTCAAAGAGATCTAGATGGAGTTGACAGGGCAGAGGCTAACTTGGATTGGAAACACAAACTGAGGGGAAGAAAGATCAGGGCATGTAACTCAGTTTTTTTATTAATTCCTTTGTCTGAGCTTTATTTAAGTGACTCCTTTAATTTAGATACTTTCACTGTGACTTTCCTGTCCTTTAAAAAGACTCATTCTGAAAAAACAGAAGCTGAAGGAGAGAGAGAGAAGTATTGGTTATGTGAACACAAGTTATGATAAAACTCAATTTATGTAAAATTATTCAGCTGAAATTTTTAAATTATTTTCAAACATTCAAATAAGTGATTAGAGCCTGTGAGACTAATAAGAGATATTACACCAATTTTACTAAAGAGAGTATACAGCTTTGTTGAAACTCAATGGCAGATTTGTGATTAGAGGATCCTTCTCTTTGGAACAGGGGAGCTGGTAAAAATCACTGGTTTGTCAACAACATTTGGCTTTAATCTTCCTTTGGGATAAGAGAAACGTCTGAGATCTATTATCATTCTGCTCTCCAGATCAGATAATTTCTAAGTCATGCTGCAATTTTTACCTTTAAGGTCTGGGAAAGAATATCCCAGTCCTCATTTTCTCCAGTAATGAGATAACCCTCAGAGGAATTACAAATCTTTAGCCTAAATGTTCAAAAGAAGCTCTATTCATCCTGAAACAGAATTCTTACCATAATTACAAGAGCCTTACACCACCACCCCCAAACAGGCTATGTGCTGTCAAGATTTGCCTTTTGACTACAATACTTTTATTACAATCAAGAAGAAACTTTATCAGTCAGAGGGTGGGGGCCCATTTTGAGCCATGGAGCAGCAAAGGGTCAACAAAGATAGGGGCAAAAGCATCAGGGTGAAAGAAAGAACAGGAAGGTGAGAAGAGGGAATACACTTATCCAAGGAAAAAACAAGGCAGAGGTTTATAGGGGAGATAGATACATTCTTTACTCCTGTGAAATGGTTTAAGTCCTGAATTTACAGTCACCCTTCTCCAAGTTAGCTCCTTTATTGCTAGAACTGTAAGAATGCTGAAACTGCTAGATATGGGGAACATTAATGGAATTTCCAACCCAGTAAAATGCAGCTACTTCTGAGGATTTCAGAGGCACACTTTACTGGGGAGCTGTGGAATGTATTGCATGCTGTGAAGTTTAACACTAGGTTTTAACTGATTTTTTTTTTATGCCAGCTGAGTTGGTCAAATTCATTCTCAATGCCTTGTGCAATATCTACTTTGTGGCTCAAGCTGGGAACACAAACAGAGCCAAAAAAACAAAGAGAAAAGTGGAAAAAAATGTGTAAATAATGGATAACTGCAAATTGAAAGTACAATTAAAATACCACAGAAATAATTCTTGCAGGCCTTTTTAATAAAACTTGCCCACTAATTACCCACTTCTCTGAAGTTTTCAATGCTATCTTTGCTTCAGAACAGCTGCACAGAATCTCAGCCTCCAACTATTTGCAGGCTGGTTGGTGGTTGTGCCATAACACGACAGCAAACCTGCTTGCCACATCCCAACAGCTGTAGCCTGTGTGTTGCCATGGCCAGTCCATCTGCCAGCACCCCCCGTGCCAGAACAAAGGGCATCCTGATACAGTGCTGAATAAAAAGCCAGAGGAAGGAAAAACGTCTGGTAGCAAAATGTTCCTGCTCCCAGTGCTCCTCTTTGCTTCCTCCTTTCCATCAGTGCTCAGTTCTTCTCCAGGGGTGCAATGCTGAGGGTGTGTAAAAATGTGCACGATCAAACATAAGGCAAACCATGACCAAAAAGGCATTCTTGGGTCATTTCTACTCCTGCCCTGAAAGAGGAGAGCAGCCAGGTGTATTCATCAGTCTGATACTTGACAGCTAAATGAAGGTACACACCACAAAACATGGGGAGAATTTGACATCTGTGCTCCTCTCCCAAAATCCAGAGGAGGGGCCTGGTAAAGCTGAAACACAGCAATTTTTCTCTTCCCCAAATTGAGAGAGTGGGTGCACTAAAATTATCATGGAACAGCTTGGTTAAAGAGGGGCTGTGGTGTATCATGGGAGGCACTGTGAACTCTCTTAAGTAGAGTGCAAACACAAGAGTCAAAGGAAGTGCCAGTACAGTTCCTACCAAGCTCTGAGCTTCAACCATGTAAAGTCTAATTCATTTTGAACAGATTAGAAGTGCTATACTTCAACTGCTGTTTCTCTGAGAGAAGATTAAAATATTTCAACAAAATTGAAATTTTCTGGAGCAATACAAAGGGGAATAAAAATCAGATTTTCCAGAACATGAAAATTTTATTAACTGTAATCTATTTCAATGGAAAAAACCCAAGTGTTGCCACCTAGTCTGGAAGGACAGACACAAACCCTCCATCCCTGCCCCATCCAAGCTCCTGCCAGCTACACTTCATGCACAGGGGTGCAGGAAGCAAGAGGCTCTGTTGAGCTCAGCCTCCCACTTCCTAGGGCTGTCTCCAGGGCTCAAATATAGGCAGCCAAATCTTTCTTCCCTCTCCCATATCAAACCTCAGAATAGGACTGTGGAGCAGGGGAAAAAAAAAACAAAACAAAACAAATAACTCTCAAATGACAGTCCTAAGCAACAAACAGCAAATCCCTACTTCTAAGATTGCTATTCCATATTCTCCCTATTGAAAGTATTTTTTTTTTTTACTCCTCCATTAGTAAGAACAGAGTGAGTCAACAGACAAATGCATTCTTTTCTCAAGAAAGGCATGACAAATGTTGTGATTTCACCTTTATGCTGCAGATTGCCTCACTTCAATTAACCAGCTTTGTTTCTTTAAGCTGACTGAAATGAAACATCAACATTCCCCTTAGAAACTAAGCTGCCCTTGCCATCCTTGGAGTGGAGCAAATAAGGACTGAGATAAAAGCTTAAAGCTTCAGATATCACTTCCATACCTGACAGTTAAGATATCTAAGGCTGAGGTCCATACAGCAGAGCCAGCTGAGAACTCAGAGAGGAAAAAGAGGGAAGCTATGGATATTTATAGTGATTATGGATCTGACTCATTGATTCCAGCTCTTCTTTTCCTTTCACTAATGGAAAACCAGAAGCCAACTTATGAAAACAGCAAAAGTGGAAGTGCAAGTGCTATTGAAGAAATGGACCCCTAGTTTTTGGTAAATAGTGATTCACTCTTCTCTACATGCATTAGTTGAAGTATTTTAAGTTGGTAGTCAGGAAATCTGTTCTTTTTGCAGTTTACAGATGGATAGATTCAGTGCTTGGGATAAATTGGCCATGAGCAAACTTTAAAAGAAAAAAAAAATTTCCTTGCTAAGTGATCCCAAGAGGCATACATCTCTGTGAAACATTCAAAGAGAAGCTGCTGACTTACACTCAATGGGTTCAACAATTTGAAAATTATTAATTTGGTTTTAAATCTTCCAGACCCACTTATGTAACAGACAGCAAGAAGACAAATTCAATTTTTTTTTTGAGAAACTTCCTATTTGGAAGATGAAGGGATGGAATCAGATGTACGCTACAATGAAATCTTAATTACCAGGAGTCTGGCACAGTGATAGATCTCACTGCATTGCTTTGCCAGTGCCCTCTATCTTCCAGAGAGACCACTTCACACCCAGCCTTGAGCTCCAGTTCATTCAGTTTGGAGCTTGCTCCTCTACAGGGAACTTTTTTTGAGAGCTCCTGAGGGAGGAAACTTTCCTTTTGCCATTGATAAAGACCTCACGGTAGCTTTCTCAGTGCAGCTGTGTCACCCTTCCTGCAGGTCACCGGGGAGAGAGATTTGTGTGCCTCTGATTTTGAGGGCTGATCACTCTCAGGAGAAGCTTCTGCAGTGTGAAATGAGGTGTAGAGCACACAGGCTGCCCTGGCAGGGGATTATCATTGCATGCACCCTTTCTCTCTTCGACGCAGAAAAGCAGTGGGACAGCCAGTGCAGTAAACATCTCCAGTAGCTCTCTGCCAGCACATTGCTCCTTTTTGCCAGCTGAATTCCCAGATGGCCATTAGCACCCAGCTATCTGACTTGTATACTTTCAATGGCTCAGAGAGCAGTGTCTGCACTCACGCCAGATTCCTATAGAGTAGCTGTAACCATACCATGCTCACTTCAGCTTTTCCAGCAGGTTTGTTCAGATATGGAGCACGCTCAGCAATTTTCAGTCTGCAACAACAGTGTTTAAACATATGCCATGTTGATTCCATTTGACTCCAGAGGTGACAAAACTCACTTGTGTATGTGTTTATACACATATGTTGTACATGGCTTTTATATTTATCAGGGTAGGATTCTCAGTTGACATAAACCAGAGTAGGTTTAGAGATGCTCTGATTTGTGGCAAAAGAATTCTTGCAGATGGAGGCTTTATGATAAAAGGCAGTACAGAAGAGACAGGCATTCTTATTACTCTCTGTTTTAGCCATCCTACATAAAAGAAAAAAATCAATCATGTGGAAGCAATTCAGGAGAAAACACTGCTTTAATAATAAGGGCTAGAGATTAAGAATATTATTAACTACATTCTCTCTGCGTGTTATTTCAGCATCTACTGTGCAGTTCACAGTTACTTTGTCTATTCAGGACAAAGCTCTCCCTGGGGACCTCATCCAAGAGTAAATAGAATTTCTTCAAAAATTAAAATACACAGCTGTTTGGCAGTATGTCATACTTTATGGGAATTGCCATTTTCCTCTCAGGTATGAATCAGAGAGACAAAGCCAAGGGCTGCAGTAGGAGTAGGGCTAGAAAGGGGCTGACCACAGAGCAGGTAAGATGCCAAAAACATTGTCTCTAGTGAAGTTCTACCCCCCCTGGATGGAGCTCATGTGGATGCCTGGTGTTGGAGCTGGGTTAGAGACAAAGCCAAGAGCTGCTTTTGGAGTGGTAGAAAGGGGCTGCCAACTTTGGGTTTAGTTAAGGCAACCTGAATGGAAGGATAAGAAATGAATACTCCCTCCTAGGGCATCCCAGGAAGAATAAAACTGGAAAAAGGATGTTGATCACTTTTGATGGGATAGGAGGATATAGCTTCCTGCACGTAAGCAGAGCTGAGGAAATTAAAGTACTCTTCCCACATTGCTGGGAGTGAAGAAAAATAGCCTGTTACATTAATAAGGAAAGGCAAGGAACTAGAGAGCCTGACATCCAGAATCACATCTACTCATCTGCAAGGAAGGGCAACTGCATGCATAAAACAGGAACTAAATACAATTCTCATTGACTTCTGTATGAGCTGGAAATAGAGTAAGTCAAGTGGATCTGGCTGTAGCTTCACAATCTGTATAAGAAGACAATTTCTTTTTGAATAACATGCTTATATTTAGGATCCTCAATCTGTATTTGGAAACCTAAGGAACTGACCTGATTTTCTGAAGTGTTCAGCATCCAGTGAATGAGTGGAAACATTTTAAAGAAGCTTCTATGGGAACTGCTGGATTCAAGAGCTTTGGAGAGGAAGAAGGAAATCAAAGTTTCACTCTGTTTCTTAGCTTTGGGCTTACAAATCCAGGACTTGCATTTCAAAATGCACCATTCTGTAGTAATGTATGGGTTTTTTTAAAATTTGTACTGCTAGAACTACTTGGATTTCTAAAAGGCTTTCAGACCCCTTTGGTACCAATGATACAGTGATAACTTTCACATTATGTAAAAGGTAAACTTCTAGTATCTCTGTTGAGGGAAACAGGAGAGTTCTAATGATTAAGTAACCTCTAGATGACTCTTTTTCCCCAGAAATGGCTTCTCCTCAGCAGATTTTTACCTTTTTTGAGGTGACCACCATTCATTATCTTAAAAAGGTACTGGTATCAGACCCTTTTCTACTCAGAAATTTTCCTTTACCCTCTCAAGACCACAAGGCTATACAACTATAGCCTAAACTATCCTTATTAAAACACAAGTATACATCAAGAATTACTGCTGCATTACTTCCTCTAATGGCATGGCAGCATGAAGATCCTAGAGCTCATTCAATATTTGCAAGTGAGAACATTTTTGAATTGTTACTCCTTTTCTTTCAAGTTCAAAAAATTGTGAGAAGATATATTCTCACTGCATTCTTACTTTTATTTCACAGTGAATATTCCAAAGTTTTAGTCTAATTCATAATTTACTTAAGTTTGAGATGGAATCCCACTAAGAAAGCCCAAATACAGTTCTCTCCATGTGCCCTTCACAGAAGCATTGGGGTCACCAAAGCTCAAAGACCTTTCTGATAAATGAATTTTACATTAAAACTACCTTTTAGAAAAAAGACTCTCTATATTAGACCTTTTTCTGCAGAGAAAATTTTACAGTTTAGTTTACTCTTCATAAGATGAAATACTCATACACACAGGGTGCCTTTATCAGTAGTCATGAAGGAAAGCTCATTAAAAAAAGATAATTGGAGTCTTACTTTTCTCAACACAGAAATGCATCTACCCAGAACAAGAATATCAAGACAATTTTTTTTGGCACAGAAATATCTCTAGAAGCAAGGCTGACAACCCTGGACGACAGACTCTGGGCAAACAGCAGCTCTAGGTGGTCATTACCAGCAGTCATTATGTTTGGAAACTGACAGATAAAAGACAGAAGTGGAGCAGAACAGGGATGACCCATCAGATCAGAGCAGTGGGGAACTAAACAGATGCACAAGTCACTTCTGCAATACCAGCGATTTTTAACAGGTCCAGTTTACCCCCCAAGTAAACTTTTGTTATTTCTGCCTTGTGTGAAGATGGGTGTGGGGGGGGTGCAGAAGCACAGGAACACAGCTGATTTTTCTACATCAGGTTATTCATTTGAAGTCTTATCACCTGCTTCCAAATTTCCTATTGACCATGGGTTGCCACTGTACCCAAGCAAACAATTTTCCACACTCTTCAGTAGTTCAGGGGCATGTGGATAGCAAATTCAGGCACTCTCTGAAAGCTTTTATATCATTGTGGGGCAGAATTTCAAGACAAGATTTTCAAAGCACTGCAGTGAATATAATCACTTTGCCTTATTTTTCAGTGGAAAGCACAAGAATGAAAGCCTGCAATCCCTCAAAGAGCTCAGGCCAGGCTTTCCTTCTCATCCCTAAGCAATGCTTTTGAGTAAACTCACCAGACTCAAATCTACACTAGAGTTTCTGTTTTTAAAAATGTGTTAAAAAAACAGATGACTGAAAAAAATAATTTATTGAGAATTTTATACTCTAGACAAGATTTCCCTTAAAACAGCACTAGAAGAAACATATGGTCATGATATCTACAGATCAGTTTGTCTATAAAACCAGTTGTTCTGTGACCATGAAGAGCTAGAGCAAAACCATGCATTCTGAGATAGATGATACAACCAATAACAATCACTAACTGAACAGTCCAGATATTTTGGAACTGCAAAGCTGCTCAAGAGTGTGATACTTCCAGTACTGCAGCTTTCAGGAAGTGGAAAGAAGTGCTTTAACAGAAAAGCTGGCTATTAGCAAGATTATTAGTCTCAAGACAGACAGCAAGATTAACCATTAGGCAAGTCCCATCTGGGACTGAAAATCTCTTCCCTGGGAACCATTCATAATTCAGCAGTGACAGCAGTTTCTGCAAGGAGGCAAGAAGTAACCAGCTCCCCACTACTACCTCCTGCAAAAGGTCAAACAGTACAAAAAGAGGGACCAGCATGATCTACAGATGCAAAGCTCCCCACAGCATGCAACCAGCCAGAAAGCCTGATGTTCTCTAGGCTGCAAAGGGCAGCTTGTGATGTTTAGAATGGTCTCGTAATCCATGGTGGTTCAGTCTGAATCCTTGGATCAAAGGGAACTTCTCTCAGGCAAAACTGCTGTAGGATTAAGGTCTGCCTGACTGAAGCAGCACTGCTGAAGCACTGTGTTGATGGCACAGAATTCCAGGGCAAGGAGAACAAGATGACACACACAGCCATTGCTGCCTAAAAATCCTTCGATACCACGAAAGAGAAATTGCAAACCAGGCAGCCAAGTTCTGTGTTCTGCTGGGGAATGTCTGCTAAGCTGGCTCTTTAGTCTGCAAGTAGGATTGGTGAAATCTATGGAGAATCAGCTGACAACAAGACATTAGTCAGGGGAATGCACAGATGTTACAAACACCTACACTTCATTCCAAAATTAACTTCTCTATTAGCAAACATTTGACAGTCTCAGGTCTGCCTTAGAATAACAGTCTGCTCAGGAATGCTCATCTGGAAAATGCTATCTATTAGTTCAGCTAATTTGATCTTAGGAGATACATGTATAATATTAACCTGAACCAATAGGTAGAGGAGAAAAGAAAAAGCTATATAACCATATACTCAGCACCACTAATTACTTCTCCCTTGCTTACCACCACTGATTATAATAATTTACTGCACACAGTGATGTGTCCTGGATGGTTCACTTGTATAATTACAGTGATAAAGCCATTTCTGATGAAGTTTTGAAGACAGCTTTCCTACCAGACTTAAGAGTCCCAAATTTAGGCTCTCCTGTCCTGATCTTCTATAGGCATTGCACTGTCTTCCAGACCATTTGGTCAGACTCTGATCTGATGTAAGTGAACCTGGCAGCACTGCAGGGAAGATGATTTCCTTTTCCACCAGCTGAGTGTCTGGCACACACTTTCTCCTAATTAGTATTCATCTTTGGGTCTGCTGAATTTGTAGGAGGGAGTCAGCTGCCCATGGAAGTCATAATTGTTTAGAAGCTTAGACAATTTCCCTTGTAAGCTGCAACCCTTGCTGAAAACACCTTAATTATTAAAAATGAGACTATTATATCAATTGTCCTCAGTAAACTTGCACTATGTGTAAACTAACAAGGATCTAAGCAGGTATTTCTGGTGCTCTTTCCTCACATAGTTTAACAGCTAAGGAAAAAAAATACTGTAAATGAAACATTCTGACAGCTTCAAATGGACATATAAATAAGGTGCCTGAGTTTAAGTAGGAGAGCTGCTACACATTCTTTGCTCCTATTGATTCAAGGAGTCATGAACTGTCAGTACATGGTTATGCAAGCAGCTCTCCATATCACAACTGGAAAATACTGATAGTCACTACAGAACCTCCAGCCCTCATCTCATCCAGCAGCTTAAGAGAAAAGTGAAACTTGTCATACATTTTGTCTTGAAGTCAAACAGGCCTTTTTCAAAAGCATATTTTTGTTACAAAGTTTGGTTATAAAGACTGACCAAGGGCCTTGAAAGTGCCGTGACGTGCCCTAAATACAACACATCAAAACTCATAAAAAAGGAAAAAGTGGGACAAAAGCCTCCAAGAAAATACAGATCCAAATAGTTTATGGAATTAGATAATCCTCTGCATGTACTAAGTTACAGCTCAAAGGATTTCATCAAGCTAGATGTATTACTTAATAAGAATCAGAGCTCTATGCAGGAAAGGGAAAGAAATAGCTAAAGAAGTCAATGAGGTTCTATTCTTAATTATGCTCTCACACTCCAGAGTCTAAATAGAGCTAATTTTCAAGACAGTAACTAAGGGGATAGAAATCCACTCAGTGACTGCTACCCAGGATAATTTCTGAATGAAAAGCAATTCATCCAAACAAAACAACATTTTCAGGTCATAGAAATTTCCAACCAATCTTGGAGAAAACCTTTATTTCATTTTCTTAAAGAAATTTGTGGGGAAATAATGGCAATTTAGTAAACAGAAAATAAATAGTTCTGCAAAGATTTAGAATGTTTTCTAGAAACCCTGAAGTAATGGAATAGTCTAAATCCAATTATAAAAAAGTAACAGACCTCTAATCCCACAGATTTTTAGAGCATTTTAGCTCAAGTCTTTTTGAAACTGCTCTTAGAGTCCTAGGTCACTTGAACATGTTTAACATTTTAAAACTGGATACACACACAATACTCTGGACTTTCAAAATCACAGCAGGTAATGTTCATCAATGAAGAATTACAGAAATACTCAATAATTCTGTCTGCTCTCTCCCACCTTCTGCCAGCATCGTCATGTAGTATCTAATCCCAAAAAGTATTCTACATGTCCACAGGTCATTTATTTTTCTTCACAAAGAAATGCTTGTTACAACCTGTTACTCTCTTATACCTGTTACAGTCCCATGACAAACCTAAAACACTTTTTTAGTCTTGGATACCATCACACATAGCCACATAAAAAAGAGAAACAGTTAAATAAAAAAAATGCACATTCACTGTCAGAAAACAACAAGCCTGGGAGAAAAAGTTAGAAGGTAATAGCTTCTATCAATCATTACCTTCAAAAAACTCAAGCTCTTGGTTCATACAGGAAAATTGCAGTGGTCTGTGTGACCTTTTCTTCTGTGAATGGCAACTGAACTCTATACTCTTTCTGGGAGAAATAACTGCTGCACCATATAGACAGATTCAAGGATTCTGACTGCTTCCAAAGGGAGGCATATGTGGTTTTACATTTAAAAAAATAAATAAGGGCAGTGCTTTCATAAACATAGTCCCAGTCTTGGCAAAGCACCAGATCTGGTACAGGATGCTAATAAATGCCTCTTTAGCTGATAATTACCAATGTGCATTAAGTTTTACAAATAACATTTTATTTTGGTTAAAAAACTGTACACATAATTATATTGAACGCTTCATTATAAGGATTTAATTTGGTCTCTCTGATAAAACTTGCACTTCAGGAGTCAGAATCAATCATAGAACAGTTTGGGTTGGCAGGGAGCTTCAAGATCATGTAGTTCCAAGCCCCCTGCATGGGCTGGGACACCTTCCAAGGGAGCAGGTTGCTCCAAGCCCCATCCAACCTGGCCCTGAACAGCTCCAGGAAGGGGGCATCCACAGCTCCTCTGGGAACCTGTGCCAGTGTCTCACCACCCTCACTGTAAGGAATTTCTTCCTACAATCTGATCTAAATCTCCCCTCTTTCAGTTTAAAAACCCCTCATCCTATCACTAGAATCCCTGACAAGGAGTCTCTCCCCATCTTTCCTGCAGCCCTGTCAGGTACTGGAAGGCTGCTATGAGATATCCCTGGAGCCTTCTCTCCTCCAGACTGAAAAACTTCCACTCTCCCATCCTGTCCTCGTAGGGGATTTACGGCCCTTTATGGCCCTCCTTCCAGGCCTGCTCAAGCACGTCCAAATCTTTCTTGTGCAGGAGGCTTTAAAACTGAACATAGTGCTTCAAGTGATGTCTCACAAGAGCAGGGTAGAGGGGCACAGTCACCTCCCTTGACCTCCTGGTCACACTTACTGAGGTGTAGTCCAGGATATGGTTGGCTCTCTGGGCACCACAGAGGGGTTGAGGTTGGAAGGGACCTCTGGAATTCCGCTGTTCCAACCCCCCTGCTCAAGCAGGGCCACCTTGAGCGAGTTCCCCAGGAACACATCCAGACAGCTTTTGAGTATCTCCAAGGTGGGAGACTCCACAACCCCTGTCAGCAACCTGATCCAGTTCTCAGTCACCCTCACAGCAGAAAAGGGTTTCCTGATGCCCAGAGGGCACCTCTCCTGTGTTTCAGGGTGTGCCCATTGCCTCTTGTCCTGTCACTATGTGCCACTGGAAAGAGCTTGGCTCCACTTTCTCTGCTTCATCTCTTCAGATATTCATGTATAATAATGAATGATAATAATAATAATGAACCATCAATAATGGTCTCCCTAAACCTTCTCTTCTCCATGGCAAAGAGACCCAGCTCTCTCAGTCTTTCCTCACACGAGAGAGGAACTATTCCCTCAAACGATTTTCAGATGAGACATTCCACAACACCATGTTTCTGATTTTATCTGATAAACTGCTGGTTAAACTACTGATTATTTCTGGTAAAACTACTTAGAAGGCTCACCAGAGCTAACTAAACATTTAATTCAAATGCCAGCAGCATGTTTCCTCTGAATGACACACAGCAAACACTTCTACAGGGATGAGCAAGGAAGAACAGGACAGAGTTCCTTCAAAGCATCCTATAACAAATAATCATATTTTGCATCTGTTTGCTTTTTCCCCTCACATTTAAAAGAGAACTTAAGCAGAACACACCTACAATTCATTAAGTTTTACATTTTGGATACTTGCAATTAAACTATGAGGATATATTTTTTCATCAGAGAAAAATTATTTTAATAACCATAATCAACACAATCAAATATAATCAGTCTGTCAAGTTAATCACAATTTAGAATCATTTACAATAATTTTGTACTTTGCCAGCTCACATCTATATGGAGATGATTACACCTCGAAAAGATGAGCAACTCTAAAGGTTTCTGTTTTAATAACCATGCCATGTGTTTTCATTTTTGTTCTTCTATATCCTTGCTCTCTCCTCTCCTACTCTGCTTTAACTTTTTGAGAGTTTTATTCTTGGTCTTTTCCTCCACTCTGTACATTATTCTCTGTTCTATGCATAGCTCTAACTTTATGCAAATGATTAGGATAATAAATAAAAATTTTTCAATAATCCTAAGGACCATAAATTTCACAAAAAATGAGGCAAACTTCACAGGTTTCCTTTCAAAACCTATTATTTTGGATTTTTTTCCCCCAAATCTGCACACCAAGATTCCCTATTTATCTCCAACCATGCCTGAGACATACTCTGCTGTGTTGTGTTGGCCAACTTCTCTATTTTCATTTTTCTCCAAGCATCCTTCCAGTTCTCTTACTCCAAATCTGCCACAACATGGATATCATCTCCTATCCCTGTGTTTCCTCAGTCTGTCTTCAAGTTCTGCTTCTCTTTCTCACATTTTTATTGCATTTTTCCACTCTTCATTCTTACTTCCTCAAGTCTTACACTCCTGCACCAGTTCCCTTCTGCCCAGCACATTAAGCTGTCTTTCTTTTCCATTACCAACACCACTGAATTCCAGCTTGATTTCCTTTAGGAAGTTCCTTGTGTTGGCCCTGCTCACACTCTGCAGGGGCTTCCCTGATTGTGGCTCAGACCTTTGCCTGTCCTCAGTTTCTCCTAAGCTTCTTATCTTTATTCCTGTCACCCCTAGAAGTCTTTTTTTCTACTTCTGTCTCCTCCCACCTCTTTTTTTTTTTTTTTTTTAATCTTTCAAACCAGTTCTTCAGAGTCCTCTCAGGAACTCTTCCTTATCTTTTTTGAAAAAAAATCCATAAAATTTTGTGTTTGAATCTAACAATGCCACAGTCTCTTTGGAAGGAGCTGATTTCCTGTGAAATCTGAACACAGGCAACTCCAAAAGATGCTTCACACTCCAGCAGGTAGAGATCTCTGGTTATAAATACTTGATGGACCTCATGTCCACCTGCAATCTTAACATAAGATGCAAAATATCCCATAATAAAAAAGAAAAATAATAATTGCAGCTTTTATCTCTTGTATTTGAGTGTTTCATAAAGGCATAATATTCCAAGGAGGTACCATTTCTTGCCACCTCCCATTCACAGGACATTTCCCAGACAAGTATCCATAACCACAGGTTTTTTTCTAAGCAAAAAAGCTGAACTCTCAACTTCAATTAGCACTGTGCAGGAATCCCACTGTATCTGGACAACCTCCTGGTTGTTAATGTTCCCAAACACCTAAATTTACATTCCTTTCATTAATGAAATTGATAATTTATCTTCTCTGCAGTTTCCTAGCACAGCTTGTAAAATCTTGATTTAATTAGGAGCAAAAATTATCTATTTACAGCCAGTCAGTGGTGCAAAAGAAAGATATCAAGACATTACAATGTACAAGAAACATTTCCCCCTCCTTAAAACCATTAGATTTACTTAAAGAACAAAATAAGGAGCTTACTCTTCAGGACAGCAGTGTACCTGGGTGCTCAGTAGGTTGTGTGAAAGAAGGTTAAGGAGAAAAAGCCACTTTCTCCTGTTTAAATTATTGTGATTGCCAAAGAAAGTAGAACTAGGTTGATTTGCAAGGCGTGGGAAGTTCATCTTCTCTCTTTACTGCAGTTTGCAGATACTCAGCAAAAAATGTAGCCATTTGCCTTATTTTCTGAAGAAAACAATTCTATTCAAAACTATTCATATGATAAAGAGCCATGGAAGGGCACAGTTTCATACTGAGATCCCAAGCACAATAGAGAAGGGAAAGGATAGGAAGGAGGCAACAATATGCAAAGCCCATGCTGAAAACCAATGTAGTTCTTCAAGAAAATACCACCAATGTTTCTTTTTAACACACAACTCTAGAAGCAGTCCAGGAAAACTGGACAGTTTTATGGTGATGGTTTTTATTCTTTGTTACAATAGTCCTCTTTCTTAGTAATTCAATATAAATATGCAAACACAAATTGCTTCCAAACACCAGCATATATTGATTATTATTGATTCTCCCCTGTGGTGAATAGGAAGGAACAATGAGTATCATGGGAACTGTGGATGTAAAAACTGATGACAGCACTGTTGCAAGTCTTGGCTATAGTTGCCTTTCTGCTAGAAGTGCTTGATTTCTTTCTGAAACCCTGTTGTCAAGAGCAGACCTAATCTTCTCTCCTCAACTTAAAGCACTGAAAGCTAGAAAGGTCTGGACTGTGTTTTTGAGGACTGATGAAAATACATCCAAGTGTAATACAAAGCTTCAGATGTAAACAGCTTCTCTTTACATCATTTAAATCTTGGCCCAGCACTCTGATTCTCTGTAATTACTTTATTAGAGGCTTTTGCAGGAAGAAGGATCTTGAATTGAGGAGGAAGTAGCATGGAAGAGAACATTATGCACTGCCTTTTGGACTCCAGCTAAGTTACAACAGTGTTAGCTAACCAGGGAGTGGCTGGCTTTTTGGTGGGTTTTTTGGTTTTGTTTTTTGAGAAGTTCACATATACACACACAAAAGTAACAAGATACTAAGGACAGTATTCAAGGAGGCTCAAAGGTATAGAGCAAGCAGCTACAGCTCTAAGAGTTTCCCTGAGCAGGGCAGGACAGTTACAGACTGGGTTGTATTCTTTGTGATACATGTATTTCATGTATGGAAGTGGGAGAGCTTTTTTTAAAAGCCACAGTGATTTAGGCATCTCAAACATTTTTCAGCCCTGAGATGACCTCAAAGGAGAATTTCACTTTCTGAACATGTTTGCATTTGGAATATATCTCTGTTTCTAAGGTACCTAGAGAAGCAGACAAGCAAAAATAAATATAAATCTCTCCCTTCTTCAAGTAAGCAAGAAGTAGTAATTTAACCACAAGACCAAGAATCCAAAAATATGTTTTTACTTCCACTTAATCTTACACTTGAGCAACTCATTTCAGTTCCTTTACTTACTGCTGTCTTTAGACTTCAGATATTTTTATAAAATCTTCTGGAAATAGTACTTTCCATGTGCCTCACTTTATTCCTTGAGTAACCAAATACTACTTCATGAGAAGAAGGGGAGTGGATGGATGACTCTAAGTTTGTTTTCTTGTTTAAAAAGTTGACTTCCATTGTTCTAGGAAGGTTCATGACCAAGGGCATTGCAGTCATTCTGGGGACAAAGCAGATGATTGAATTTGTGTCCTCAGCCTGGCAAAATGACTTGACACCAACAACTTTTCAAGCCACAACCTACCTCTTAGTATACAAGCAATGACATCCATGTAAGGACTTAAAAATATATTCTGAACTATAAGAATTAAGCCTGCCAGTAAAGATGAAAGCCAGGAATCCGAGCTTGATTTCTTCATATTCTTGTAGAATAAGACACAATCTAAAAGTTGAAGGTTACTTTCTTTCAAACTTATTCTCTGTTATCACCCAGACTGCCCAGTGTAGCAACTGGTTCCTAATTAGAAAGGCATTTAGATATTGTCAGCACCAGTTTCACGTTACATGTTCTGAAATGTTCAGCAGACTGTAAACGAGGCGTTGAAAGCCAAGTGAAATCACAGGACTACTGAACCTTGTATTAAGCAGCAGGGACAGCTTTTGCTGCAATGCTTTCTCAAAACAGGGGGAAGGCAGGAAAGTCTGACTGGGAACACGGAGGGAAAGAAATACTATGATTATCAGAGCCAGGGGACTGGCACAAAGGCCAGAGGGAAACCAAGAAAGGAAGGAAAAGAGGATAACAAATACAGAGTAAGATATGCTGAACACTATGCATTTAGCAAAAGCCTATTCTGGAGAATAAAAGAGGCAGCAGGAGAGAAAACAGTCATTTCCACTCCACTCACTGGACACTGCAAAAATAGGAGAGCTTGACTGAGGATGAGATTTTAATCATAAGGGAATCTTTGCATATACTGAATCAGATCATCAGCCAGGGTAGAGCACCACTCATGCACACTAAACCCCCAAACCACCACAAATAACTCAATCCAAGCACCTCCTTGTTTATATTATGAACTCCTCAAATCCATTTCAAAGTCTTTGTTCTCTGACCAACTTCTCTGTGAAGGCACATTGATGTCACTTAGAAATGCCCCAAGCTCTCTGTCACTGTTGAAGTTGCCATTCAAAGACAGTTTACAAAAATAGGGAAAAAAAAATTTGCTTTGCCCAGAGAATACCTACAAGAAGAAATGCTGACTTTCCTATATTTGGTTTTGTAAAAAAAGAACCATCTTGATTTTAAGTAATGTGCTTCTCAATACCTGTTTCAATTTTTAAAAAACTTAAAACCAAATATGTTTTCTGAAGTTAAAAAAGCACTGAGTTTTTAAAATGTCATCTTTAAAAAAAAAAATACTGTTTTAATAGTCTAGAATATATCTGATCTCATGAAGGTCATTCAAGGCCAGGCTGGATGGGGCTTTGAACAGCCTGGTGTAGTGGAAGGTGTCCCTGCCCATGCAGGAGGGTTGGAACCAGAGCATCTTTGAGGTCCTTCCCAACCCAAACCATTCTATGATTCTAAGGTAGACACCACATTACCAGGGATGAAAGCTTCCCAGTAAAGATGGTGATGTTAAACATGCACCATAAAAAAAATATATCTAAAATTACTTGCACTGGTCTCCAGTATGCACACTGAGGTGAAGTACAGCATTTCTGATTTATTAATGGCAGGAATATTTTGGTCAAAACCTGCACAAGTCCACAAGTCCTTCTTCAAGGCCAGCATGACAATCCAAAGCAAGGTGAACCTGACATTTTTGCAAGTGCCATCCACATTGCTTCTCTCAGTTGTATGCAAAATCCACTTCACAGATCTTAGGTTTATAAATGGGTTTCTACTTCATGATCATTTTGGTAGAAGTGGAAGAGTCTGCCATGTAAAATTTAATCCATTTTCAATGGTGTCTGTATGGTTGGCAGCAATATCTTTTCAAGACTTTAGGTTGTGATGCTTAATCTTTAATATGTCTCTGTTGTTTAAATAGACCAGACTCATTTTCACATGTAAAACCAGTATCTGCTTGCTTGGGAGATGAGGATGCAAAGCTGAACATTCATTGCCTGTGCAGACATCAGTTTTGGAAAAGCAACTGAATGTTCATATTCCCCTGCAAGGGATTTAGGCAACTGAATATGAAAACCTGCTACTAAAATGAAACACATCTGCTAAATATGTGAAGAGAGTTACTATAAATAAAGGAGAGAATAAGAGTTTAAGTCCAAAATGTTTTTATAAATGAGCAATGCTCAGTTCTTCTGCCCTTATCAGTCTGAGGAAGCATTTAATGCTGAGATGGAACTTCAGAGGAGGTTAGGTAGAACTGAGATAAACTTGCAGCTAATTAGAAAACATCCTTCACATTATTCATCCACTCTTTAGTAAGAGCTGTTTGGAGATATTGCTGTAGGGATGATCCCACTGCAATGCTGGCTTTTGAAAGCCTTCCAAATCCTGTAAAATGTATTAATCTGTGACATTCATGTGAATAGTATAGGCAAATGAAAGCAAATGCTTTCTCCTCTTCATTCTGATTTATCTTATTTTTATGTGGATAGTCTATGCCAAATATCTATGTGTCATAATTTTATAACTTACGAGTTACTTATTTTGAATTATTTGATCTATTTTGTGGTGTCAGTTATTGGAAAAATAAGGAAAACTAAACAGCCTTGCTATATTAAGAAAAAACATAACTGGCTTCCTTCAGTACTCCTTCAGGAACCCTAGATTTGGAAGTCTGTTTTAAGCTACTTAGAATAAAAAAAGATAGGGGTGGGAAGGAAAAAGGAGAAAAGATGTTTTTCCAGAGTACTGCCAAATCTGCTACCATCAGCAATCTCTACAAAAGTCAGGGAAAGAAAATACTGCACTTCATAATTGAGATGGATTTGTAGAAAGGGGCAGGAGGACTGCAGCAGGAGAGCCTGGCTGCAGAATTCCTCAGCTGAGCCAGAGGGTATCCTACATACATTGTTTATTTCTTACACTGATTAAAAGTAATTAAGCAGAAAGAGGGTCTTCTGTCTATTCTGAAGAGGCAACACAAGCAGTAGCAGCTGCTTGGATTTGGGGGGGACATGGGGGGATGCCACCACAGCTGGCTCCTGCTGCTTTGCAGTAACCAGGATGCTTTCAGAGCTGTTTCAAAACCTTGGCCAACCCCAGGCTGCCCCACAGCTCACTGCTGGCAGTCCCCAGGAGCCCTGTTGATGTCACCCTGTCCCCTGAGGGTATTAGTGAGCTCTGTCATGCCATCCCAGCAGGGCTGGGGAGGGGGCAACGAAGTACACCCAGTCCCACATCACAGTGACCATGACACGTGGGCTGCCCCAGAAGCTGCTGAGCAGAGCTCTGGGTTTTGGCTTCCCACACCACAGCAATGAGACTTCTCCTCTTTGGGAAGCATCTGGAAGAAGCCTGAGAATGGTCACTGGCCATATTTTGAAATAACAGAAGCAAAAACCATTTCCTAATAAGCAAAAGTGTAAGGAGCAGAGAAAAGGATTGTGATAAGGAGGGAACTGGAGGAAGAGGAGAAGAGAAAGCTCAGAGGGAACTGTCAGAAGTCACAGAGCCCCAAGGCTCTTGCTGCTTACTTTCTTCATCCTTCTAAAGCACCCGTATTGGGTTGCCTGTAATTTGGATGCTAACTTACCCATCCCCAACCTTCCCCCTGGCAACACACACTTTATTAAGAAAAAGAAGGAAAAGGGAGAAAATCCTTGTGTTTAAAAAGCCACCTGCCTGCATTCTCCTTGAGAAAGCCAACATGCCTGAGAGATGATTGCCTTCACAGCTACATGGACTAATACTTCATAAAAACAAATAAATCAGTGACCTGAAGCCATGCTTGCTCAGCACAGGGTCCCAAGCCTTGCTGCCAGTTTTTAAAACAGAAAGATTTGGTCCAAAAGCCCAAATGGCTTTGGATCATACCCTAAGCCTGCAGCATATCTTATGTCCCTGGCACTTTGAGACAGCATGTGAGGGGCAAGGCTTCCAACTGCCCTGGATCAAAACTCAACCAAATGGCAGAAAGGGAAAGGGGAGTCCTGGACAGGAAAACCTGACAGATGCAAGCCAGTTGGGAGTGCTCTTCCCCATAGACACAGCCAAGGGGCCAGGAAAGAAGGGGGCATGAGCAGCAGGGAGAGGGGAGGACATGATGGCATGAAAAATATAAATAGTTGTGTCACATATTCTGTGCAAGGCTTAAAGATAAGTGTTTGCTGTCGATGGGGGGGTTTATGGAGCTTTTTTGTTGTGGCTTTTTTAAAATGCATACATCACATTACCCCAAACTGACAACTCTAGTCAACCATGATGCCAGAGAGGCAAGCCCTGCAATCCCCTTCTGTGCATTCTGCTTGCCTGGGCACCCTGACACGTCCTTCATGACAGCTCTGGAGACCTTAGGACACACTCTCCCTCTAATGCACGTACATAATTCCCAGGAACACTCAGCAGCAGCCACCCAGGCAAATTTAGCTTTCCTCCCACCCTCTTCTTTTTGGTCCACAGCAGGTATCTTTTCATGGGAAATTGGAATCCTGGGCTGGGAAGTCACTCAGTCTTTCACTACGTGCTTGAGAGGATGTCTGATGTTTCTGTCTGCTGGTGCTATTACCAGTCTGGTTTTCTCACAAAACCTTCAAAAAAAGATGTCCAAGAAGTAGCAGCTAATGGTCTGCCATAGAAGGCAAGTATAGATCTAGAGGAATAACATGCACAATTGGCTTCTCAGATTAGATTCAGTCATTATTTCAAAACACCTGAATTCAGCCACTTGCATCTTACAAAGTTAAACATTCAGAGTCAGATTTTGAGAGGAACCTGTAGAAATCACATGCCCCATCCCATACAGCTGGGAAGGGTGCTGGGTTCCTAATCCACTTTGGTTCACTTACAAAAATCCCATATCCTGCAGCTAACACCCTCAAATCTTTTATTCTATTTCTGAGGCTGTCAGCACCTGCAAATTTGGACAAAGCCAGAATTTTCTGAATGACTCATCCCTAACAACTGAGAGCAGCAAAAACTCAGCTTCCATTGCATGAGAAAAGCTAAGAGTACCCCCTAGTGTTCTGGGTGCAACCTTAAAATTTGGCCAGACTGAAATCAGAGACAGTCTCATTTTAGAAAATAGCCTTTAGTTGCTTGGCATCCATCATTTAGCTCTGGAAAAGGACATTTGTTGCACTGTGCTTATCTGAATGTGCTTCCAAACCATCATACTACCACAGCTTAGTGCATCACTACTTGCAAGCAGTGTTACTACAAACCACCTTTAAGATTTAAATAAATTCAAGTAGATTTCTGCCAATGAGCCTTCTTTGCATTTTGCAAGGGGTTAAGAGCACTCTCAGTCACCTGGAGCTGCTCAGATGACACACACAAGTCATCAGGGTTTTGGTAACTCAACAGCTTTTGATGTTCAGTGGATCTCCTATGGGAGTCGTGTGTCTTAATTAATCTGTCAAGTGCTTCAATATCCATGGAGAGAAGGTGCAGTATAATGCAAGAAATTGCTATTTATAACTCTTCCTCCTTTCTGCTTTGTGATCTTTACAATTTAATTCTGAGATTGCTGGATAAGAACTGTTACTGTAAGTGATGGATCCAGAAAAAGAAACAGGTGAGGGGCAATACTGAACCCTGGATTAAGGCAAAACCAAGAGCATCCAGCACACCTTCTGTTGCTTCAGGCAGCTTTGAGTTTCATTTCATTTCTTGGGTTTACCACTATGCTGCATTTAGAGTTTAAGCAATGACAACCAGATAACTTAATAGGAAAACATATTTAGACCAGCTGGAATCACAGGGAAAAGTATACATCCCAAAAATCAGTAATCACAAAAATCACAGAAAGTGATGAAGCTGAGCCTTGTGTTAATGTCATGCTCTGTAAAACTGGAAGAAGGTCTGAAAGACCCCTAATGGGTATTTCATGGCCTGGCCTGCACAATTTAAACTTCTTCTCTAACTCCAGTGCTTCTCCCTCCAGACTGGGCACGTTGAACATGTACTGAGTGTGCTGCAGAGGTAAAAACTGTGACCCATTTCTAAAATATTTTATGGCTTGCTAAAGGAGTCATCTTAGCAGGAGCTTCTAAGTGTTGCTTATCCTGTTGAGATTCCATTTCCTGGACCCTCACAGCTGGAATTGCTTTTACAAACCAACCATTTTCCTCAGCTAGCACTGCTGCATTATTAATGTGCTTGTCTTGCTCCAGGAAGATATTTTTCCAGTGTAAGATGAAGTGTAGGTGACAGGCTTTCATGAGGGTTTTTTTTTTGTTGTTGTTACTGTAAGCTGCTATTAGCTGGCATTTTAAGCTCTTTTTTTTTTTCATCATGAAATTTGCATAATCTGCTGGAATTTAAGTCTTGATTGATGGGCTACTGCAAGTACTCTTTTGGCCAGGCTGCTCAAGTGTGGCATCATCTACATGTGTACTGCTAGGTGCTGCACTCCCCATCTGCCTCCCTGGATTAAAATGGAAGTTTTTATTACTCCAGGAAAAGTAATGGGGAAAAAATGTATTAAGACTATTACTAAGATAAGCACTGAATTTCCTTTGTTACTGACACAGTAACTGCTACTACTTAGGAACACACATGATGACAAATGGTGACAGCAAGAACATCTCTAGAGAGATGAATTGGAGGAGAAGCCCAGAAAAGTGAAAAGATGTGCTGTGCTCCCATGGCAGGAGGTTAGTGGCAGAACCTGCTGCTCTCCTGACCTGGCAGGACAAGAATCTTAGATGTCTGGAACAGATTCAGTTATCAGAATCACAGAATCATAAGTTGGCCAGGGTTGGAAGGGACCTTAAAGACCATCTAGTTCCAACCCCTGCATGGGCAGGGACACCTCAAGTTTGCTCAGGTTGCTCAAGGCCACATACAGAAGAGTATCTTAGAAAGGGGTCACAGTTTTTACCTCTGCAGCACACTTAGTACATGTTCAGTGTGCCCAGTCCGGAGGGAGAAGCACTGGAGTCAGAGAAACAGTGTCAATTCCACACTGAGCCCCTCCAAGTCACTGCCAGGAGTTCTGCTGTGGCTTCAAGGAAAACTAAGGAGAGGAACTTTTCTGTTAAATGGAGTCACACAACATTTTATCCAGTGCAGATTCAGTTTGTGACATGAATTTGCTGTGACAGTGTCTGCAGCTCTGCAGGATGCTGGGATAGTCTCAGGCAGAAGGCATTTAAAATCAGAAGTTGCAGATTAGGGGTGGGTGGCTAAACCTCTGTCTTGAGAGATGGGGTCTAGGAGACCTGAGGACTGCTGAGAGGCTGCTGCTTTCCCTGCCATATTTCACTTTTGTGCATACAGTTGCAGAGCTCTGGTCCTGTTTCAATGACTCCTTCTCCTCACACCATCACTCATTACCATTTAACAAGGGTACAGCATGCTGCGAAAACACAGGAATTGCCCAGGTAATAGGGGGGTTGACTTGCCTCACACTTGGTGGAAAATCAGTGCAGGCTGTTCTTCCAAGGCTTAAATACATGAGCTCAGGTAGATCCATTAAGCTTAGGTATTTCTCCTAGTTTAGAGCTGACCAGTACACAGGCAAAGTATCAGCTACGAAGTTTCTGTCTTCTGCTACCTGCTGTCAGATGCCCCAGTTTGGCAAGTGAAAAATCTAAAGCCAGCTGTAACCTAATAAAGAAAGAAGCCTTGGACTTTGCATGCATAACCAAAACCTGTCTGAACAGCACTATAACCCTGCTGCTGCAGCATTTGTTCTCTCAGGGCTATGTAGTTCAGCATAAAATGGAGATCAACAGAGGAAGATACAGATATCTTTGTTGCACAGACCAACAAACATTTAGAATCCAATATTTTGAAGCTGTGGTCCACAATGACCTCTTCCTATGTGACTTGTGTGGTGGGAACTGGTTAGCACGTAGTGTATTCATATCTTTGCTTTAACTCTGCCTCTCTCTTCCCCTGCAAAAAAAACAACCACCACCACCTCCTCACCTCCCTCCCACCAGGACCTGGCCGCTTGCCTCCATCACTGGCACTGCCCAGCCCTGAGTGTGCCCAGAAATCTCACTCCCTGCCTCAGGGATGGTATTCACTGGCAGTCTCTCAGAAATGTGGGACATCACGTTCTGCCCTCAGGAGACCCACAGCAGGAGAGTCAAGAACCTAGTTTAAAAGGAGAGGTATTCCCCTACCATGAAGGGCCACTATTCCTAGCTGGCTATCTGTATTTTAGTGCAGATTCCCTTGCAAAATAGGGCAGTGGAGAGGGGGTGAAACCAAGAATTTGGTTTGAATAGAATTTGATGTTCTAGTCCTCAGGCCTAGACAGATATTTGACAACTACTCTTCAGAGAGTAGAGAACTGACCAAACTGCTTGGTTGGTGTAGTGGTTTAGAAGGATACCTCTGTAATCTCTTGCTATCCTATTTAGAAGAATGTCAAATGCTTCTTATTTCTCCCAGGCAAGTCACTTCAGAGCAAAGTCATCTACCCTGGGATTCAATTAAAAGACTTACATACTGATAAATTGCAAAAGACATGGCATACATGGGCTTTATTCTTACTCCCCTGGGAGAATAAGCAACTGACCACAGAAGAGAATATTTCTTAAATTGTCTTTGTATCCTTCTAACCACAAACTCCATGATGTTTTTTTCTTTGGCCACTTTCAAAAGAACAACTTACATCTTTCCCCAGGTTAAAAAAGTGTGTGCACTGTTTTGTAAATATAACCTTGGATGACAAAGAAGTGTTATGAATATCTTGATGCCCAAGTGAAAAGGACAGCCTGCCAAGAAAATTGTGATCATCCAGTTTGCAAAGTCTTTAGCTATTTCCATAAGATCTGTCCTGCACACTTGTAAAACTTGAATTTCCCCAGCATAAAGCCAGTGAGCAGGCTCACAAACAGAACACACATGTACAGCTTGTCCTTGTCCTTGCCCTCCCACCAGTCACTTGGGAATTGATTTCCTGGGGGGCTAAATTACCTTCAATTCTGATATTCCAACCTCATTTGTTACCATAATTTGATGTGGACATTGGGGGGATAAAACTTGACGTAATTTTAAGTCCACAGTTAAGAGTTGCACCCTGAATGCAGCCTTAAATGTGACAAAGTGTTTTCCTGAAATCTGCTGGATTTAGGATCATCGTGAGGATAAAAAACAAAGCTATGTCTTGGCCAACTTGACAAATATATTATTTTTAAAAAGTTACAAGCCCACAAATGAAATTGTGACATAAAGCCCATATCTGTTACTGGTTCCTTAAATAATGAGTCAGAGAAAAATAATCCAGCAAGCCCTATCTTTTTTTTTTTTTTGGAGACACAACATCCCTGTAGGTGCAGAAGAGTGTTCTTGTTCTAATTTTAAAACAGCATGAAATAGACTACAGAATTTTGTTTTCTCAATGGCCCTGGATTCAAAACATGCCTAACAAGCTAAAGCTATGAGAAATTGATGTTCCCATTTTCTTTTAGGGTCCCATTAAGCTGTACCATTAATGCAGCAAATGAATAGAAGCATCACACACCACAGAGCTCTGCTGTTTACAAGTTGGTTGGCTCCTGCCCCATTTACTTACAACTTCTATCTTTACAGAATTTTCAAAGAAACAGACTAAATGAATCATGTTTAGTCATGCCTGACTACTCACTGACACTGCAGCTAAAAAGTAATGCCTGCTCTCCAGGGACATTGCTGCAGCATCAATGTTCCACACTAAATTCTGGGTTGTATTTATCAATTTCCTAGAAGCAAGTACACTTGACTAGGGAACAAAACCAATTTCATCTCTTCAGCCCAGTCCACGTCATCTCAAAAGGGGACTTGATGATAGTCTCTAGCAAACTGTTTTGAGATATGCTCCTGAGAAAAGCTGTTGAACAGAAAAATATTGACCTTTCCCACTGAGTTCTGGGGAAGAAGCAGCAGAAAACTCTTTTTCTCCTTCCCTTTCCAACTACCTGCCATTCCCTCCCTTAAATTAGATCCAAAACCTACAAGTCACCAACTGCAAAAGGTTATGAGTTGAAACTCATAGAAGGTTCTGCAATTTGACTCAGCATTGTAGAAATAAGTTCCACTGTTTGAGCAGATCAGAACCTACCTAACACCATGCAAGGCAAGAGACAAAGTAATAGACCTCATTAATATAAATCAGTCTGTACCATTACCAAACTTTAAGTGTCTCGAGTTGGGCTTTGACTCAGGAATCTTGCTGGTTCATTAGACCTCACTCCAAGTACAGAAACCAACAGCAAGACTGTGACCATCTGTGAAATGGGTCCCAGAAGCATCAAATCCAGTAGAGTTGCTTCAAGTACACACACTGTCAGCACAGCCTTACAACTGAAAAATTGATTTCTAGAGAAGATCATTATATACCAAAATGTAATACAGGTCCAGAAAGCTCTCAGGAATGCTTTGTTTTCCTCACTAATGTATCAATTGTCAACTACTAAGAGATTCTTTAACTTTGGTGTAGTTTGGTTGCATTTGATGTTCTTTTCACACAATATCCCCACCCTGCACAAATTTTTTCTTTCATTTAAAGCAGCAAAGCCCATCATGGTGGAAGAAAAAAAAACATTTTCTGACATTTGGTAGGCATTTGGTAGGCAGCCTCATGCATTTGAGATTCTACAAAGCTTAAACATCAAAAACTGCCAGCAGCATACCTTGTGGGTTTTTAGGAGACTGAAAATTAAAGTGTCACTTTCAAAGAGCAAAGGCATAAAACTGATTCCATGGTGCAAAGAACAACGAGAGCAACTCAGGGTGAGGGGTGTGAAGGAAGAGGCAGCTGCATCCTTCACTGGGGCATCACAGGAGAGAGATGGGCTGAGGATCAGTTCAGGGCATGCAAGCAAGCCATGGAGATGCCATCAGGTGCAAACCTGGCTGCAGGGAGTTTTAGTAATCCCCTCTAAGTCCCAGTGGCACATTCTAGATGATTATGTAAAGTAGTGCTGAAGGTTTTATTTTAGTAGACTTTCTCCTTTCACAATCTCTCTTTTCAGGCAAGTCATATCCAAAATAATTATATTTCATTTCCCATTCTTTTCCCAGTGTCACAGAGCATCTGGTCATTTCTAGCCTGACCTTGCTTGACTTCAGAAGGAATCCAGAAGATTCTTCTCTTTCAGACTTAGCAGAAAGCTCTGCAAAGAGCTCTCTCTGACCAATGTGCATAAGAATACAGATTTATCTAATAAGCTCTACTGGAAAAAAGAAAACAAGACAAGCAAATTAATAAAGTTGGGTAGCCAAAGACAAGCAAAAGTCACATTATTGAATTAATTGTAGAATCATATCACAGAATCAGTCTTTAGGAGGATCTCCATGATCTTTCCAGGCACAGAGGTGAGACTGGCTGTAGTTCCCCAGCTCTCTTGTTTCCCTGTTTGAAAGTGGGGGTTATGTTTCCCCTTTTCCAGTCAGTATCTGTATTTAGACATCAACATCATTCTGGAATGGAAAAACACATCCCATCACATCTCTCTGCACAAGACTTTGTATACTATTGAGCATAAACTATTCTGAAGTTATATGCTATCAAACAAAAGTTGGGAAATAATTTCATTCAGTTCCTTATTCCATTTGTAAAGTTTGAAAACAAAACAAAACACAAAAAGCAAGGAGCAGAGGATAGATTTTTTAAAAACAACACAAATCCTAACTCAGTTTAGCTACCTGCTTTTTCCTTTCACTCTTACTCCTGTTGCCCCTGAGTAGTATTTACTCGTTGCCAAGCAGCAGAGAGCTCATTAGTGCAATGTGGTGTTTCCTTGTTTTCATCACTTGCTCCTTCCCACTTACATGCACACTGCTCCTCAACTCAGCCCTACAGGGTGAAATCCCAGAATAAAGAGAAAGGAAAATTGGCTGCAAGAAACAGGAGAATTGAAAGTCTAGTCTTGCACTCATCTGATAGAAATACCTGCTCCCTCAAAGCATTTGCTTTTATTAGCAAAAATCATCCTTTAAGCTTTGGCTACAGATCACAACATTAAAACCCCCCTAGGCAAGCAGCTGGCAGGCTTGGGCTGTGCTGCTGACCTGCCCAGCAAACCAGGCAGCTGAAAGCTCCAGCAGGTATTCCCACAGGAGCTGCTCTCACTGCAGTACTGATGAACCTGCTCTTGAGGGCAATTTAGAGAATTTAGCATTTCTGCAGCACTGCACATAGGTTTTTCTTACAGCCTCTTCTCCTAACAACAGCTTCTCTCAATCCATTTGCTAGAATCAAAGGGATGGCTTATTTTAAAGCTACTCACTATAAACCATTTAGACACACCACCTTCTCCCCATTTTGTATTTCTTTGCTTCCTCACAACAGTAGTCTTTTCCTGAGTGGGAGAGAGCAAAAAGATTTTGTCTTCCAAGATGCAGACTAGCTTTGCATCAGCAATCTTCTCTTTTTCTCCCAAGCAATACATATCCCTGAACCTGGAAGAATTTACTGCCTTCTCAGAAGTCTCTGATGTATTTCTGTATTTAAATTACCAAAAGGACCTAGGAAGAAATATTCCTCCCCTTTCACACACAGATGAGAAAAGGATCCCAGAATGAGCAAATTGACTGCACACACAAATCAAATAAAAAGAAGGGGTTTAGAGGGTCAAAATAAAGCAGACGTGGTAATGCCAGGGAGAGAATGACTGCTTGGAGCTGAGATCATCCAGTTACAGCACATCAAGGAAGGTGGTTTCTGGCTTCCATGGGCACCATTCTTCATTAGCCAAGAGGCTCTACTTCTCAGTGTTGTTTTCTGCCACTAGCACTTTTGGCAGATGCTAGGAAGTTATGATAAATCAGAGACTTTATCTGAATTTCCACTTACAAGACTGTGGTCTGAAGAGTCAACCCAACAGCCATATATAACCTAAAAAAATCAACACCCATGAGATTCATTGTGTCAGGACTGGAAGGAAACTCTAGTATTTCCTTTCAGCAGAACATCAGCAGCTAAACTCTCTTTTTCATACTTGCAGACATGCCACCTTCCACTACATAAACTTTTTTGAAAACTAGAAAGGCATTACCACAGTAACACCTCTTTGCTTTCCTTTCTTTGACCCTGATCATACTCCAGTTCAGCCCTACCTTTAATGACCACCTTCCAAGTAACAGTGCCTGTTGGTATTTTCAAAACCTACAGAGGTTCATCCAGGTGGCTACCATTAAACTTAAATGAAAGCTGGGAAGAGAAATCCTTTGGTCAATATTGGAAACTTTTCTTCCCGTAGAGCAAGTCAGAAATGGATTTCCACTTACAAGGGCATGACTCTGTAACAAATGCATTGCATGGTACCTCTTGCATTCTGAGCCACTGAATCATTCTGGGTATTCTTTATGCTCAGGCAGCTCAACCATCATGACACGATTCCCTCTCTGGCAGGTGATGGGGAGGGCTGGGTAGGTGCAGTGTATCTGTCAGCTGCAGCAGACAAGAACATCTTGTACTTGAACTGCTTGTTGAGTAGGTTTGAAAGGCAGAGAAACCATCAGACTAATTAGATTTTTTTAAACTGGCATTGAGAAGTAAAATCCTTATAACAGGCACTCAATGTATACTTTACTGTGCATGGTAACAAATGACCCCAAACAATAACAGGGGTACCATTTAAGCTTCAACTGAAATATCAGGGAAAGGGCTAATATTAATATTAAAAATATTACTATTTCAGCTGAGCTTTGAAGAGGTCCCAGCATTCCCCATCCTTATATGATGGTGATATCCAATCATCACTAAATCTAAAAGATACCTCTGCAGGCTTGAATAACTGAGGCTAAGAAGAACAGATTGAGCCAACTCAATATATCCATCTTTGCTAAGCAACTGAGTAAAGAGGTAAAAAAATAGTTTGCAGTGATCTAAAGGATACTTTGACCAAGGAGGGAAAAGCTGAGGAAAAAAACCCAGAAATATTTACATAGGGTAAATTTTCATGGGATGAAAGAGCATGAGGAGGCTAAAAACTAAAATGAATACACTATTCCAGAATTCTCCCTTAACTGAAGATCATCACTTACTATCCCCTGAATACCCCTGGAAAGGCCTCCCAGTTGCAGCAGGATGTACAAAATATACCTTTTAATGCTTCTCACTTCCAGTATTTTTCAGAATGATGTTTCATCTGATATGCCAAAACCCTAGGGTTAAAGCAGCACCAATTAACTGATTTGCTCATCTTTAATACTAATGAGAGTGATGTGTGTGTGTGTGAGGAATTAATAGGATTTTCTGAGCAAGCAGCAAGGAGAATGATTCATGCTAATGGTCATTACACAGGAACACTGAGAGGACCATAACCTCACACTCATGAGCAATCCTATGTAGTTCAGGGAAAATAAGCCAAACACCTCCAAAATCCAATGGCTGCATCAAATCCCACGGTGTCTGCCCTACCTACCTATGGATTTTCAAAGGCAGCTTCTTGCCAGCCTCACACCACTGCTCAAAATAAACAGAGGGAACTTTCAGACTGCAAACTTTTTCAGAACTATTGACACAACATGGCTATAGACAAGAATTCCTGTGGCCAGCATTGCAAGTGTCTGAAGAGCTAAGATTTGGCTCCCCTTCCAATGATATTCCCACTGCATGTCCCTGGGTGAGTCATCTGTGCAGGGGAAACACCTCCAGATAGCAGCCTGGGAAGAGCAGCTCAGACATAGTTGGGCACAGTGCCCATGGCTCTGCTCCTTCCAGATCCCAGCACATGCAGCTCTGCTGACAATGGGCTGCAAATCCCAGGACATGATCCTTCCAGAGGTGAGCAGCTCAGAGTCTCAGCACAACTCGGACAAAAAAGTGTCCTCCAAGAGTCTCACGTTCCTCGTGGGACAGATTCCTGGCAGCAAAGTCTGCAAGGGCAGGGGGGAAGTAGAGAAGGGGGAGAGGAAAGGAAAGGCAGGTGCTGAGCTCAGCCAAGCAACCAGTGCTGCCAGAGCCATGGTGAGAAGGTAGGTTCTGACCTTTACTGCACATCCACGCTGACACAGGAGGGTAAACCTATCACAGAACTCACACCAAGTTATCCAATCCTTAGGTTAATGAGCAGATACTACCACAAATTATTAGTGAAAGCAATCTCATAAGGGCAAATACTGAATAAACATGATGTGCTCTAATAATAGGAAAACTATGCTTTTGTGCCAAGAAATTATGCATATTGTCCCAGGAATAAAAGATACAGAGCTATAAATAGTAACAGATCCACTACTAGTATTAGAAAAGACAAACCCAGGAATATGCTTGTTTGCATAAGCTGGAGTTGATCTTATTTGATAAGACTATACATGTCCTCATTTTGTTTTTAATGTAAAATCAATTGTAAATTTATTGAGACCAATTCACCTGCCTGCCTGTTGTACATCACTGGGCCTGTATTGATAGTTTGATATGGAACTCATTCCCAATTATATTGATTTAATTCATTAGATAATTTTCAGCTAAACATATCATGTGTTTTCAGGGCAGAAGTACATAAAACTCCATTTAGAGACTGCAGGACTGGAGTAGGGGGTATTTGGAACAGGCTAAGGTTTTTCCAATGAATAAGATTTACAGCCAGCAATAATCTGAATCATGTTTTTCAGATAGAAGTACCATTTTCTAGACAATAAATAAATTTAAAAAAAAAAACCTAGGAGTGAAAAAACCTATATACGTTGATGGGGAAAAAAATTCCAGTTAGTGAAATAAAAACGGAGTGAATAATTCACAAATAGTACAGTGTATTGGTATGTTTAGAAGACGTTTTGATTTACAGATTTAAGTGCCTAAAATAGATCAACAATTTACAAAGCATCTGCAAATCAACAGATCATGAGTAGATTGTCTGGCTTTACAGCCAGGCAGTTGAGCTGCAGTTGTTACCTTGGTAACTGAAGGTGCCTCAGTTACCATGGCTACGGGTCCTCTAAGGGTGGCAATTCCTCACTCCTCAACTTTCATGACTATTTTGGAAAAAAAAAATTAAAAAAAAAAATCCTAGTACTACATCAATACTTGCACTGAGACAAAAGGTCTATAAAATGCAAATTTTCTTAGCCCACTGGCCAGGTTAGGAATAAACTGATTTTTCTGCTGCAAATCATTAGCTCACTGAGAGACTGTGTCATAGAGAGCTCAGTCATTACATACTCAGCACAACTCTCTACCTCAAAAACCAGCTCTACTGCTCACTGAAAGAAATGGTGACTCCTACCATGTTGCTTTTCCACTTTTTCAGAAAATTATGTGCTTTGAAGCATAGTCAAGGATGAGCTGGCAATGGGAAATTGCCCCTTTCTCTTCATTGAACTTTTACTGCAAGTTAAATATAAAAATATTTCAAGCTTTTGTTGTGAAATAAATAATATATATAATATAAATAATATAAATAATATATATATAAATATAATAATATAAATAATATAAATATATAATAAATATAATAATATAAATAATATATATAATATAAATAATCTTAAAAAACATAAATAATCACAAACTTTGACTTTTAGCACCTTTTAATTGCCCAGCTAGATATCCTGCTTAGGAATTGTAGATATGCTTAGGAATATGGTTTAGCAGTGGACTCCATAGAGCTGGGTCAAGTATTGGACTCAATGATTTTAAAGGTGTATTCCAAGCACAACTCTCCTGTGAGCTAGCTCTATATTTTAGAATCATCTTTAACTTTTCCTACTTAGGAACAGCTCTTCCTATGTTATTCACTTGCATATAGTTCATGCCCTAAGCAGTCCTGTGGCAGCACACAATTGCCACAAATCACCCAAAAATTAGAAATACAAAAATAAAGCTGCTGGGGTGAGTGCCATTTCCCATCCCTGCCAGAATGGAAGTTCCAGCCTCCTCCTCCAAGCTTTGACTTCACTCCCAGCTCCCTTTCCCCCAACTCTTTGTTTCCTGTAGCTGCATTCACTTACTGCCCACAAGTGTATTAACTGCTTTTGCTAAGCAGGTCAGCATTATAGACCAGTCTGTGCTTTTAAAAACTTTATTTTTAAAAACTTCTGTATGCAACCGTTTGCCCAAACTCTTCCTTAAGCAAAGAAGAGCATTCTGCAGAAAAGACATGCATTTAGGAGATAAAATATAACTCATGCAGGTGTTCCCAGAGAGAAATTACATTCCTGGAATCGATTGACATCCAATGTCAGTTCGTTTCACCCATTTTCCCTTAATTTTTAATGCAGTTTTTTGCCTATTATATGGCAATACTTGCGGTACTTGCTAGGGAAGATTTCCAAAAGTATTAGTGGTTTCTGGTGATTCACAGTTAATGAGTCTTCAAAACAAAGTCTCCTTAAGGGCCAGGTTCTCATAAGCTGGCAGGCTGATCCCATTAAACTAGCCAATAAGAACTCCTAATGCTGAGGACTTCAGAGCCTCACGTCACAATATTGATGTCACTAGGAAGAGCAAGGGAAAAGTTCTCACCCTTTTCAGACCTGGAGCTGCCATTTCTAGAGGTATTGACGTGGCAGAGTTACACAAAGAACAAAACTCTGAGAGCCTACACAAACCTACAGCACTGCCCCCCATCCTTTACACATCCCCATCACATTTGCTGCATGTTGGGACTCACTGCACTGCAAAGGTAAAAGGAAGAGCAGGGCTGAATGGCTGAGCTGGAATTTTGTGACTGGATGGCTTTGAACTCCACTAACAAGTGCTGGGGGACTGAACTTGTTATCTTGGCCAACAGACAAAGTATCCTAACAAAATCTCAGCACTCAGAATCTGACAGTCCTGTCCATCCCAGTCAAAGCCTGGATATTAAGACATGTTTTGGACAATATCCCCTAATTTTACTCCAGTCTAAAACTGGTGGTCAATGTGTGGTCAAAGTTACAAGAACTTTCTTGAGAAATGCAGGCTCTGATCTTTTAGCTTCACAATCACCTTGTCAATGGAACAGAAGTAGAACCTACTTGTTTTGCCTTACACAACTTGCAGAGATTGAAACTTATGTGAATATTTCTACAACACTCTAAAAGAGCTCCCCACTGATAAATGCTATGCAGTATTTTGGTTTCTTTGCACCATGGGTAGATGGATAGTATTCAAACAAAGCTATTTCAAATAAAGGATATTTCCTTTACGTTCAAGGACAGAAGTCAGAAATTAAGTTGCTTTTTAACTACAGTTCACATCATACCTGCATGTGCACTTGAGTAAAGTAAAAAAGTCCAAATACACCACAAATGATACAGTCAGAATGCAGCAAACAATGAGAGGATCCTGTTATCCCACAAGACACTGAGTGTACTGTAAGACACAAACTAAACATGTTTTCATACTCTTGCTAGCAAAACTCTTACATTACTTTAAATTCCTTTCTTCTTCTGTAGAAAACAATTTTCCTCTAGGTTCAGGCTATGACTTACCTTCATTTTCCAAACTTTACATCTTTCTTTTAACCTTGGCTGCACAAGGGTTGGGGTTGTTTGAGGTTTTTCTTGGGTTTTTTCTTTTTGTTTATGCAATACACCTAACAGTACTTGTTTAAAGGTCTCCTTCTCTCAGTAGTGCTGAGCCTTTTACAGCCCCAGCTGAAAGGAGTTAACAGAAAGAGACATTTAGTGCAGCTCCCCAGCACCAGAGGAGATGGGGCTCTCACAGTGGCTACCTGGAGAAGGCTGTTGGGAGCCCTTTTGAACTGCTGTGAGGCAGCCAACCTGGCTGTGCAATCAGCCCTGCAGCACTACCCCTGCAAATCCTCTCTCCACAAGAGCTTCACAGCTGCTAATATTGAATTGGTTTCTGGGAGGGGTGCTCAGCACCTGCAATTGATAACCAAGTACCACAGATGTTATGTGTGACTCCTTAATTTAGCCTTAAGGACAGAACAATGAGAACAATTTTTTCACTTGTTCTCCTGCATCAAAGCACAGAGGGGGTTTTTTTGTATGTCTGTACATGTGCATCAGTGTAGCTTCTGCTGGGTACACAGCAGATTCATGGAATCAGAATGCTTTGAGTTGGAAGGGGCATTTAAAGGTGACCTAGGCCAACCCCTCTACAGTGAGCAGGAACATCTTCAACTAGATCAGCTTGCCCAGAGCCCCATCTAACTGAGCCTTCATCTCTATAAAAAAAGATTGCTTCTCTTTAATCCACCCATGGGTGGCACACACCTTCTTGTCTATTTAGGATTTTAATATTGAGTGGAAATCTGCAGCCCCCCCATGTTAACAGCTTTGGGAGAGAGTGTGTGTGTGTCCATGTGAATGCCTGTGTGCATGCAACAGAGTCCAACCTGCCAGCAGAATATCTTTGTATTTTCACATTTCCAAAACCAAAACATGAGGTTAGGGCAGAGATACACACCTAACTTCATCTGGCTCTGCTTGATGCTAACCACACACAAGCACACAGGTGATTTACATCCAGTTTGGAAGAAGAAAAATAAAAATTATTTCTAAACCCTAGGAAGCCTCAGGACTAATCAGATTTTGCAGGTCTTTGGGTTTTCCCAGTTGGATTCTGCCTTGCTGTAGTCAGGAATCCCCCTTTGCCAAGGAACTGCATAAGAAATGACTTTTTTCTTCCCATGAGGAAGGACTGGCAGTGAGTCAGAGAGGAGGGAAGTGTGATTTTCTCTGGAGTTAAAATAGCATGCAGAGCTAAGGTGGTGAGGTGATATCCTGAAAATCCTGACACATGACACTACAGTCATTGCTACAAGACTCCTCAGTTTAGAACACAAAGTGTGGAGAGTTCCAAAATGTTACCTACTGCCCAACTTTGAAGAAGACTGAAAAACCTCCCAATAATGGGCAGTTGAGTTCCCTGGTTTCAGTTATCTATTACTTTATGTCCCAGTGTCTAAGCTGTTATATGACTGTCTCGGTTTCTCTCATTCTGGAGCATTTGACAGAACTGTCAGCATAAAAAATGTGTGGCATCATCTGAAAATGAGATTAATAATTATATTGCATTTATGCAGCAAAACATAAGCATATGAAAGCAGGACTCATGGAATGTTTGAATGTTTGGTGGTTGTCAGCTTACAAAAGAAGGAAAACCTCTGCAAATTTCTATATACTTAGCAATCTGTAATGGACAGGACAAAAGTGAACAAGCTTAAAATGTAGCCAGGATGATTTAGGTCAGGCAATAGGGAAGAAAAAAATACAGATAAAATATGATGAAGTCCTGGGATAAATTTCCTGCAGAATTTCTACAGTAGTCACCATTGGAGGTCCTTAATAACAGCCCAGATAGCTGCCTCTCAGGAATGATCACAGGTTGTGCTTTGGGATGGGGGAATGACATTTGGAGGTTCCTACCAAATACACATTTCCACAGTCAGCCTCAAAGAGATGGAAGCCTTCCCTTCCAACACTTCCAGCTCCTTCTGCAGTGTCCCATATACCTACCTGCACAAGCCTTGAGACTCTCTTGGATCAGAACCCTATCTGTGTTGATAAGAATTTCCCATTGAGCTGTTGCTGAGCAATATGAATCATTTCTTACTCCCACCATTATGTCTCCATATAGTTCTCACAACCAGACAGACTAAGGAGCTAGCAAGAAAGCTTGCAAATTAAATTCATATCTCCTCTGTGACAACTTTTCTATTAAATCACAAGATTGAATCTATTCTAGACAAAACTGGAAAACTTACCTGTGACCTACAAAGAACCACACCAAACTTTGCCTGGTGACCAGCTGGCTATGTAGTCACAAAGAAATGCTGAACATGCCACACTTCCAGCTCTGATGCAGTCTCCTTAGCCCAGTAACTATCTTGTCAAAGCACATGGCTGCCTGCTAGGACTAACATTTGAGAGATCTGCTTCTAATTTATTTATTGCAATGTCAACACCGAATAACTTAAGCATATTTTCCACAGATGACTGCACATTTTTTTTAACATGTCATTTCATATCTGGGTGCCACTAAGCATTACAAGACATTTTTGCAAGCTGTCATATAATTTTTTTGGCATTACATAACGATTTCATCCACAAGCTGCTAATGGACTTTAGCTAATTCTGGAGTAACCTTTGTCTATCTGTAAGCCTACTTCTTCCATTTGTCTCAAATAAGAAACATGGATTTGAATAATCTTCTGACTGAACCAGTTTGCTTTCTGAGATGAGCTTCTGTACTGGTTCTCTTACCATCTCACTGAACGAAGACAGACTGCCAAGATGGTCATCTCTCCCCTTACAGAGAAGAATTTCATAGTAATATCTCTTTGTACCCTCTTATGTGATGCCTACAAAAGCAAAACTGGATTTCTCTTCTTGCAAATAGTTTCAGTTTCATAATCATTGCTCAAAGGATCTCACAACATCCTACATCAGGGTTCCAAACGAAATGTTGCTCACTTTACCAGTGTTACCTGCTTGCTAGTATCTCGTGCCTATATTTAGTCATTTATCAGTCATACAGGTTCAGAATTTCTTTCAAAAATACAGCACAATTACTTGCTGATTCAAAATGAGTCAGTTGTTTGAATCAGGGTCATCTCTAAAAAAGCCTGGAAAATCAGTCCTGAGACTGTGACAAAGCAGTTATAAAGCAAAGTACTTTAAAGCAGCTTTCATTTAACCCATCCTTTGGCTGAGCTGCAGCAAAAAGCTTTGTCTCTGCCACTGATAAATGTTTTGGTGATGCAGGGACTGAGTTTTAAATGAAGGAAGAATGGTTAAAGCCCAGTGTTCACATTAAACTAAAAGCTAAGCAAAGGTCTTGATTCAAGTCAGAGGCAGGCAATTGTTGGCAGCTTCACACAGGTGTAATAGCTTTCAGAGACAAATCTCAAGCAGACAAACTATAAAAGAAAGTTGGTAAAATATTTGAAGAGATGCCTTGTGAATGGAAGTCACAGGAGTAGTGAATTCAGTATTTTTGTCATTAAAACACAAACTCACCAGACAAGATCGGTGGAAAGAAAGGATGCCACTTCCATGGAAAATTTCCTGATGCTTCAAGGGATGTAGTTCAAACAAAATGGCATCTTCCTCTACTTTTCATCCAGAGGCTCAAAGAAGAGTAGAATTTTCTGAATTTCCCTGCAAAAAGGGAGAGATTAAGAATCACTTTTTAAACACTTCTGGTAGCAGTTACAAAGGGAGAGGCTGGCAAATCTTCTCCAAGTGGGATCTGCTTCTTTTCTTCCCTCTAGCCTGAGTCAGGATTCTGAGCAGTATCAAAGGAGAAGAGCACCCATCTGAAGTGTCAATATGAGTGTGTGACATGGAATGAATTATGAATGGTGTTGTGTAGACCTCTATTTCCTAGAAAACAAACTCTGAAGCTACTGAAACTTGGCTTGAAAGTCTTCTTGCAACTCTTCTTGTTATCTATGCTCCAAGAGTGTCCCTCTTATCAAAGACTCAGTCAAAGTCTCCCTTCCCAGCTCCCCATTCCAGACAAACATCAGACTGGACACTGGACAGACATGAATTGGCTGCCAGTCCCAAGCCCCAAAGACTTTACCATCTCAATTTTAAAAAAACAACACATAAACACAAGACAAAGGATGGGGCAAAAGACAAAGGCAAACACACTTGAAGACCTCAGTGGTGGAGGTTGAAAAAGAGCCCCAGTCATCTGAAATGAAAGAGAAGTCATTTCTGTCCCAGGGCCTTCATCACCAGCTTTCACTGCCCATCTGCATCAAAGCCCAGTAATTCCAGGCAATGTGTCAACGAATTCTAGTCAGTTACTGGGCTTATTTGTTTAAAACAAACATGAAAAAAAAGGTTTCTTATCTCCAAGACCAGAACTATCTTAGAAATGCAACATAAAGTGCTGTATTTAAAACTGATTCCCAGAAGTAAACAGCCACACTTTTGTATTTAATGCTGTCTGGGCCAATCCTCAGACCTTTTTTTTCTAAGTAAACCTAGCCTCCTAATCCTCATGTAGCAGAAGATTTATTTCTGTTTTAAAGCTGTTGTTCTTTCCATGCTGAGTGGAAAGATATTTGCTTCTTATTCATGAGAGGCTAGGTCTGATTCTGTGACCTTGCTCCTTTTACAGCTACACAAAGCTGATGTGAAACACTACTACTCTGAATTAACTGGCACTGCATATTCACTGTACTGGTACAAATTGCTAGGTTAGACATAGGGCAGTGGAGAAGCAGGGAGAAACAGACCTTTCAGACAGACAGATAGATAGATTTAAACAGAGGCAATATAAATTAGATGATTAAATTCTCCACTTGTGGGCATGACATCTTTTAGTCTTTTAATAACCTTATTAAAATATAGTATTAACAGAAATTATGCAGGAATGTATTTTCTTCTCTCTTCAGAATGAGGACATTTTAATGTAACATATTTTAATAAAAATATCCCCTTTTCAAATACCCTCTCTCTCTTCTCTTACGGCTTCTGCGGATTTGGACAATCTCAGATTTTTCTTTGTTGGTATTAGGAGCCAGGAAAAAAAAAGCAATGAAAGCAGCATCTCTAGAGAAACAGGAATCATTCACATGTGGCAAAGCAGATAAAAGAGTTCGGATCACTTCAAACACTTTACCTAGGTATTTTCTTTAATTATATAAAAATTTTAGCTGCCATTATGTAACTCAACAGCATGTGACATCACAAAATCCTCACTGAAGCTCTGAGTGTTACTATCACACACCAACTTTGATTTATAAGACTACTCAACTTATGTTTTTCAGGGAGACTGATGATACCCTGAAGTCAGTAATACTAAAATTAAAGCACATAGAACCTGCACACATCAGCTTTTGATGATGCTTTTGATCACAAAGCATCTGAAAAACACCAGCTATTTTACAGCTTGAGAAATTCTGCATGGAGAAACCTCCCTGCTTAATAGGAGAATCATATCCACAACATATCCAGTCCTGCCTCTCCATTTCCCTAACCTCCAGATTGTTTATCTTCCAGACAACTATTTATAGTAGGTATTGATTTTTAGCATATAGCAGCACATATATTAGGCCATCACATAACAGTGCTATGATAGCCTGAAGCATTTATGGGAAGGTAGTGAGGTTTTTGCAGTCTGTGACAATGGCTGGGTCCTGACCTCTTTGGCAACAAAGCTGGATATGAAAAACAGAAGGGCCTGTTTGCTTTTGTATCTGTGTTTGGCACAGGCTGCTCAGAGAGGTTGTGAGATCTCCAACCTTGGAAATATTCAGCCCTGAACCAGACCTGGAGCAACTTGGTCCAATTTTGAAGTTGTACCAAATGACCTCCAGAGGGCCCTTCCAACCTAAACGAGTCTGAGATTTCCTTCTCTGCCACTTTCTCTGTATTCACTTCCAACTGTGGCAGATCCTTGCTTTTGACTTTGTTAGCTAATAGAGAAGGTCAAGTGTAATTCTGCACTAGGTCTACCTAGGAAAGCAGGCAGAAGGAACTTTTTGATTGCAGGAGAGCTTTGGTAGCTGAAAGCACAGGTTATTTTTAACTGGCCTATTCCTTTGGCAGCAATTTCTTTTAGATTACTGCACTACATTTACTGGCAACAGACAATTAGAATAAACTAGTTTTAACCCCTATTTTGGCTACACTGTTGAAAAAGGGACATTATGCATAAGAAGACACTATTAGACAATTTGTATAATATTTTAATTACCACTGTTACTAAGGCTCAGGAAGAAAATGACAATACCTTATGTGATGCCTCTTGTCAAGGTGATAGACAAGATAAACAGGACTCAGTTTAATATGTGACTGTTCCTCAACTTGTGCCTGGGATTTGGTGAGAAAGTCTGACAATGCCAAGCAGGGCTCTGCTCCTTGCTGTAGAGCCCTTCTGAGACTACCACCAGTATTTACCAGCACCTTACTGAGATCTGAAATGCCACAACTGTCACTAAGCTGGGAGCAGGAGGCAGCCACCACGCCATGGACACAATGCTCTGAAAACACTCTTGCATAACAATTGTCCTTGAAGGTCTGCTCTGTCTTTAAGACCAAGAAGTAATAAAAGATCGAATTCAGGAAGGTGGAGTTTCAGTATCTCCTTAATTTTAAATCCCACAGAAAGCTCTGAGATTTAAATGCTTCTTTAATTTTACACTGACACTAAAGTGCTACCTGTATAGGAATGAGTGTTAGCACATACTTACACACTGCCCTCCCTCTGAGGTTGAATGTTAAGCTGTCTTGCAGGTGGGACTTGGCATCTTCAGCCCACAGGAAGGAGGCTTGGCATTATCTTTAGTTTTCATACAGCTCTTGCCTCACCCTAGTGTTTCAGAACCAAAGCCTTACTACTGCTTAACATTTCTCTCGTATCTTTCTTTCCACAGTATGTGGCATTTGCCTCCCTCTTCTTCATTCTGGTCTCCATCACCACCTTCTGCCTCGAGACCCATGAGAGATTTAACCCTATTGTAAACAAGACAGAAACTGAGTTCATCGGGAACGACACCCAGGTGCGGCACTACAGGGAAGCAGAGACTGAAGCCTTTCTCACCTACATCGAAGGTGTCTGTGTCATCTGGTTTACATTTGAGTTCTTGATGAGAGTCACTTTCTGCCCCAACAAGGTGGAATTTATCAAAAACTCTTTGAACATCATTGACTTTGTGGCCATTCTGCCTTTCTACCTAGAGGTTGGACTCAGTGGCCTGTCTTCCAAAGCTGCTAAGGATGTCCTGGGCTTCCTCCGTGTGGTCCGTTTCGTGCGAATCCTCCGCATTTTCAAGCTGACGCGGCACTTCGTGGGGCTGCGGGTCCTGGGACACACCCTCCGTGCCAGCACAAACGAGTTCTTGCTGCTCATCATATTTTTGGCATTGGGCGTCTTAATCTTTGCCACGATGATCTATTATGCCGAGCGAATAGGTGCTAAACCAAACGACCCTAGTGCCAGTGAACACACACACTTTAAAAACATCCCCATCGGCTTCTGGTGGGCTGTTGTCACCATGACGACCCTGGGCTACGGAGACATGTATCCTCAGACTTGGTCAGGCATGCTGGTGGGGGCCCTCTGTGCTCTTGCTGGTGTGCTGACCATTGCCATGCCTGTCCCTGTCATTGTGAACAATTTCGGAATGTATTACTCCTTAGCTATGGCTAAGCAGAAGCTACCAAAGAAAAAAAAGAAGCATATCCCGAGGCCACCCCAGCTGGGATCCCCCAATTATTGTAAATCTGTCGTAAACTCTCCACACCACAGTACTCAGAGCGACACTTGCCCACTGGCCCAAGAAGAAATTTTAGAAATAAACAGAGCAGGTAGGAAACCTCTTAGAGGAATGTCCATCTGACCGTTAACCTCCATCCCGTGTAGTGATTTAAGATTCAGCCAGACTGCTTTCTTAGAGCAATGGGTAGCACATTTATCCATTCTAGTCCCACCACCACACAGTGAATACTATGTGTGAAGTGTAGGTTGCAGGGACAAATGGTACAGTGGAGGCTGATCAGCAAAACTAAGGATGAGAGCACGCTCTAGGAGCCCAAACTTTGGTCCTGGTTAAGGGCATACAAGTCTCAAGATATTTGGAAGAGCTGTTACATCTAGTGGAAGAATTTTGAGAGTTCTACAGCTATGTTGCTGGACTGTGTAATGCATCTTTGAGGCTCTTGAGAGCTGAATGCTTCACAGAGCAGAGTAGGAGCCAAGTACTGAGCAATTACAGAGTTTTCTGACAAAACAGGGCTGGAATTTGAAACAGCCAGATGCTTTCTCATTTGCTCCCATTTGGGACCTTTCAGCTGTTTTAAATGGCAGATATTGTACATCTCATTACAGAAACTAGGTGCCTAGTAAGTTGAAGGGACAACTATACCATCATGCATATTCATGAGACAATCCAGTCTCTTTCTGATGATTAACTGCAAAGTAGAACAACAGCTCAAATTCTTGACACTAATGCAAAATGACTCACTCTGAGACAAGACTAGATGTAAGGATGTTTATTCCATGGCATGCAAATCAATCTATTCTATAATATTCCACTAGAATTTAGCCTTTAGAACTACAAAGTTTTAAACCAGATTTTCTAAAACATGCTCCTTTTGCCAGTATGGGTTGGGGAGTTACAGCTCTTTCAACCTTCCAGCAGCAAAGGCCAACTGGAAAAGGTCTGACTTGTCATTCCTGGCTGGTTTGGCCTAAACAGTGATCACCTCAGAATATGGTGTTCTTATTTTTAAGTATACTGACTCCTGTTAGCAATAGGTGAAACCAGAGCAAAATCAATCACACTAATTCTACTGGGAGGGGGGAGGGAAGTGAAAAAAATACTAGTCACCATGGAATATATTATAATATCCCATGGCTAGTGGTTAATTATGGGAATTATCTCAGTTTTATGAGAATCCTCCTATAGCACATAAAGTTACGGGGCTCTGATTTGGTTATTTAAACCCCATAATCTACCTCTACCCATGGAATGTCACTATTTATTCTATGGAGTAATTTCAAAGCAGATAACCATGTTGAAAATAAAGCCAACTTCATTTTTGGCAGATGTTCCAGCCAAGCTGCATAGTTGACATTCTTCAGCCTATTCAGAATATCCCCCTGCATTCTATCAGATAGAACAGATGGCCAGTCAAGTGAAATTAACTAAGTAAAAAAGAGACATTTTGAAAGAGCTAGCGTATACCTATGATGGTCTTGTGTTATCATTTTTTTACTTTGAAGAAAATTCTAATTTGTTACTCATTGTGAGTGAGGTATTCTCTTGTCATCTCATAGCCATGCATGTTGATGTCATTGTGAGAGGCACAAAGAAAGTGACACTTTCCTTTGTGTGCCACTTCACCAATGCCAATGCTGATTTTGGAGGGGCAAAGCTGGTGGGAGCCTTTCTCTTCTTTTCTACTCTCTTTTCTCTTCTTTTCTTATTCCTTTTCCCTTATGTGCAACTATGTAAAGTCCATTCAGAAGGTAAACAGTTTTCATTTTTTTCTGTTCAAGGCTATCCCATTGCAACAGGCCAATCACAATTCACGTGACTGATAGACTGTCTCCTTCCTATTGGATCTCTGGTGCAGAAGCACATGGGTTTTATCAGCCATTCCCCTCAGGTTGCAAATGCTTATCACAGCTCATGTCCAAGCAGCAAACTTTCTCAGAAGGAGGTGTCTTTGTGGCATCACATAAAAAAAAATAAGAGAGGGAGGGCACAAACAGTATTGTGTGTCTCCTACTGTGAGCAAGAAACCGACTGCCCAACTGGAACATGCAAGAGATGCAAGGCTTTAGCAGTCAGCTATAGCAACTTTTTTTCTTAGAAAACCCCTGTTTTATAAAGTTCCTTCCATTTTAAATACACAGCCTGGTCCTCTCTAGGAGCTAGAGGACCAAGAACTCTACAAGTTCAGTGCAATTCCACACTGGTATCCTGAGAATCCGTGTAATTTTTGTTCAATGTGGAACTGTTTTGCCACCATCTGTGCTCTAGAATCAGCTGTTACCACAATATCCATGAAGTATTGATAGTAACAGCAACTTAACTATTTCTGCAATAATTAAGAGAGACTATTTTTATATATAAGTATACAAGCATATATATTTTAAGAAGTAACAAAGCACACTTATACTTCAGCTAACAAAATGAACTCTGTTGCTGGAGTTCTGTGTCTGGTAATTATCGTGCACCTCTGGCAGCAAAAAATATTGCCTGCCTCTCTTAGCTTACTAACAGGGAAAGATCTATATATGTGCAAGAGAAAAGTAAAAAATAACAAGATCCAAACCAAAGTGTAAAACAAGATCTGCCTTGCCTTGGATGTTGAGGTTCACTTACATGATATGAAACATTCATAGGCACTGACTTGTGTCTGAAACTGTAACCTGCATATTTTATGAAAATAGAGCCCTGCAAGCAGTGAATCTTTCCCATACTGTAAAATATTTGGATTGGTCAACAGAACCCAACTGTAAACAACCAGTTACCATGGTACTAGGAACACAGAACGGGTTCCTGATGTTTCTAAAATAACGTCAAGAGGATTCTTGTAATTTTTAACTGTAAATCTTCAGCGTGACAGTGTCTAGGTGATGTAAGGTCATATGATGTTTACCTAATACATTCTGCAAAGCAAAAAAAAATCCTGTTTAACTGCTCAGGTGTAAAAGACATCACATGAAGTTATTAATTCCATGTATTATGTGTGGTGGAATTATGAAACAGCTCGTGAAAGAGTGATGAGTTTGAAATAGTTCCAGATATGACTCTCTCTTTATAACCATCTCATGCACCAAGTCAGCAGTTCACAGCTATTCTCACTCCATACACACAAGGCCAAGAGGGCTCTACAGAGAGCTCTGCACAGTCACATCCCAGAGCTAAGGATCTTCTTAGGCTGAGGAGCACTTCCATGGCATGGACATGCAAATGGCAGAACTTTGCCCACAGGCTGCACAGCAGCTGCCAATGATTCTGTGGTCATTTGCAGCAAAAGAGCAAAGATGGTTTGAGTTTAAATTCTGGAAGGTTTGAATTACACTTTTAAAATGTCCCCAACAATCTCAGCAGCTCAGTCCTGGGCAGGAGGGTATCTTTAAATAACAGCACTTGGTTTTAATTTGATATAAAGAATGTCAGAGTTTGATTCTACCATGTCTCCCCTTTCTGCAGTGACCCTTCCTGCTCTCCAGCTCATCTGATCCCATCAAGAGTGGCTGGGAAAGCAGCAGAAAGGGAAGAAATGCACTCCAGAGTTCAGGACAGCAGAGCTACTGCTGCAGGCAGGTAGCACTAAGAAAACAGAGATTTCCTCTACATAAAAAAAAAAAATCATCTTCAAGGCAGTTTTTTATGACCATAAATTCTCAAGATACTGCTTATGCTGGAGGCACTGGGCCTGACCAGCAGCTCTCACCTGACCAATTTGACTAAAACTGCTTGACCCAGGGATATCTCAGGCTATAGAGGACCAGGTGTCCCCTCACTTCTGTTGAACTGAACAAGCTCCATTCAAGATGGAGGCTTCAGTTTGCCATTGTCTTAGATGTGACAACCACAATACTACAATCAGATACCCAACAGGCTAAGTAGACAGCAACCAGAAAATGGAAGTAATCTCCTATATATTCAGTTGACACAGGGCTTAACTCAACTGAGCAAGATCACTTGAAAGGACTGTGGAAAAGCCATTAGTTGAACACAGCTAAATAAGCATCAGTCATAACCACAGTCTGCTGTGCTGCTGTGCCTTTTATCTAAAAGATTCTGAGTGTTCTGAAGTCAGTACCATAACAGAAAGAGAAAAAGCAAAGTAAAATTTGCTTCAAACAGAAGCAAAACAGAAAAAGCCAGTTTCTGTGACTTAAACTTAGCTGATTTTGGTTCTAAACCAAACACCCTCCTACAGGTATATGCAATTTATATCAGTACACATAGTGAAATGCTTTAAGGTAAAAGTTTATAAGAAAACCTCAAAACAAATACTGAAACTCTCAGTTTTGTTTTGACAGTTAATCAGCTCTTCAGTTCTTTCCTTCTGTGAGCTGTGTGCTTATCTGAAGGATAAGGTGACTGCATGGTTACATCTTAAAGTTGCCATAGGACGAAGCAGTGAATGACATTTTCAAACACAGCAAAAGAAATTCAGCATGAATGGAATTTGTGACTTCTTTTGATGTCTACAGCACTGTCTGGTGCCACAGAGCAATGGTCTTAAGAATGCATCCATTAATACATAAGCATGGGTGATGGGTTATTTTGGCTTTGTTCAGAGATCTACCCCAGCCTTTCACTGTTTGGTTTGGGGTTTTTTTGTACATATATTTCAATACACCAGCACACACAGTGTTTATACTGACTTTGATATAGCCAAAATAAGAATTTCTCACCTCTGCATGCAGCTTCACTTCAGCTACACTCCAGGACTCTCATATCTTCACACACATGTATTGTTCAGCCTTTTCCAGCGTGATGGCAAAATTCTCTACTTATGGCATAGCTGTAAAATATGGAAGAAATACTATTAGAATTAAAGTGCCTAGGAGGAGAGGGGAAACGTCTGTCATTATTAATACAATCTTTAGCTTCAGAAAATCTTCTGTGGTTGTTTTACTTACATAATCCCATAACCCACCCCTCAACTATCCCTACATCTAAACAGTTAAAGCAATCCAAGTCTGCCTCTGGCACAGGAGAACTACACAGTTATAGTGACTCCAGTGTACCCCATGGTCAGATGAACTGGAGCAAGCTGTGACCTGGGGAACTTATTATTTCAATGCCATTTCCTGAGAGAGATCTCATCTCCTTTTAAAGAAATAATGTGGAATTACCCATTTCAGTGTTACCACTCATGCTTTCTGAAGGAGCTGCTCTTTTCTCAGGGCTTCATTTTTCATCCCTTCTGTCACCATAACCTAAATACCCTGTATTCCTTGTGCAACACACCAGTTCTAACGTCAGAAGTGTGCTGAGCCCTCTAATTCCAGTGCCAGTGCTCAGTGGGAGCTGGGGACTCTTGGCAGTGCCTAAGGTTTCATTGTAACTTGTGGACTTCAGTGGCTTTTATGGATAGCAGTGAACTGTTAAATCCATTGTGGTGGGCCTGAATACACAGGGAAGGGAATTCTCTGATCAAATGCCTTTGAAAATATATATATATAAAAAAAACCCATTTAATTTTAGTGTCACAAAGCCTTTGACCCTCTCTGTAAGATGGACAGTAGACAGCAATGTAACTTCTAAGAGTTTAGGTCTGTCTCAGCACAAAAGGCTTTGATGTTTAAATGTGTCAGACATAAAAAATACTAGAAAGGCAGTGGAAAAGGTAATAGGGGGATGTTTTTCATTTCCTCCCTATATTTAACCTTCCTAGCCTTTATAAATCAAAAATTCATCACTCCAAAATAGCAAATGAGGTAATGATTGCATTGTAATGTCACCGAAGATGGGATCCTCTGGATCTAAGGTAGATATTGTAGCAGGTCAAAATAATAGAAGTAACATTCAGTTCTTCTCATCTGACTTAGGATGCATTTGCCTGAGGTCCCCCTCATACTGCAATAAGAGTCAGGCAGTATCAGAGAGCAGTTTGCTCATTTTTGGTAGGAATTGCCCTCTGGAGGGGGATTCCCTCATAACTGATGTTAGGTCTAACCTAGGATCCTCCTCAGCTGAGTGCTTACAGTGAGGTGGGAGCAATTTGGATCTATTCCTTGGCCCCTGCCCCACATCTGCAATCTCATAGCTGTGGATCACAGGCAAAGCAGAATTTGTAACTATTACAATATTATACTTTGCTGTACAATTATTTATGTGTCATTTCCTGCAGAGATAGGACTGGTGTGTGTCAGTTCTATAATGGGGCTTGTTTACTTTAGAATTTGAATTAAAAATAACATCCTTGATACCGAGTCATTTGAAAACAGAAAGTAAAAAAAATCAGAAAATCTTCACACACAGCCCCCCGTGGTTTGGCCACAGCTAGGGATGAGTGTGTGTAGGGGCAGGACTGCCCTAAGCTGGAAAACAATTGCAGAACTCAATAATAAATCTTTAGATTTTTCATGCCTTAACTTAATCAGCATGAGGCATTTTTACTGATGGGAACAAACAGATACAAGCACTCCAGGCAAACAAGGCCAACCTGTGCCAACCCTCCAGCATAAGGCAGATGTAAATGTGGTAAATCCTCTTTCTGAAGCAGCTGCCTGGGACTGCAGCTCCCATGCCAGCCAGTGCAGAATGAATTCCTGGGATATGAAAGAGGTGCTCTTGGCAGCTCTCCCTTCTGCTGGGCTGAGTATGACTGAGGTTTGCAGGACAGATACAACAAAATGCATCTCTGTGCAAGAAGCACATCCCTGCTGCAGTAGAACAGGACTAAGGTCCAGTACATAAGTACATAAGGTCCAGTACAAAAAGCCAGGGACAAAAGGGTCTTTAAGTGTGAGGTCTCAGTTCTGTGCCTAATCCACTTGCTTATATTTCTCTTACTCTGTACTTGCTGGAATTTTTCTCTATGCCTTTTGGCTACTTGCTTGTCTGGTTATTAGCACAAAGCCAAAATAACAAGCAATCCACCATTCCTGCTGTCACTGTTCCTTGTATTCATCCATGCTCCATGTCTCAGACACCTTCCATACTGTACAGATCATCATACTGTATTCCTCAGTTAGAGCAGTCATATATGATTACTGAGAGATCTCACATAAACAGCAGTATTAGAAGGGTTGGACCAAGCAATCCTTGAGGTCCCTTTCCAACCTGACATTCTATGATTATAGCCTGACAACCTGCAACCTCTACCTGAATTGTCAAAGACCCACTGTGCCCTACAGAATCTGGTGTTAGTAAGACTCTCAGAAGTCCAGGATGGGCATAAGTGAAACCCCAGCAATGCCAGGATAAAGCTAGGAAGGATCATCCAGAGCTTTTTGCAATGCAGTACTCCCAGGAGCAGCAGTTCTCAGCAGTGAATTAAGCAGATAGCAAATAATACTCATAAGAGCAAGAAGCACTGGATCTACTTAACTAGAGCTCCTGTATTTCCTCTAGTGGTACCAATAGGTAGGCAGCCAACATACTGTCACCTCACTTCAAAGGTGACACTGTCTGGGAGTGATGTTACTATGTTGGCCAGTTAGTACTGGGACAGGCGGTCACCACCCTCACTGCAGTGCCTTTACTGGGGGACACAACTTCCTGGAGGGACCCAGGTCAACTCGGTGGTGAGTAACTGTTGAAGAGGTAGGTTGGGTCAAAAGGATTCTGGGTAATTCATGTAGAATACTAAATTCTGCTCTCTTGGCAATATAAAGTCCACCAGTGTGATCTCTACTCAGAAGAGCTCCATAGCAACTGTCAAAATATGCAGTAATATTAAAAAATCAGGAAGCTTTAATAAAGATACCTAGAACTAACAAATATTTGTATTTTAATAGCCTTAGAATATTGGGGCAATTAAAACTGAGTTGTTATGTAGGAATCTTAATTCTTTTACATGTTCTTCACATTTTCTCTCTCTTTTTCTCTTTCTCTTTTTCACTCTGTTTGTTAACATTTACTTGTTATTACTGTACGTTGCTTGCAACTTGTGTATGTTACAGACTGTCACATTTTATTCTGTGAAGTTTTTCTCCAATTCCCATCAACCTGAGCTCCATGTTGGGCACCCGAGGCGATTACAATACAGTTCTTTAATGCAAAGAACAAGGAATGTCACAGACTATAGGTAACTTCACTGAGGTTGTGACACAAAACCTGATGCAAGGTATTAATGCAAAGAGTAAGTACTTGGTATGACGATAGAACAACTTAGTTAAATTACCTTCTTCTTTTCAGATATTCTGCATGGGAAAAGTTAATTTTCATTACTCTCCAGCAGAAAAAATTCCAAACCAACCAGTTTAAGATTTTTTTTCCCCTGCCATTTTGAAAACCAGTGATTCCCGTGCTGACGCATCATTGTTAATTTTCAAAGTTTTAAGCCCGTTTTTTCCATGCTGTTCTTCTCTATGCTATACTTCCTTCCATATTCTCCAAGCTGTAATTTCATCATTTCATCATCCTTTGTCTGTGGTTTAATATATCTTCTCCATTATGCCTTTACTAATTTAATATAGTTATATCCCTTTCACTCTAAGGACCTGATTTAACAACAACAAAAATTATCCCCTACCCTTGGGATCCACATTTCTTAATCCTGCATGATACTCTGGAGCCCATAAAAATTGATTTCCACAGCCAAAGATGGTCTGGCACAGGAGCATAACTTATTTTGCTGAATCAGGTCCTGAGCAGTCTTTTGTTACAATCTCTCCCAATTACCACCAAATGCTACTTTAAAAGTATCATTAAAAATACCTTCTAGATAATTCTGTAGAGGCACAGCGTGATGCTTACTGCTACTAATATCATTCTTAATTGTCAGTAAAGTATATGTTAATTCAGAAATCACTATAGCCATGTACTAAATCAAGAAAAGCTTTTTTACTTAGCGTGCAGTTCCTTTACCTCCTAATTCACCATTAAGCTCTGACCCTTTCTTAATCATTAAGAAGCACAGCAGAGTTTAGATGGAGCATGGTATAAAATATTAGTGATTTATACTGCTGAAATCAATGAGTTGCCAGTGATTATGAATGGACAGTAAACACTATCCAGGCAACTAAGACAGAAATAACTCCTAACAGGAGAGAAATCTGAATTAAAGAGATTCAAGGGAGTAAGGAATTGAACTATAAATATTTCCTTTCCATGCAATAACACAGAGAGAAATTTACAGCTATAAAGTCAATGGATGTTTTCAGATGTTGGGCAGCTCTTGACCCCTCCACAAATCAGATTTAATGGCTTTGGATAGTTGGCTTCATACTCTTAACATCATCGTTTGCTTAGCATAAGAAGTATCAGGCAAAAGTGATGTTGCAAAAATAGGGTGCAAAAAGGAATGTAAATTTTTTGCATGTTCTCTAGAATCAAGATAACTGGGAAATCCTGTCCTCCACCAGCAACTACAGCATCCTTACAGCTGCCCAACTTTCCACCTGCAGCTGATGTGCTTGTAGCTAAGACAAACTAAGGCACAGCAGTTCTCCACCATCACACCTATCATTCTATATCATTCTGTCACTGGCCCAAAAGCCAGGGCAAGACATCATATCAAGAGAGTTTCCTGTTGGCAGCTTAGGATGACACAACTAATGTTTGCCACATTAACAGTCCTTGCATATCACCAGCAAAGTGTGAGAGGGCTGAGAAAGAGAAGGATAAACAACTCACTCAATAGACAACACAGCATTACTTCCTTTAGGGATCCAGCTGGATTAAAGGTCTCTGCTCTGAGGGACTTCATGGAGATCCTTCTTCATTAGAGATTTCAGGCAACTAATGAAGACATTAGAGTCAGAGACAGGGGGTTAAAATGAGCAAGTGAAAATGACCTTCAAGGTCTGAATGGAAACCAAAGGACATTTTTAATGGGTCAGGAGTGGGATGCTCCACAGACCATAATAATGGCAATCCCAGGTTAGGGATGAGGACTGCAAGAGCACAGCTGAGATCTAGGCAAGCTGTAAATTCATTTTTAGTTGCACGTGGGATGGTGGTCTGGGATGTAACTTCAGTCAGACAAGGTCTTCCCAGCGGAAAGATCTTCATCCTTCAGGCAACTTCCTTTTTCTGTTCTGGACCTCTTTTGCACTCAACTTCTCCCACCTCCTTCCAGCTTTTCATTTCCTTCCCTTGTAACAGGGCTGCAAACCCTGGAGTTTGTGAAATAGCAAACAGCTTTTCAGGGAAGGAGGGAGGTTTTAGGTACCCAGGCTTTGTTCTTGTTTCTTTTAACCCTTAAAAAGGGGTAGCTGGGAAGAACACAGCCTGTGTTCTTCTGGAAAAGACTGTCAGTGAGCTGATGTGACCAAAGGAAACAGAATTATGTCCCTTAATGGCTGTGCTTCTGATCCAGGGCTGAGAAGACCTCATCATCTTTAGTACAATGCAAAGAACCTGGCATGGTCCCCATAGCCAGGATATTGCCTCGTGGGTAAATAATGCATGGACACCATGCTATGGATTGTGGACTTTCTCTCAGCACTGTTTCAGCCAAGTTGAACAACCTACAGAAGTTCCTATAAGAACTGGAAAAGGCATTGGATTTCCAATCCTAAAAGGACTGAAAAGGGTCCACCCTGAAGGTGCCTCTCAATTCATCCAGTATTTGGGTTGAGTGACCCCTTCACAGCTCTGGGAGACAAAGTGGTGGGGGGAGCAGTTACAATCCTGAGGGGAAGCAGTGTGAGCTGGGACCATCTCTGTCCCACACACAGTTTCTGAAGACATACATGGTAAGAAGGGTAGACCAGGACCTTTTTTCTTGTCAGCTCCTGAAGAACAGCAGTGTTTGCTTAAGGGGAGAGGGCTGAGGCAACTTACCCAGTGTAGGAACCACTTCTGTCCGAGTGCCACATTTCCAAACATAGACTCAGAGGTCAATTAATACATTGTGCATTTCTGTCCATTGGTGCTCTGAATTTAAGATGCAATTCATACAGGGGGAAACTGAGTGCCAGACTTTAGCTTAAAATAAAAACCAGCAGCACTGGTAATGTCACTATGTCAGTGTGCTACCCCTTGCTATGACAAAAGAGATGAGCCACACAGCAAGGCCACAGACAGACTCTACTGTGCTTCTCTGCAATAAGCAGTGTACTAATGCAAAATCCAGCAGTTCTCCTAAGGCTGGTTTTGCAGAATCCCTCCCTTCCCTATTTAGAAACTTGGTGTTTGCTTAGAAACATCCAAAGTATTTAATAGTACTTTATTTTGCAAATGTAGATAGAAACAGGAAAAAAAAAAGTGGAAACCATGAAAATGAGGTAGCTGAGAAACAAACTACTCACCTGGGGGATTTGCTGAATAATTTCTTTAGTTTCTCCAACAACTCTCTGCAGGACATTGGTTAAAGCTGGTACAGTTAAGTAGGTTTTCACAGATAGAGTTATGGAGATAAGGTGCCAAGCTGGAAGCCTGAAGATTTTGTAAATAACCTCTTATGTAGCACTGGGAAAGTCACTTCACTGCATTGCAGTTTTACCCATCTGTAAAAGAGAGATGGTAACATTGACTTTCCTCATGAAACAGAACCAAAAGAAAAAAAAAATACTGTACAAGCCTGATTTAGATTCTACTGGCAGGGATGGAAAGACTCACGTGAATTTGGTATGCTGGAATCAAGCCTTAAAAGTTTAATAACCTTTAATAACCTAGGAGTTACTATTGGTGTAACTGGACTGATAGTCACCAGACAGAGTTTGGTTTCAGTAGTTTTGCTTTATCTGGAGTTCTGTCAAACCCAAGGTCCATTTTGGAATAAGCAAACATGCAAACTGAAACTTGAGATATCAGCCTAAAATAACAATTTCATTCCATCCTTAGGCTGCATTCCTGAAGTTGTTCAGCATATAGATCTGTTAATGAAAAAAAAAGGGAACTTCTGTGGGCTGATCACATCAGTGGTGTTTTCTTTATTCCCATGAGAGACTAATTACATATCAAATATCATTTGCCACGTCCTGCCTTCAGAATGAGGTGCTGCAGAGACAGTGGTTTAGAACACAACTACTCTGCTTAACACAAACTGATATACACCAGCAATAGATGCAGCCTTCTGTGCTGGTAATATCTCTGTTTCCTAAATATTTGGTAAAATTATCACTGGGGGTTAGCACTGCTACCCAGCCTGGCCCATGCATGGAATATTCAAGGGACATCAGTGATTTGTTCACATCTCCAAATATTCTTTTCTTTTCCTATTGAACAGAAATAAAATAATAAGATTGTGGATTTTCAACCAGCACAGAGAGAAATTCATCAGTGCTAAGGGACCCTGAGGAGGCTTTAAGAGCAAGTTTCAGCTCAAGTTGGTAGGGATGTATAATGCCATTTCAAAACTCATTCAGAAAAGGTCAATTTTCTTGTCATTCAAGCACAACAGAGCCTGCAAGCTGCTTCCAAAAGGACTGATGGCTGCTACCAGAGAGCTGCCTGACCCACAGCCACTCTACTCAGAGGTGTTTTGAGCTCCAGAAACGTACCAGTGCCCCCCCATCACTAAGTTTAGTTTGCAAACCTAGGCTCAGGTGTAGCACTGGATGTCTCAGAGGTTTCAATGAAACCTCTGCTGCTGCTGCTGCCTCCCTCATTTCAGGATTAGAGCTATCAGACTGGAGCAGCAGAGGCTTACAAAGAAGCCCAGTTCTTTGCCATCCCCATGAGGACAGCAGCTCTCCCCAGACAAAGTTAAGTGATTTGGAAAGCAACAGCTCTGTTCCTGCAGTGTCATAGTTACTATGGCAGCCCTGCCAGGTTTTTGTGATCATGTTAGGTAGCAGTGACTGTTACAAACAGAAAGGAATTGCAACTCAGTGCAATTTTTGAACTTGTGAATCCTATTGAAATTTACATCTTTACAGGTCTGGATTTTTTTTTGTTTGTTTTTGCTTTTAATACATTTTTATTTAAATTAGGGGCAGTAGCTTTTCACAGTTTTTTAAAAATGTGTTGAGAAACCTAATTATTTCATTGCTCACGAAACAAAACATTGCTGCCTCTTTGGGGAAATAATTGGCTAATTCTACCTGGAGAAAAAAGGAGGCAGGGGAGAACTGCAGAAAAGACTGTTTACATTGTGACAAACTGGGGACATCTACATAAAAGGCATAGAATGCCACCAATGGATAGATGTATACTGTGTCATATACATCTTCATGTGCATATGCAAAGCAGCAAATATAACTTTAAGAGGCTTTTGGCTACTACTCATCTATGCTGTCCATCTGAAACCAGGGGATCAGAATCTCCAAACCTTACCTAATGGTTTTTTGTTTTTTTTTTTCTTTTGTGCTTATTTTATTACTGAGCTTCAAAACTATTGAAAAATATATTACAGCATCATGTAGCGTTCAGCACAAGCTGTACACAGATCTGGAGAGACACTGAAATTGTTTACCTGTTGAGTTCTTCTTTCCTTAAAAGATTTACAGGACCATCCATTGCCTTACAGTGTTCAGATAATAAGCATTGTGCAACCGAGGTGTAGGATGCTGCCAATACCACTCAGTTAATGTATCTCTCAGCATTTGTGAAACTTCAGAAAGCACATTTTGACTGTTTTTTTCTCCCTTCAACCAAAATACTCATATCGAGCTGTGCCATATTTCGAGTATATTCTCAATACACTAATTTGCACTTTAAAACTCTAAAACAAATCCTACACCAACCAGCACTTTCGAGTGTCTTATAAATGTCAAATAAGTCACACAGAGAAAACATACTATTTTCAGTCTATCCTCATGGGAATGTGTGGAGCAAAATGAGCAAATCTGACAACCTTCTTTCATTATTTACAGCCAAGAGTAAATTTTACTCTATTTTCTAAATTCGTGGCCTGCTGTAGTGTTTTTATATGTAGTGTCCCACGCTGGCATTGCAAATATCGTGTGTGTTTGAGGAGAACATCAGAAAATGGATTTCTTTTTAAAAAATCCACGTTCTGCTGTCGTATTTCCATACATAATGTACTCTGTGTGTCTGAAACGTGTACAGCCATCCTGCACGACTGGTACTGGAAATGCTATAAAACAATCTGGGTAAATCTGGGGGAGTGGAAGAGCAGGAATTTTCCCCTCAGTAATATTGCACGTGGGTATAAATCTGCACAAACAGAATATACTCAAATACTAAACCAACTCACAGTCCACTGCCTCTCCAAAGCTCTGAGCGACAGTAGGCTTCGTGATGAAAGGTCATTCATGCACCATCCAATGTCATGCAAAAACATAATCTGATTTCTAACTGCAGTCTTCTGCTCGCAGGACTAGGAACCAATGCACGCCCGTTTCTGAAACTGCCCCTCTTTGTGGAAGCACAGGTGGCTGCTGTTACACTTAATGCAATCGTGTTTTGTCTCTCCTCCCACTTAACAGCCTGTTTCGTTTTGGTGCAGTGCACACGAACGCAGTGTCTAGGACAGATGTGCTACCTTTTGTAGTCTTGCTCTAGAAACTCTTTAGCTGTGAACCCTTAATTTGAAGCTGGAACGCTGATAATCAGTGCAGAGTGTTTCAATAGCCTTCTGCTTATATGTTTGAAGATTCGAAACTGAATGGTGAGGTGGCCAAGGCGGCGCTGGCAAACGAAGACTGTCCCCACATAGACCAGGCTATAACCCCTGATGAGGGCCTGCCCTTTACCCGCTCTGGCACTCGGGAGAGATATGGACCCTGCTTCCTCTTATCAACCGGGGAATATCCCTGCCCGCCTGATGGAGGAATAAGAAAGGGTATGTAGCTGGGGTCCTGGAACCATGTAGTTAGCAACTGTCTGAAATAAACCAAGAGAAAGTCAGCTGTAGCCGTAGCTCGCGGTAGTGCGCTTGCTGTAGAGATGCACGTTTGGGCTGGAAACCACCACCTGATGTCTGCATTTGGAGTTTCTAACCTATTTCTTTCAGAAAGAAAAGCCTGAGGAGCTGTAACTACCCCGTGCAGCTATGCTAGGCAGTTGAGTCTTCCACCCCAGCTGGTGTAGTAACCTCTAGTGGAGCATGCTCTACCGTGTCCCTTAATTAGCCCATCCTCCCAGGAGAGGTCGATTAACATCTCATCGTGATGAAGGTTTGCCACTCAGCAAAGCTCAGAGATCTTACCAGATTTGAAGGAGCACAGACTTGGAGGTGGCAGACAGAAAAGATAAAACACAAAATAAAACACCCTCAAGAAGTACAAAATTGTTACCTGGCTCCCTTAACAAAGCACTAAACCAAATTATTTGGATGTTCATACTTGTTTAGTTCAGCAGAGAAAGAGAAGCATACTAGAACATCCATTAGCACAGGTGTCTTACAATTGGAAAATAATCCATCTAAAATCACTTTCCTTTCATAAATTAATAATTACTAGTTAGCTTCTCAGACTTCTGACAGCTACAGATCTCTCAGAAGTAAATGCACTTTAGTTTGCCAATGGTCAGAATAACATATTTAGCAAGAGAAGGCAAATCAAATGAAAAAACCCTTCCCTTCTTAAAATAGGCTGTTTTGTTTAAATAATTTAACGTGAGAAAACCACACCAATCAAAATTAGAGTCACATATATACACAAAGTTGATATGGAATGGGAAACTGGAAAAGAAATCTCTCTTCAAATCAGTGTTTATCACTGGTGTACTGTATATAGTATATGATATAGTCAATATTTTAAAACTGCAAAGATTGTATGATGTAACCATACACTGAGTATGGAGCATAGAATTCCCATGTGCCATTGTATGATGGGCAATAGTTCTAGTAAATGCCAGTTCTAGTGTATGTATTTATAAGTTCAGAGCTTATCATCAACAAAGATACAGTTGGAGCACAAGACTTTCATATGAAAGTATATCCTCTAAAATTTACCTTTGTAGCAAAGCGTTTTACTTGATTCTGTATTGGATAAAGCATTGGCCACATTCATTCAGCCTGGGCGAGTTTGGGTGGTTCCAGTGGATCAGGAGAACACTCCAAATGGCACATCCTTTGGGATGAGGAATGTATGGTTTTCACGATGCACTGCAACCGCCTCTCGTTACTGAATGAAACAGAGGCTGGTTGGCTAAAGAGTAATATATGTCAGCATATTGTTGGCCTGTTTGAAACATGTTGAGAGCATCTTAACTGTTGTTGCAACAAAATTTCATCCATAGTTTGTGCAACTCTCTGTACACTTGCTGAGCTGTTTACGTGCATGCCTGAAAAAGAAGGGGGGAGGGAAGAGGATAGGGGGGGAGGGAAGGGTGGGAAATGGAATGCATGCAATTTAGTTTTATTTATTTATTTATAATGCTGAGAACAAAAGAGTAGTATCTCTATAGCAACAAAATAAACTCTATGGATTTTGCTGCCTTGTCCCCCTCCGACCCCTAAAGATACCAGAAACCTTAATTTTGCCTGAAAGTCCAGTGCTTGAAGTGGAAGGGAGAGGTATGAATGACCATATGACAGACATGGAAAATCCCTCCCACTGACTCTTTTTTTATTTTAGGGTACGACCACTTTGCTGCCTGTAGGATCAATTACATAGCCTGACCATCCTTGAGAAACGATGATTCTTTCTGTAACACACACATTGGTTTTGAAAACTTGTTTTACACTTCAATGGCCTTCCGAGTTCTGTTGCAAGCGATACTACTCTGGGCATGTCCATGCATGCAGATGCTATCAAACTGGCTACAATGTTGACCTCATTCTTAGTCCATTCTGTCATTGATCCAATGCTGTACTTTGCATTTTTCTTTTAAATGAAGGTTACGAAATGTCACGGAGCCTTAACAGCATAGCTGGCATAAGTGGAAAAGCGATAGGATTATCCTCAGTGTCTGCGCCCTACAACTCTCCTAGTCCAGTGAGACGTTCTTGGTCTCCCATCCCATCTATTTTGTAGCATGGATCAGTAGCAGAGAATGGTCTAAAAAGCTTTATTTTCAATTAGCCTATGCTATGTTGCATATAATCCAGGTGACTAAGTCTGAAGATGCAATGTCTCACAGTAGCACCTCCTGGGAATGGTGTTACTACTGATGCTAGGTGACAACACTCCTAAATAGCACTCAGATGACAATAGGCAGGCATTTCTGTAGTACTGGTGGGCCATACATGCATGGTATCAGTACGTAGGATGAAGGGTAGATGCACCAGATAGCTTCCTTCTGGGTGCATCGTGCTAGTATGTGCTTATTCTGGCTAATGGTGGATCTACTGGCTCTTTATGGAATGGGTTAGGCATTTAGTCAATGCTGAAACGTGCCAACGATGGAAGATTTTGCTTTTCTCAGGATATTTTTGAGCCATAGGAACCCTGCAGGAGTTTGAGGAAACGAGCACAGTAGGATGAAACTTTGCATGGGCGCCTATCTTAAGCTGAAAGCAATACCCAGACACTGTAGAGAGGTCTCAGTCTGGCTGACTGCATGGAAAAAAAAAATCCTGTTGAAGAAGAATATGGCTGCCTCTGCATGTAGCTATTTCACCTTTTCCTCCTTCCTTTAAACCTAAGATGCCGAGCTTGATGTGAAAAGCACAGGGAAGAAGCTCAAGTACTGATTGTATTCTTTACATGCAGATCTTTGCAAAGAAAGTCCAGTCATTGCTAAATATATGCCAACAGAGGCAGTCAGAGTGACCTGACAAGGCAAGATGGAGATGAACATTGATGGCTTTTAAACATCTGTGTGGAACTGTGCAGGCATAGAAGACCTTCTCATTTGGACAAAGTTAACTCGCTCCATGCAGGTTTTATGGATGATTCTTCGTGGGTTTGGATTGTACTAGAGATGCAGGCTTTTTCTACGGCCAAAATGTAACAAAACTGTAGAAGATTTTTTTTTTTTTTAAATCTATTTTTTTGTTCCATAGCATGAATTGCATGAAGACAAAATTAAAAAAAAAACAAAAAAAAAAAACAACAACCCACACACAAAAACAAACTACACAAAAAAAAAAAAAAAAAAAACAAACATTGCAAATGTATCATTAAGGAGGAAAAAAGAAAAAAAAAAAAAAAAAAAAGCAAAGTTATATATTTTCTTTCAAAGCTCTTTACTTTTACATACATTGTTGTAGCCAAAATGTAAAACATTATAAAACTGTATATTTCTTTGCTATGGATTGCTTCTTTTTGTATACGAGATACAGAGTAATGGTTTTAAAAAGTGCAATCAGGCAGTCATCGGTCATATTGACCACGCCTTCACAGTTCATCACACCGACATGGACACCAAGAACTTTTAATCCAACTAGAAGTGTATAAAAATAAGAAAAACTTTTTCCTGTCTGTTTTTGTTGGCATGCTTGTGACACATGGACCTTCCTTCGGACCTGACAGTAACAGCTGGTCTAGATTTAATTTTCCAGCTCTGGTTATGTTGTATTTTAGTGATGTATAGATCCAACTTAAAGACCCTTCATAAATGGTTCATATTAAGTAATCAGTATGAATTTTAAACAACAGAGGTGTTATTTTAAAACTGGGACTTATAGTACAAAATCAGGAAAATACTCAAGTATAAATGGTCTCAAAGTTTAAGAAACAAGACAACAGCATTGTATGCAATTTAGTACTGAGTAAAATGCATGCACAATGTTATGCAAAACAATTCTAGCATGAAATAAATTTTGTATCATGGTTTCAGTGCCTGCTGTATAGTGTAAAGGGGAATCCTTTTCTGAAGTGATCAGGGGTTTCCAGAGACTTGCTTCTAAAATCTTGAATAAATACAGTGTTCTCAACAGAAATGTAGGAGAAAAGCTTGGTATTGCTTTGGTTCTACAATACTAATTTTGGTTAGTAGATAATAAATGAAGCCTGCAAACACTTGATACAACCAATGTCTGAAGAATTCACACCATTAAGAATTTTACAAGGGACGATTAAAAACCCCTATAATTATCTAGGCATCTTCCTTTCCCCCCCCTCAACAATAATAAAAGTTTGTCTTTTTAGCTGATTAAATGAATTCAGTTTTTCTTACTTCTTTGGGCCCCGTCCTTCACTTGTTCTTCACTCAGCCACAGCAGTCCTGGTACCTGATACCATACTCTGAAAGAAACCCAGGTGTCCAAGTCATGCTCTATTTACCACACAAAACATGCACCAGTAAGAACCCAGAAACACAATGGGATTAATTTTGGAACCTAAATATTACAGCTATGGACCACGCATCACCAGTTGCTTTTTGAGCATTGTCAGTATTTTCTATAAAGAAGGATACACCTTTATCCTCATGTGAGGAACTTCGGAAGAGCTGGCAGCCTACTAGAACAAGCTACAGCATCTGAGACTGCTTATGGGAATGGAAACATAGAAGAATGGTATCCCTGTGGTCTGGAGGAAGTAAGGATTAAACCCCCAAAAAATAGAAGAAACACTCATTGCTCTGGTAAGTGCTAAATTAGAGAAAACCAAAACAAACACACACAAAAAAAAGCACCCTGCATCTGGACTTTGTCTTTACAAAACTCTACTCCAAAAGAAAAGTCAAGGAAGATCTCAAGCTGTGTTTTAGAAATAGAAGAAAGGCTGGTAATCTGGATTTGTAAATAATTGGAAAACTCCTTTGTAGCCCTCAATGTGTCATTATGTACCTGATTTCCTACTCCAGCTGACTGTCCTTTCTCCCAAGAACCCTTTTCTCCCACCACCTCTATGCTGTTATTCTCAGCTGACAAATGGGCAATTTCTTACCTCCAGGGATAAGATCCGGAATCCAAAAGTTGCCTAATGAAGAACTTTTCCCATTAAATTGTATTAAGAATCCAGAAATAAATTTATCTGCCCCATTTTTTATTTAACACAGCGTGCCCAGCATAAAGACTGCTCAAATTCTCCATTTCCATAAAGAATACTTATAAATTAGCTCTGTAAATCCCTCATAGGTATTTCCCCTCCACTGAGCTTTGCATATATATGAGACAAGATAACAAGCTGGGTACATGTGCCCCAAGATAATTGTCATTCTCTGATACTTTTTACATCTGTCAGTCCCATTTTCATTTAGATATTCCTCTCAGCTGCTTCTGATTTGAGGTAACTGCGTTTTTTGGATGACTTATATAAACCTTTGAGAAACACAAGTGTGCTTCCCATCCTCTGCCCTTCAGAAGATGCTCTAAAGTTTAAGGTCTGTCCCCTCAGTTCCCCTTGTACAACTGCAGCAGCTCTGACAGCACAGGGAAAGAGAGAGAACACTGGAAAAATTCAGGAGCTGTTGCACCACATCCTGACACTGAATCCCAGGAGAAATTTACCACATCATCCCAGCTGACTTTTAAGGAGCCTTTGCTGGGGTATTATGATTAAATCATTAACTCCTTGAAGCCTGCCCACTCCCACCATGGGAGTTTTTTGATTAAAGCATTAAAACTATACACGTGGCTACATTCTGACCTCAGGCCTGGAATAATGTCACCAACTCCTTCTGCCCATAAGTGAGAACAGAGCATGTTCTGTAGTTGTTACACACTGCTGTTTCCTGCTGGAAATGAACATTCTGATTTCTTCCTCTGCAAACTCAGAATGGACCCTCAGCTACAGGACTCAGGGCTGGTCCTTCAGCTAAACCCACTGGCACTTTCTGGTTTATTCCTTGCCAACATTATCACAGAATCACATTGAATTGCTCAGGCTGGAAAAGACCTTCAAGATCATCGAGTCCAGCTTCGTCCTATCCCTATTCCCCTGTTCCTGGTGACCCTCCACTAAACCACGTCCCCAGGCACACCTCAACCACACCTTCTACACATGCAGCATTTCCTCTGACTCCAGGATGGAACTCTTGTTTTTTTTCTGGACCCACCTGATGCATGAAACTGTGTCCACCACAACTAAAATTCCAGACAGCAAGGATCTGAGAAGTGGCTTCTGTTCCCTCACTCCAGCAAAAAAAAAAATCTAGCTAATACCACTGTGATAACAGTCAAGTGCAGCAGTCATTAATCTGGATAAAGTGATTTTTCACATAAATTGCCTTCTCTCTCCTTAAAGATTCAGGGCCAAAAAGAAAATACATCACTGAAACAAATGGCTGCTAGAACAAACGAGCAGACTGCTACAAAAGAGAGCAAGCAGAGTTAAGGCAAGGGCACTCAGAAAGGAACTGAGGACAGAGCTGCTAATGAAAAAGATATTCTGAAGAAAAAATGAGTGCAGTTATTACCCTGCCACTTTGCATATCCTTTCCACAGTTTCAAAACAAAGCAGGCTTCCTCTCTGCTTTCTGTATATACCCTGGAAGGTATTTTGAGCATCTGAGCTCTCACACAAACTAACATCACCTCATGAAAACGTGCTTAAATTAGGCAGATTATTTTTAAGTCACTTATTTGAGTTTAGGCATAAAATACCTCTCTGTTCAGAAGCCCCAAAGCCTCTGCACTCATCTAGGACTGCAGGTGCAACGTTTCTCTCTTAGGGGAACACAAATGCTTATTTGCAGTTAAGAACATTTGAATACAAACTGAACTTCAAGTCAGAAAATGCATCCAGAACTGTTCTCTTGACTTTTTCATTATCTCAGCATTCACTTGAGCATTTAAAAAACTTTATGCAAGCACACAGGTCCAAACATCTCCAGGTAGCAAATATCAAGAGAACATGCTTAAATGCTTCCATTAGTTTCTTTACTGCCCATGGAGCATAGGTTAGAGATCCCTCAGTCAGCAGAAGGCAAAGAGTTGCAGTTGTTTTAGCTCAAATGCAGAAATTAACTCAAAGGGCTTAGCAGGGACTGTGCAGCCATGGAGCTGCTGGAGTGAGTCCAGAGATGATTAGAAGGCTGGAGCACCTCTCCTAGGAAGACAGGCTGAAAGAGTTGGGATTGTTCAGCCTGGAAAAGAGAAGGCTCTGGGGAGACCTTATAGTGGCCTTCCAGTACCTGAAGGGGCTACAGGAAAGCTGGGGAGGGGCTTTTTACAGAGGGACATAGTGATAGAACCAGGGGAAATGGATTTAAACTGGAAAGGGTGGGTGAGATTACACATTAGGAAGAAATTCTATTGTGTGAGGGTGGTGAGACAGTGGCACAGGTTGCCCAGGAATGCTGTGGCTGCCCCCTCCCTGGTCATGTCCAAGACCAGGTTGGATGGGGCTTGGAGCAACCTGGGCTGGTGGGAGGTGTCCCTGCCCATGCAGGGGGTTGGAACTGGATGATCTAAAGATCCCTTCCAACCCAAACCATTCCCTGATTCTGTGCAGAGGCTGCTAACCATGGGTCACACCAGCACAAACAGAAGATGTGTGGCTCTCGGGAAGAGCCATGCTTTGTGGTGGGGGTGTCAGTAGCATGAGAGGTGGGAAATGAGAAGGATGAAGGAGAGGTCTGGAAAATGGGTCATGCAAGTAGGGGGAAGGGGAGCATAAGGAAACAGCAACTGGGGCAGGAGGAAGGTGAGGGGAAAGAAGAGCAAGGAGAGAGGGAAGTAGTACCAGGGATGCTTACCTAAGAAACCATCAAGGACCACTAGACTAGGAGGCAGCACCTTGGCCTGGGCCTCAGGAGATGGAAATTTTATTCTTGGCTCTCCTGGGGACATGCTGGGCTACCTTGGTTGATACATTTCAAATTTTTTGTGCTTCAGCTTCTCTTTGTGACATTATCCTCTTTTTAAAGTGTTCTGAGGTCAAAGGAGGAAAAGCAGTATTTAAGTAGGATTAATTATAATCTATCTACTCAGAATTAAGGCACCAGAGGAGAGAAGTGTCTCCATTATTTAAAAGATGCCATGTTTCCTTGTCTGCAGGAAAGCACAATTCCCCTACAGGAATCCCTTTTCATCTATATTTTAAAGGAGAGGACAGTTAAAACAACAGAGCATCTTCATTACTGATTGGCAACTCTTCTGCTGTCCTAATTTAGGTACCACACATCTCTAGACATTCAAATAAGCCAAGACAAAACAAAAGCTAAACTTGTTTGACAGTTGCAGCAAAATACTAAAATCATGTCAGAACACTAAAAATCTCCCAGTTCTTGGCCCCATTTCTAAGCATTAAAAAGTAAAAATGCAGTTTTTTGTCAAAATGTTCACATACACTTAAAAGATTATGATGCTCAGGGAGTACTGGAATCATACTGGATTGAAATTCTGCGATTTCCACTGAAAAAGTCTTGATTCCAAACTCTGCAGACACAACTCCCTTCAAGATTGCATTGTATGTGAATAACAAGGAGCTCCAAAGGCAAAGGAACCTGGAAATAGATGAGAAAGATGAAAAAGAATTGAGAGGCCAGTCAGTACAGAACTGGACTTAACTCCCTCCAAACCTGCCAAGGCTCATCTGAAAATTAATCCAAATCCGACGTCACAAAATAAAAATACCTCAGGGAGTTTTACAAAATAAATGTCACCTCTGAAATTTCTCATCTCCACAGCCAGATTTTATTTGGAATAATTACCTTCTTGCTCCTGTTTCTAATCAAGCTGAAAAAATGTGTTCTCCCAGTACTCTAAATTTATGCTTCCTCACTCTCCCACAAGGTAACTCATGGTTCACCCGGGTCATGATTCAAATAGAGACCATTTTCAGTCACATACTCTCTTTCCACATTAATGAATAAAAACTGCCTCTGCATCAGGAACAGGTGAATGAAGAGACAACTGAGGGATGGATCTGATGAATGAGATGCATGAGCAGCTACAGAATGTGCCTCACTTCAGTCCCTTCAACCCCTAAATGGGTTACAGAGCAACAAAGGCTCTACTCATGCAGTTTCTCCTAATTAACTTCAAAGGCACACAAAATAAACACCTCCTTTTCCAGTTATTTTTTGGGACATTTATCCAACAGAAGGATATTTCTACACAACCAGAGCACTTTAAATCCAGGCTACCAAATAATTCTAATGTGGGGCAAAACATCCAAGAACAGCATTTAGAACATCAGGAATTAGGAACAGCACAAAAGCTAAAAGAGAACAAAGCATGTATTACCTATATTGGCTTTTTTTTACACATAAATCAAGATATTGGTATGTCAGAAGTTCACACGTCCAATTATTTTTGTGTCAGCTAGAGGTTTCAGCAAGTTGAATTTAATCTTCACTTTTCTGTTGTGCACATTTTTCAGTGCAATCACAACCACATAAGATGATTCCCTACCACAGACTTCATCCAGTCTCAGATTTTGGTAAGCAAGACATGTTTTCCTCTTCAGTATTTTTCTTCTTCACTTTTTAGAATTTTCAACTGCTCTAAACTAGTAGTAAATACCACAAGCACAACCAAAATACTGATAAAGATTTCTGCAGCTTTTTAAAATAAGATGCCCAGCTAAAAGCACAACTTGCCACTGCTAAGAAAACGAGAGATTTTTTTTGTAAAAACATAACATTGCAATTCCCTGACAAGAATCTGTCGGCATCTTGATTTCTAATACAGTGGAAAATGAAGTAGAAGTCTCAAAATTACCCAAGTCTTGTTTAAATCAGACCCAAAGTTCATGGAATTTGATTTAAAAAAAAGTATTAAGTGCTGGACTAGATTATAAGTCTGATCTAAAGACTTCTGAGACTGGAAGGTGAGGGAGATTCCTCTCAGCTGTAGAAAACTGGAAATCTCAAGGTGTACTATGAATGAACCCACTGCAGGTTAATTATTATAAATTTATTATTAATAAACAGTGGGAGAGGGGAAACAAAATCCAAGAAATAGAAGAGCTTGTCCCTCATCTCACTCCCAGCATACTGGCAGGATGGAAAGCTGCTGTCCCTGTGTGATGATTCAGTCTTCAGGACCTGCATCATGAACCCATCAACCCCTTTGCTCTCCTTTTACTCTGCATTTTAACTGTCTACATCAGGCACTCTACTGCCATCCATTTAAATTTTCTTCCATACAATGAAACTTTATATGTTTTCCATCCTCATCTTCAAGCCTCATGACTCAAAAAATATCCTAGAAAGCAAAATCAAACCACATTCTTCCCCTCTCCCTCAATTTCCCTGTGCTCAGCCAAGCAGCAGAACAAAACCTCCTGTCACTCATGGAGAAGTCACCTTCATGGCACTTACAGATGGCAACAATTAGACAGACACCAACAGGTCTAACAACATACAGACAGGGGAAAGAAGCCAGTGACATGTAAGAACTGATGACTGGTGGCAAACAGGAAGAAAAACAGGACTGAGTTTTCCTTTCAAATGAACACTCTTCAAACACGGGGTCCAACCTCCTGAGCTGCAAAGCATGAAGTCACTCAGGAATGCTACATAAATAACATCAGTGAATGCCAAGTGGCCTGAGCAAATCCTCCAAGAGACAGAAACTATTGGCACAGCACACGTCTTCCTACCAATATTATTTAAAATGGAACTGGAGCATCTTGTACAGGTGCAGGCAGAGGCTGCACCACCAACACTGCAGATCCCCAGGGACTTGGGACAACAGAGGAACACACCAGAGCTTCCTGCTCCTCCTTCACCCAAAATCCTGAAAGCTCTCTGGACTGAAGGTCAACAACTTACAACACCACCACAGCTCTGCAGGAGGACAAGAGCTCACCATTTCCCTCCTGACGAATGACAGCTCAGTGGTAGGTTTGCTCTTTTTCAGAACATGGCAGGGGACAATGCTGCACACTTCTTTACCTTGTTCCAGTGTCACATACATAAATATATATATTTTATATATATATATATATATATTCATATATATATTTCCAGACCTTGTCAAGTTTATTTGCATCTGAATGTGAACTCAGAATGAAAGACTTGTTCTGTGTAGAACTGAAGACCTGCAGCAAGGAGTCTGCCTTGGCATGCACTGCAGAACCATCACCCCAGGACACTGGCTCTGCATCTTGCCTTGCAGAGACTGATCTTCTCCAGCAGGACATCAACAAGCAACAGCCACGAGGCTCTGGACAACAGTAAAGGAGGTTTCTTCACTTGACTGGGAGCTTTTTCAACTTGTGCTCCCTTCTTTATGCTAGAAAGCCAGAGATGATTTTGTCCAATGTTCTACACTGAGATACAAACAGTGCATTCGGTTCTGAGTGAACGAGCAACAACTTATTTTTGACATTCAACCATGTATCATCAACAAGGACTTATTCACTCATACTACAGCAGCAACCAGAAGTCCTGGCTGACAACAGAGCATTTACTACATCAAGCACTCCAGACAAGTCACTACTTCCCAAACATTTCAGTAGTCAAGGCAAAGGAGAGAAAATAGTTTTCCCCCTTTCAAATATGAAGATCAGATGCAGAGAGAAAACACAAGATCAGGACCAGGAACAAATCAAAGTGATCCTTCCTTTCCTCCTTATCACTCCAAATCGTTCTTTGCATCTCCAAAAGAGAGTTCAAGGTTACAGATGTGAAAAAGTGAACATTTCAAATGATGAAGTTGTTAAATAATGTGGTGACTTCCCCTGAAATGAATTGCAGCAACAATACTCCCAGTCAAAATGGGCTCAGTCCAGTATGTCACAGGGCACACACAGCAGCTGTGCTTAACCAAGGAACAGAATTATTTAGAGGGTATGATTACTGAAACAAGATAACACATTTATTTGTATATAGATTTTGAAGGAAACAAAGGTGGAAACTTCAGACAGAACTCCCTGAAATAGTACAGGAAACTGTTCAGTGCATGTAACAGAGAAGCTGTGGTACCCAGAAAATAGCACTGAGTAGTCAATAAATAGCAGCTCAGATAAGTAAAAGCACAAAAGGTTGCAGCCTGGAACAGTATATTGCCATGAAGAACCAAAACCTGCACATGAATTAAAAAAACACTTAACAAGAGAAGTCTCAATTCTGCACTTCTTGCATAGGATCCATTTGTTTATTCTTAAAAGTTCTTTCAGCATCTGTAATATGGTTGCTATAATCAGCTGCATACTCTGTTCAAGTTTCTCATTCAACAAATAGAAAAATAAAATGCCTTTGAAAATGAGGCTATGAAGTGTAACTGCTGTAAAGCTAAGGAGGAAACAAACCCTCACAACCCATACTACCACCTGAATTCCTTCCCACTTACGTTATCTGACAGATCATTAGAAAGTCTTTTTGCACTTCCTACGAGCCCTTCTCTGAGTATTTTGTAGTTCTCTAAGGCTGCTTCTCTGGCACTCCTGCTTTAAAAATTAAACCACTGTTTAGCACCAGTAGGTCTCATTAAAAGGTGCATTTAGCACACAGTTATATTCTCTACATTTAGAGCTTTATAGACACGAAATACCACAGCAAATGTAACTATTGTGGGTGGTAAACATCCAGTTTAATAGCACCCACTGTATTTGAGTGAAAAACAGCTTTATAAATAGATTCCAAAATTCTGCTCAACAGAGGTAGCTAATAATATCTGAAGATAATTTACACTTTTTCATTTCTCCTACCAAAATAAATGTTAGGCCTACGTTCTCTGCAAAGCACTCACCTGGAACAAGTACTGTGGGCATGCTCTGAACAGTAACTCAGCTGGGCTGCAAAACAGATGAGAACTAACCTGAAATTACCAGGAGCATTCTGGTCTGCCTTTCAAGCTAGAGAACTTGTAAAAACTGTCTGCTTGGATTTTAATTCGAAGTAAACTGGATACACAGGAGCTGTGTCTTACCAAACTGTCTTCAACAGCTACATCTGACTCGTGCCCTTTAACAAGAACTTTTCTACTGTTTCCATGAGCTCCTAGGAGATTTTCTTCCCTAAGTAGGAGCTTCAGAAGCTTCAGGTTTGGTTTGCAAGTTAATGATAAATCATGCAGATCTGCTTCCCTGTAATTCTATAATAAAATTATGTTTGGCACAGAAGATCATTCCTCAGAAATATCAGCCTTTCACAGTTTAATCAAGATATAGCAATGTGGATTTTCTGAGATGCTGGAAGCTCACAACTCCAGCAGAAGTTGGCAGGCACAACTTATGCCCATCTTGACGTAAAGACACAGTAATAAAAGATCAGAAAGGGCCCAATGTCTCCATCTTCTCAGATCATTTCTTCAGTAGGAATTCATGCACTCATGACAAGCAATTAAGTAGTCGGGTTCTTCCTCAAAGGCTTCTCAGAAAAACAAGTAGTCAGTATTTATTCAACACTATTGCATAAAGGCAAAATGTCAGTCATTCCATCTCAGATATGAAAGTCAATTCCTTTGATAAGACCCATGAAAGTTTTTTAAAAAATATTATAGCTTGATGCATACTTGTTCTTTCAAGTCTCAGAAAAAACTTCTGCACTTTCCAACTACTGTGGACAATCATGGACACTCCTTGAAGCACTTCTGAGCTACTCAGTCCAAAGATGTCCATCCACACCCATGATGCTGCCATTTGAGGTGTCCTGAGTCTAATGTGCAGCTTGACAAAGAGCCATGGAGTGTCCTGCCCCACATCCAATTAGGATCCATTTTGTGTAACCAAGAGCTCTGACTGGCTTTGGGACATGAACATTTGCTTCTGTGCCATCACCACACATCCCATGTTCATTCCATCCCCAAGAGAGGCACCAGCTACCTAGAAAAAGAGGATACAACATTTAGAATAAAGACCACAAAACCATCAGCAGCTTTGGTTAATTCTGGGGAACAGTTTTGTCACATCATCTCCTAATTAGTTTCTAAGAATTTCTGCTAAGGTGGGGGAAAAAACGTTCTACTTCTCTTCAAAATGTAAATAAAACAGAATGATCATGTTCCAAGTTTTTAACAACAAAAGACAAATTAAAATAACAAAGACATCTGAAGTTCAGTACTTACATAGAGCCCACAGAAATCTCTCCACATTTTAAGAACCTTCCCTGAAATTATGTGGAATCTCTCTCTTTAAATTTACCTCTAGTAAACAAAACCATCACAAACCAAGCCCAGTGAGTTTAATTATTCACAGCATGATCTGTAGGACTGAGGAACACAGACTCACAAAGCAGCCAAATTATATTTCATTTCTAGTTTCAGGCTCACATACCACCTTTTTTCCTTTAAACAGAAGACTCTGACAACTTGCCTTACTCTTCATCAGCCTGCCTCTTCTGCTTGCTTTGGCATCATTTCACTGCTTTTATTATCCTTATTTTCCCTCATTATTATTTATTTTTGTAATATCTACTCTTTTATATCCTAAATAATGATCTATGTATTACAATTACCTCACAGTACCCTTACTTGAAGCACAATATGTAAATTTTGTTCTACAAACAGCTGGAATAATAAAAAGACACCAAAAAACCCTCTAATTCTGAACCACAAGAGATATTTCTTCCCTGTTTTCTTTTCTTCATTTGGCTGTCACAGACTGGTGCCTGTGAATTTCTGTAATAAAAGAGAAACCCATCCTGCAATATAATTATGTTTCTGATGCCATTGTTATTGTTGAAAAGCAGCAGGTATTAGCAGCATGAAGCACCATTCTGGAGTCCAAATAGTGAGAAGAAAATTGCCAAAATTCACAGAATCCAATCCAAATCGTGGTTGTAAGAATAATTTTCATTTTTCAAATTCAGAAATAGATTATTGCAAAACTAACAGGACCATCTTTCACTCCTCTAAATCCAGGAACATTTCACTGTTGTCCATTTCCTTTACATATGATTAAAATTCTCCTCTCCTGTATTTAAATGTAAACATTGATAAAGTCAGATGTAATTAAATAATAACCTTTTATTTTCTTGACAATCTTTAAAGCAATGGAACACAGCAAAATGCCACTAGAACATTAGGGCAGGCTTGATACCTCCACCTCATCCAGCACTTCTGGGACTCCCTGCTTAGAAGGCACCAGATTTTCTCCCAGCCATGGATGCACAACACTGCCAGCACAGCCTGTATCACAAATGCACATATATCCTCTGCAGAAAAGTCCCAAAAAGCAAATGTACAGCATATCCTACTTAAACATCAACAGATCAGAACATCTAAGAGGTTAACAGGAAATTTTTTTGGTTTGTGTAAGGCACTATTTTAAAAAAAAAAAAGTAAATATTAAGAAGCAGGAAAAAAAAAAACATCAGAAGCTGAGACTAAAGACACATCACAGTGCAATTATTCAGGGGAAAAAAAATGTGAATTACTGCCACAGAAATTGAAGTCAATGAAGACTTAAGATAATCAAGTACCTATTTTTAAAAAATGGCATAGAAGGAATAGCTGCAGAGTTAAGGAAGACCTTTATTAAGGTGAACTAATGACTGGCCTCCGGACAAAGGGCAAATCTCAATTCTCTTCCCTTCCCCCACATTGCCTCCACTTATTTTCCCACTTGTTTTCTTTTTGTTTCTCTTCATAGTTTATGTGGATAAAAAAAACCTTCAATACAGCCTCAGCAGCCCTACCCTTTCATGATGCTTTCATGATAAAATTCAAATTTTAAGCCAGTGCCAGGGTGAAAGACCATAGAATGATGTGCATTAATAAAGCAACAAATTGCTACCTCGATTCACAACAAGCTTTGTGGCATGTTCTTAAACCAAGTGCTTTGTGTTTGGTGAAGTGAGAAGGGAGAGTTGCTCCATGTCACTGGTTAAATGAAACAGTATAATATATCTTTTCTCTTTTAAAACATAAATACCCAAAGTACAAATTAAACCACTGAATTCACATGGTAACACAGAATAATCCCAAGGGAATTTTATTTGAGCTGAGGGTCATACTAATGAAAGTCTAGAGTAAGACTAAAGTGGCTTTTTTCCCAAACGTTAGATATACTACAAGTATGGAGAAAAAAAAGGCTTTAAATCTGTGTTGGTCAGACAAAACAAGAATGGCCACTGCCCTCTTTCTATTTGCAGTAATTATCTAGGCTTTTTTCAAGTTAACTGAAGTGATAACTGCAATCCTCAGGCTGGTTACACTGGAAAAAACTATTTCTAGGTAAAATAAAGCTGCAGCACACTGGATTGGTGACAGGATTCTGGGTAAAGTGGAGGATTTAGAGTTGCTCTGAACTGCTGAGTTCTGTGTTTTTCAGAGTCAATGTCAGCAAATCAAATGCTGTTGGTGAGATTCTTTGCACTTCTCAGTCACCTAAAAATCAAGCAGCAGAGCTATAGATTGTTATCCTTTAGTTTTCCTCAAGAGCCAATGGGAGTCATCTACAGCTCCCCAACAGCAAATTCATCTTATCCAAACACTGGTGTCACAAATCAAACCTATCTTGCTCTGGTCACTTTAGAGGGACACCAAGTGACTGCCTTAGCCTAGGCATAGCATTTAAACAGCTGAGAACAGGTTATGAGAAATCACACCTTACAATCAGCCTACGAAAAACTGGAAACAAGGAAGCTACAAAAATCATTGCAGCCTCATTTCAGGCCACACATCCCCTGCTTCTAAACCACCCTGTGCCCTGAGGGCTTATCATTGAAATCTTTAAAACCTTGTGTCTTTTCTGTCTCTCCTCTCCCAGCCACACAAACAGAAGTTGACTTTAAAGACAATCCAGTTATGTTAAAGCCAAGCTATTCATCAGACAGCTTCACATATCTGTATCTGTTAAAATCTTTTAGCACAGCTTTCTTGTCTAGGCTCTGTGTTCTTAGCAATGCTCCACAATACCTGAATTTTTTTCTTAGCCTTAAACAAGTGCTACTCAATAGATGGTTATAGATGAAGTTACAACAGAAAACAGATCATCAAGTCAAATTACTTTTAAATTATATCAAAGCTGAACCACAAACAAAATTCAAGTGTCTCAGTCATCCCCCCTTGACTCTGAAAGCATTCAAAACCTCACAAGGAACAATGTAGCATGGCACAGGAAATTTACACCATACTTGTCACAAGGAGTTGTAAAGCACTAGTGACTAAGTGTTCCTGTTTGCAGTACCTCAGCAATCCAGGGTGTCATGTAAAGAAAGGAAACGTGCCACTAAATTTTTGTTAACATTAATTCTTTCATTAGCACAAAAGATTTGCTATTATAAAATATAAGAAAAAGGGTTCCAATTATTCCAATTATTGCCACACTGATAGGCACATTTTCAAGGGCCAAGCTGTCCTATGCTCCAGGCAGCCCACCCAGTTGCTGCTGGAGTAGTTCAGGACCAGAACCTGGGAAACATATATTTGATTAAACTGAATAAAAACTACACATTTTTGACATTAAATACAAAGTCATAGTGCCAAAGAAATGCTGATTTCCAAGTCAGCCTGCAGTCAACAACCTATCCTGCTCCCAGTTTACACCCCTTGCAGCTCTCCCCAGGCAGCAGACACAGACCACACCAGCAGTGGCTTTTTACCAGTGAAAAACCAGCTGATCACATCTCTGTGGCTCATCCTGGTACCTGGAAAGAACAACTCCAAATAGCCTCAAACAGCCACTCATAACAAATACATGAAGCCTGAAGAACATGGGCTTTCCTGACTTGGTGTCCTAAGCTAATATCTTAAGTGAGTTATTATTTTTTCACAGCAGAAGCAGTGTCTTGTTAGTCAGACCTTCCCTATGCCTGTGCTTGCATACTGTGTAATACAGCAGGGACTTCAAACTGGGTCATGGCCCCAAGGCCAGCTGTCAAAATATCCAGTTACAACATACAACTAACTATTGAAGAGTCAGAAAATCAGCTGGAGGATACAGGATGCCTCGTATGGCTCAGAGAGCCACAGTGGTATGTGGAGTACTGGAAAATGGAGCAAGAAGGCTACACATCTCCTTCAAAATTATTTTGTAGTCTCATTTCCACTTTCTCCTTCAATACCACCATCTATCCCCCCCCCAAATGCCAAACAGAAGGTGTAGAGCACACCTATTCTTTTCCATGCTCATTCCACAGCATATGCATAGCTGAGAGCTACAAAATGGGAAGGGGAAAGGATCACATTTATGGTAACAAAATTTCCAAGCACTCAGTGAAAGGCAGTGTAGCACACCTGGCACAGTCTGAAAAATGTACATGAGGAGGGAGTCCAACAAGAAGTCGTGCAGAGAAGTAGGGAAAGGTATGGTAAGAATGGCACCTACAAAAAAACCCAAAAAAGACACCACCAAAAAACCAAACCTGAGCAGTTTCATACAGATATGCTGTGCATTTTCCTGTGTGCTGTTTTATGCACCAGACAAGTTCACTGAAGATAGTGCTGTCTTGCTAACATACAATGATGACAGAAATTTTGTTCTGTTCTCACAGGGCACTTCAAAGCAGGAGCTGAACAGCTCACCACACAAATTAATATGCATCTATTTAAAATAATCGTTCCATGTTACATCAGAGAAGCCACTCTTTAGGTTACTGTTCAGGCCAGTTTATCACAGATTTTATTTTTTCCTTTTCAAGTTATGCATTGTCCCCCAAAAAGGAACAGGAACACAAGGAGGAAACTCACTGAACTATATCCTAGGATTTAAAATCAACATACTTGAAACAAGATTTCTTGGGCTGCTGCACCTTTACAGCTTCTGTGGCAAAACTGAAGTCCTGTGAGAGGGAAAAGTTTGCTTTGCTGTCTCTAGGTAGCAAGGAGAGAAAGAAATTGTAAGGATTAACTGGTCACATTTCTCTCTCCACAGGGGAAACTCAAATGACTTATTCTGACTAAAGCTCATGGGTGCTGCACAAGGTTTTCCTTTTGGTTTTAATCAAACATGTCAATTCCTTCCCAACAGGAAAACATCTCCAACTCAATACAGAACAAAACCTGGGCTCACGAATTTGTGCAAGACTGAATATGTCTGGTCCACTGACAATACATGAGGATTATATCATACATGAAGCAGCTGCAGTGCAGAGAAGATTAAGCATTAAAGATGCTTTTTTTTACACCTGTAGAAGACAAGAAAATCTTTAAATTTTGCTCTCTTAAGTAGAGGACCAAAACATCTGGCTGAAATTAGTTAATGGAGAGATTTGTCTTGAGGTTCTGAATGTGGCACTAATATCTGCACCACCAGAATACCAGGCATGGCAAAGAGTGACACTCATTCAGAACTTGCACCTCTGCCTCTCAGAATGACAGGCATTAAATGTGTCACAGTGCTTTAACTTTGTGTGACTAGAATTTGACAAATCCTGATCCCATCACAGAGCCAGAGACTGCAGACTCACGACCCTCTGTGTGATGTGAAGCAGAACATGCAGAAAATACCTTATACTAGATGTTTAGTAAAAGGTCATCCATGCAAAATGAAATGGCTGGAGCAGCATGTCAAAAGCAAATCTAGAATGGTGGGAGTCCTTCAAGCATCCCATGGGACCAGATGGAACTGTGGGCATTTGTACCCCCCTGCTCTGGGTGCAAGTAAAGCACTGCCATTTCAAATTCACACACACTTTAAAGTGATGGAAATAATTACACAAAGAAAAGGAGGGGACAGTTGCAGTTCATTCTGACCTAAGAGATTACATCCAAGACCTAGCATTGAAGGCCACCTTCAGCACAGGCCTAGAAAAAGTAACAGATGATAAAAGTTGAGAAGCAGAAGCAAGAACCTGACAAACCCTTCAGGCTGCATTACAGTGCTACATGTAGCTTTCACAGCACTAAGCAAATCATAGAGCAGAAGGTTCAGACAGCAAGATGAGCAGCAGCACACGGGTGAAATGGTGCTTCCTCCAACTTCATTGACCAAAGTCAGAGATACCAGAACTCACTGGGCTCTTAGGAACTCTGCCCTCAAGAAAGAAAAGAGAGGTTGGAAAAGAATATATTGGAAAAGCTTTGGTCCTTAGAATGTTTTATACAGCAAATCTCTGGAACACACGCTGGTCTATTTACAAGTATGTAGTTTCAAGGTGATCATGCAGAACAGGCTACATAAGGCTGCCAGTCTTGGTCAGCCCATAAAAAATACAAAAAGTAAAATGTTCTGTATTACCTACAATTTCTTCTTATCTGACTGATGTTCTCTTCCCCTGAAGGGCTGTTTGCACTAAACAAAAAGTGTTTTGTTCTGGGGATGTTTCTGAAGGTGTCCTTTTCTGCAGAACACAGTTCTTTAACTCAGAACCAAGTGAAATGTGTAAACCTTCAATATGGACATCATCTGTTCAACAGCTTTGTGTTTAAATGGGCTTTGGTTTGGACTTTTCTCCTTTATTTTCCCTTAACAATTGCAAAGCTGCATTTTGGTCAAATTTCATGACACATGATATGAATGTGCATTACTGTTGTGTGAAGTCTAAAAAACCTGCTTGTTGATATTAAAGAAATGAGGGCTTTTTTCCCATGCTTAACAAGTGAAGTCATACAAGTCCAGAAGTCATAAGCCAAAGTGTTAGAAATACAAAGAGAAAAGTCAAGGAAACAAGTGGTCACCCAGTTTCAAACTAGTAGATTTTCCCACAGCTATGCAAACATTGCCTTCAGAAAAAAAAAAAAGCAGCTACAACTCAGCAGTGACAGTGTTAGGATGCCTTTTCAAAGTTTGAAGTTGCAATTTTAGCCTAAGACTATTTGGTTCCCCTGCAAGTGTCACAGTGCAGTTTCAACAGCGACTGCACTATAGTGCATGTGTACCCATGAGAACTTAAAAATACCTGGCTTAAAACAAGCTATAGCATAGCTGTAGTTGGAGAGAGTTCAGGATGAACTAACCCTCCCTTCTGGGCAAGATTTGCAGATTACATTTCCTCTGTGCTGCAACTGTTGTACTTGAGTTAATCTACTTGTGTCTGGTTCAGGTGTGCCTATACCACACTGTACTGTAGTGCAAGCACACAGCTAATAAAACTCCTATGGGTCATCTGCCTGTCTGTCTTCTGCCTCAGTTCTTCTGCCACTTGTCACAAGGATCCTCAGAGTTGCCATTGTGTTTGGGTCTAGATGGGGTAACTCAAGATAAACTCAGATCCAACAGTAACTGGGTCAGTAGAGTGCCCAGGAACAGAGCCAAGAGTCAAGGCCTTGGTAAGACCCCCAGGTTAACATTGCTGCCACTTCAAAGCAGCTTTCCTCTACCTAAGACAGTTCTGTGAAGTCATGGCACTCCTTGCAAAGAAAACAGGAAGATGGCTGGCAGAGCTGTGACAACAGATGAAAGCAAGCAAAAATTTAAAAAATCCCGTGATTTAGGCTTCAAACACAGACCTTGAAGAGATTTACTTCAAGCATGAGCACCAAAGCCAAGCCACAACTCCTCAAAGGGGCATAGGAAACACAATGTTGTTACCTGAAGTTGGCTCTGCAGGGCTTGTGTTAACTTTCTTTGCAGGTAAACCAGCAGCTGAATATTGAAGAAAAACACTTTAAAAAAAAATAACCCCCAAACAAGCTGCAAATACCACCACAAACTGCACCCTCAGTCCCATCTACATGACTAATCCATTTCTCTGATTTCAAAGAGGGTTTTCAGAGTCTACTGTAAAGCAGAACCCAAGTGTTCCAGCTCTTCTTTAGTAAGCATTTTGGAAAAAAATAGGCAATCAATGAATACAAAAGAAGTAGTGGGAGGATAGACTTTGTCAGGCATAATTAAAAGCTAAGCATAATACCACAAGAATTAAGAACAGCCAGGAAGAGAATTAAAGCAGACAGCTTCAAAACCAGATGTGCCCACAAGGCAGGATTAGGTCTCTTTCTCCAAACATCAGTTCAAAATCAGACATGACTGCTGAGAGAAGTCTGGATGAATTGCTTGTTGATATTTAGCAGTGGAATAGTTCTGCTATCAGTACCTGTTAAAAGCAAAGACTGCTTTGCTTAGATAAAGACAGATTTTGACATACTTGCTTTTCTGGTGCACAACAGAGATTCTGAGCACGATGTAAAGCACAGCACAACTTTTACTGTTTTATATCAGTATAAGCAAATTTCACTCTGTTATCTTTTATTCACTAAGCTATTACAAACCCATAATCCTTGTTAAAATAAAAATAAAAATGGGGGAGTTTCAATACAGAGCTGACAATACCCAAGCATTTCAAGCAACCATAGTCCTGAAGTGCAGTGGAGTACCCATGGGTGTGCAAACACAACTTTTACAAACTCAGGCCATTGAGCCAGGGAATAACCCTGCTGCAGCACAGCTTCTCCACGTTTCCACCTTCAGCCTCCTCTGCAGGTCAGAAGCTTGAGCACTTGCTCTTTACATCAGTCCTGCCTAATCTTCCCTAGAAGTGAGCAAGACTGGGGAAAAAAGGCAGAGAGAATTTGAGATGACATTGAGTGCAAAGTGGCACCATTTTAGTTGTTCTGATTAGGAAAGGCAAACAACATCTCTGCTGCAGATGGTTCATTTTGGGGACACTTTGCCTCCATCTGTGTAAGATGTGCCTAAATTCTGAACTGGGAACAGCTCCTTGAGTCGAGGGAATGTATCAAGTCAGTCCTTGGAAGAAGGCAACCACAAAAGAGTTTAAAACCTCCTGCAATTAATACTGCAGAGGTATTTTCTTAAAGTTTCTGCTCTAGTAAATTTTTCTGGATCCTGACAAAACAGCTGAAGTGAAAACAGCATTCATAGACCAGGTGCAGGAATCTGAGGTTGGGATGTAAAATCAGTCTTTGGCAGAGTGACAAGAAGAACAGCTGATGGGCAGAGGGATTCAGAGGCACTGTGCCAGCTCCAGAAGGTGAGAGGAGCAGAACGGACAAAGCAAGCTGGGTCCCCGAGATGCTGTTTGGCACTAAACCCATCTGATCCTCTGCATAACCTCAGGGAGAAGAGAAAACCAGCTGGAATCAAGACAGCAATATCTGGCACTTTTCTGAAAGGGTGATATCCACCAGAGACCTGGGATAACAAAAAATTCTTCAGAATTAAAAAAGAAGAAACCCAAAGAAAAAAAAACCAACCCACCCACTCACCCAAATCTCTCTAATAGAGCAAATTAAGAATTTAAGAGCTGTGTTCTCCTTGCTTTGGAGGAAGAAACACTGGAAATATGGTGCCTCCCTCACACAGTGGACTTGCTGCTCTTTCCTGTGCCCATGCAGAAAGCCACTTTCTTCATCTTAGAGTTGGCACTAAGCTGATCACAAGAGCAGAAGCAGCTATTGAAAGCAGCCCAGGCAGAAAACTAGACAGAAAAGAACTAGTTAGAAAATAGGGCCATATTTCACACTGTGAGAAATATTCATCCTTACTCCCAAAGAAAAAGTAATAGCATAAAAGATTAAATTATGGATAGGATTACTGAGGAAATAATGTAAAAGATTAAACCCAAATTGACCTAAACTTCTGGTGGAACAACAAGCCTCAGTTTGCAGAAAGAAAAAAAAAAAATCAATACCTGATATGCACAGATGCCCACATGACTATATATATATAACATTCAAACAAATAAATACTGTAAAAACTACTTAGTAACCTGCAATATCAATATGAGAGAAGCTGAATTTATTTTTTAAAACTACTGGAAAACAGAAGGAACAAATATGAAAACAATTCAGTCAGACCATGTAGAGATGTCTCTAACTTAAAACTGCTTTTCTCTGACTCTGCTTCAAAGGTCTTGTGATAACCTAAAGCCTGCTGAATACCCATGATGAAAATACTCCTTGTACAGTACAGCCAAGAGGTCTTTACTCTTCAATATCACATACTAACAAAGTTGTATCAATTCATGAGTGAACCAAAATGTCATTCTCTTGATTCTGGAGGATTCTTAAATCTACCCAGGAACAGGCAAAGCAAGAATAAGAACTTAAGTGTCCAATCACCTTTGCAAAAGTGACTCGTGTTCCCAAAACACTCAAAGACCTAAAAATACTATCCTTCCCCAAATTAGAGCCTTTTTTAATTTGTTACTATCAGCATTTTAAAGCTCTCTTTCTTTGATACAGAAAGATTAAAGACTGTAATCAGTGCACTGGATGACTACAGCCACGTGCTGCCTTTGTCAATTTTTTGTCCAAAAATAGAGAATAAAAAGAATTAGAACACAACTGGCAACACTACACTTAACATTACAGTTTGTAAAATATTTTTAAGTACTTATATACACATGAAGACGTGTTCTAAAGAAAACATTAACTATGGATCTCACACAGGCAAATAAACATATTCCTTGTATCTGCATAGATAGATCTATGAAGCAGTCAGCATCTTGGCTGCTTCCTGAAAGATTTAAGTTCAAATTGTAAAAAAACCCCTGTTTTCAGCAGTGAAGTGACATAACTTTGAAGCTGCAAGATGCTCTGCCCATTTCCCTCTGCTCCATTACCTTCAGGCATCCCACTTCATCACCCTTCAGAGCCAGTAACACCAGCCTCAGGCCTGGCTGCCTTTGCTCTCTTTACTTAACAGATTTCATGCTTTCAGATCTTGCAGCAGTAGCAGCACACAACACAACTTTTCCTGCACACATCCATCTGCAGATGGGCACTACTGATCTCAGGACCTCTGTGTCTGGAAAAGGGATTCACTTTGCTTAAGCCCAAAACATCCATGGTGAACACCTTGGCTGTTTCAGCTTTTTAGTCCAGGGAACAAATTTCACCACCTCCTCTTCCCACATGGTCTCTAACCTCACCTTGAGCCCACGGATGTTCTGAGATTAAAATAAATAATTTTAAAACTCTTAAAATCTGGTTTATTTAATCATTCATGGGATTAGATTCACACTGCTCTGTAAAACTGGAATTTCAGACAAAAATGAATAAAAACCCTGCAGTGAAAGAGTTACTGGGTCCTGCCATCTTGGCTCACATGTATATTTAGAACATACTTGAAAAATGAACATTCCAATTGAAGATGAGACATCATACACTTAACTGTCCTTTCTCATATAGTGAATAAGAAATAAATCCATCCCACTTTATTCAGCCATAAAAAGAACTCAAAGAAGAGATCATGAAGGTAAAGACAACTTTCCATGGCCCTACTTTGCCAAGTGATTCCATGAGAAAACAGTCATTTTGTTTCTCCATAAACAGACCAGGGACATTTGTCTGTCCCAGGGATGATTTAAAAAGTAATTCATATTGAATCTTTAAGTGAATGGCCATATAAAAAGAGAAAAAATAATACATTGTGAAAGTAGAATTCATTTAAGTAGTTTCAGTATAGAGAAGCCATGTTAAAAGCCATTTTAGGGCTCCTGAATGTATGAGAGATCTCTTGAGACAAAAACATATTCCAAAGAGTCAGTGTTGATTTCAACATCTGTGCTCTACAGACCCTGAGGAACAAGTTAAGCACTGAATTCCAGAGTCAGGAGAACAGCAGCATTCTGGCAGCACAACATTTCTGTCTTTATGGACTCAGAGGACTTCAAAAGGCAACTCAGTCCCTCATTCCCTTGAGCTGAGATGTGCTATGAACTGCCACTGTTTTAGTCAGGTCTGGTATTTATTTATTTCCTATTTTCTGTATCCAGAACCTTTTTTCTCCCCCCAAAAAGTCTCTTGTTCTTTCTCTACGCTGTCCTCATCCACTGAGCATTTCTGCAGACCTCTTCATGAAGACAGAATGGCTGCAAGGATATCAGAACAAACTAGAATTTGCTCTGTACCTGCACACCAGTCCTGTCTCTTTCAACTTTTCTCTGCCAAGAAAGGATTTTATGGAATTGCAGGTGGTTTACTTTCTGTGCAGGAGGCTAAGAGCTGCACCATGTAACTATAGCAACAACTACTGTGAAAGCTCTCGATTTTTATTGACATGCCTCACATAACCTCATGGAAAAATTTATACAAATGGAGAAACAGAAAATTAAATATCCTGAAGGACAAAGGAAAATATTGTGGTGATCTGCATCTTTATGCATTGCTGAAATACTTCCCCCACAGTAAGTTGTTTCTTTTACTGTATTGTGGTAATGCTAAAATAGTTTTTTAAAATCCACAGTTTAAACAGTAATTTAAGCCTCCACATTTCCAAAACAGAAGATATGCATGTGATCAGCTCAGAAAACACTGTAGCACGTTACTGTACTTGACAAAGATTCATCACAAGGAAACTGACATTACACAAATGGAGAGAAGAAATAGGGTGCACACATATAATAAACATTTGCACAGAGATACTGAACTCCTCCTCTCTTACAGACAAAAGATGCATCATTCTAAAAGATATTTTTCTATCCAAATAATATACTTTTAAAAGAAGTTTCCTGTGCTCACAGCAACTTAGAACTGCATGAAGATTATACCAAGATGCTTTGTCCTGGTCTTAGAGATCTATGACCTGATGGACAAGTCTGACAATCCAAAATCCAATAGAACAGTGTCAGGCTCACAGCAAAATATGAACATGCTGCAGTCTGAAATGGACTCAAGTGTCCTGGAAAGCTCCCAAATTGCTTACGTTGAGCTTGGAAATGCTACCTCTAGATGTGCTTCCAAGACCATGATCCAGAGTGCTGGAAAATTGGTCCTTGCTAACAGCCATCATTTATAGCCTTAACCTTTACTACATCACTTCAGTTCTCTCCAACTTCAATAATATGAACCAGAAACACTTCCAAAAATTTTAGCACCAGACCAAGAACTATTCCTGATCTTAAAATCTTGACCTTATTGACAGAGAACATCAGAATGGTCACAGAAATTGCCAGTTTTGCAGGCAAAGCATCAGACAAAACACTGCACCCTGGTTGCCAGTTATTTGCCATTTTTCAGCTGTGCTGCCATGATTTCTCAAAAAAATCCCACAATTATCCCAACCACTTTTCTTATTCTAATGAACATCCAAAACAAAAATATTTAATAGTAAGGTTTAGGGAAAACTACTGAGCTGTTAATACAGCTCTTCTGAATCCAATGCTCCTGCAGCACACAATGCAATGTAGGCTGCCTAGAAAGGATGAAAATGCTGTGTTGCTATGGAAACAGGGAGGCACATGTTTAGGTTGCTCATCCTTGAAGAGCTGCCCTACCAATATCTTTAAAGCCTGCTAATAAAATTTTAATCAATAATTAGAATAAAATGAATTTCACCCCCTGTTTTGACACCAGAACCTTGGTTCAGACATCATCAAGCTCTTCTAATGTTTCCTGCATCCAGCTATGCCCTACAATGTTAACAATTAAATTATGCACAAACAAAAATGTCAACATGCTCTTATCTAGTTCAGCTACTTAAAATGATTCTTCCCATCACCCAGTAAGATCCCAGCTTTCCAACTTAAAACCTTCTGCACACAGGAATGTGCTTTTTAATTTATCGATATGCTAGACATCACACTTCAAAAAACAAAGCAAAACCACCAAAATAACACAAAACACCAACAAAACCAAAATACAACAATAACAACACGCAACCAAAATACAAAAAAACACCCACGAAAAACACAACAAAAAAAAGTTTCCATCTTACCATGATTTACCTACAGATCTTTCAAAACACTGGGCCTTAAGAAGTAAAAATACATTTCCAGACAGCCAAACAAAAAACCAGGTCAAGTTATTTGCAGGCAAACTTCTACTTGTTTGACCATTATAATAGCAGAGAATCTGGCTCCACACATGGAGCCATTAATTACCTGTACAGGAAACACTTGGTCCACCTATTTATTATTACATTGGAAAAACAACAAGCAAGACTTTGCTAATGCTGTGTACTAATCTATTAAGTCATCCTTGATAAATAAGTACAATCTTAAGAATATCAGCATGCTAATGAACAGCTAACAAGCTCAGTCTTCTGGATCACAAAACCATAAAACAAAGCTGAAAAGACAAGAAATTTATTCTGTGAGCAAGAGAGGGGCTTTGCACTTTTATTTTTTTTTTAATGTAGTCAAATATTCCAAATTATTCTTTTTTTAAATCTCATTTTCCATTCACGTACACAATATTTCTCTGTTTCAGTCTTTTTGGCAGATTGGCTCCAACAGGAAGAAAACCAACCCCATAGAGATCAACCACGGATCTTAAATGCCCTGAGATCTTGAACCAGAATATTGGAAAGGTTGATGTCAGAAGAAACAGGAGTGACAACAGAAGCAAGGTGTCCTTTAAAGAGGGCACACAAACTGCTGTCAGAGCAGAGACTGAGAGCAGGGGTGATTTTTCACACTGCTCCCAGAATAGGGCAGCAATCTCTTTATCTACTGTTTTACTTGGGCTTGAAGTTTTCTAGAAAGTTCTGCCACCAGTCTCCTGTTCATCTGCACAAGATTTTTAAGGTATCTGTTATTTTTAAATTGAACTTGAAGCACAGTGATTTCCTCAAAGAAGAGGAACCACACTCATTTCCTTTTCCTGGCTTCCGTAATTAATGTAAAGACATAATTGCAGACACAACCCTCCTCCAAACCAGGATCCCACAGGGTAGGCAATAAACAGTAGCTATAGACATAGCTGCAGCCTGCAGCTGGAGTTGGAGATATTTCCATTTCTCAGGAGAGCACTAAAGTATCTTAAAAAAAATCCAAAGTCCTTTAGGACCAATATTTCCAAAAAGATAAGCAATTGCACTTTTCCCACCCTGGGGATACTTAGCACATTTGGAAATCCATTTTGAAATTCTATTTTGGTTTTATAACAGAACATACAATATCAGATGAATGGCAAGTTAGAACAATTTACTTTCATAAATCTTATTCAACCAAGCCTTATAAGAATTTATTCCATCAAAACTCTTCAGAATGAACATTCTGTTCTGGATGGAACATATCTATCCAGAAACTTAAAGGAAAATTGTTTTGATTTTCCAACCTAAGCAACTCTATTTTTTAATATAGACACATTTTTGATATATTACTGAGAAGTCAGCATTTTTTCAAAACCAAAGTATACCAAAAAGTTTACTAAAATTATGATTTTTTTTTTTTTTCAAGGCTACAATATTTTCCACTTGTTTTCATTTTCAATGCCCTTATTTCTTCCCCAAAGGTATCCACTTTGATATTTAAAAGGATTTATTTGCTTGCAGCTAAACAGATGCTATTTTCTCGCATGACAAAACTCCTGTCATACAATTCTGGCATTATTTAACCACCTTCTCTCAGGAAACATCTTATACCCAGGACAGACTCCCAGTGCTGTCTGGCAAGGTTCACACACAGTACACCCATACTGTTGCTCCTCCAACCTGAACACAATTATTAACTGGTTTTATCATCAGCATAAAATACTACCAAATCTCTGAGTATTTTGTTAAATAAGTAGGATAATTTACCACTTCAACAATAAAACCCAGGATCTCAACAAGACTGTCCCCCTTTCCTCAGAGGGTTAATAGGACAGCATTTCCCTCCTCTTAGTTTTTAAGGGCTTGGCTGCTCCCCGGGTATCTGCACTGACTACCAAACCCTTTTCAAACGTCCTTCCATCCAGGCATTTCTCTCCTGAGTGTCAGTCACAGTTATGAGTCACAAAAAAAAAATATTTCAGTGCTAGCTCTGGCTTTCAGAAAATTTGGGACACAAACAGTTTATGAAAAACAGAGAAAGACACAGCGACATCTGGAGTACAGTGCCCCCAGCCTCTCCTCCTCAGGAAGGCTTCCTTTTAATCCTGATACTTTAGCTACTTCTCATGGCTTTTACTGCCTAAAACCCAGCAAGTGGTTTCATCATTGTCCTTTTTTATTTTTTTCTCCATGTCTGTATTTTAAACCAAAGTTTTTGTTCAAAACTTTCCTGGATCCTTGGCATGATCAGCCTCAGGTGCTGGAATAATTCAGGTTGGACCCTCTGGAGATCACCACACTGCTCCTCTGCCTTGAAATTCCTGCACTGCTGGGATGTGATGTGCTTTGCAGCAGGCACTGCACAAACTGCTGGGTCCAAGAAAATAACTTGAGGCAGCTTCACTTTTGCTCCTCTCAACCAAATCTGCCATTTTTCCAAACTCACAGAAACTTACTTTTCTTCCTCCAGCACTTCTCTGCAGACAACAAACCTCTTTCTTTGTCAAAAAAACCCATGTGACTCTGCAAAAAATTCCAGGCACTAACCAGCTCCCAAATTGTATCATTTTCAGCTTTGTTTATTTTAAATTTAAAAATTACATACACAAAGCTCATTTCAGCAGAGGGAGTAAAAGGTATCATGTGAACCAGGTGGACTGGATTTCTCATGGGGCAACGAAGACTTTGGATGATTCAGACATCATGCTTTAATATTTAAATTTCCACAAGCTACAGATATGCTGATATAAGAACAAACATCAGAAGACTGATCTATTTTGAGATCCACCTCAGAAGGTCGACAACACAATTTGAAATCAGGTTTTGTTTCTATTAGAATTTGACAGATTTCAGTCACCTGAATAAGAAAAGATAACTCAAGAGGAACCCAACAGCACAGCTTTCAAATGATCCTGGGGAGACCCAATAGTGTCATTTCCTTTGTCCTTGGTTGAAAATGTACGAAATGTACAAATTTCTGTATTGATACAATAAGCCCCTTTGTCCTAACTTTTATTTCCAAAGTTGTTGGGTTTTTTTTCTCTCTGCAGTGTTATTTTCGCTTTCTCTAAAATCTGGAGACCTGGCAAACATGGAGATTTGATAAGTTGCCTACAGCTCAGGGCATCAAAACCATGAGGCCTCAAGGCATTTGGATTTGGTTTGGGAGTGGTTATTTTCCCTTTTTTTCTTAAGGAAGAAATCTTTATGCTGATCCTGGTCCCAAACATTGCATCCTGAACAGTGTGACAACTGGGGAAAAAAAGATCTACAGTGTCAGCCACTTACACATGTTCTCACGTCCTCACCATCTGTTTGGTAGTCCCAGAAGTCAGCAGCTTGTATCACAAAAAGCACTGTCATACTGAACACCCTGCTGACACAGAGACCATGGAGTGAGGGACTGAGCCTGCTAGCTGCTGAGCCATCAGGTTATGGCCTCAAAATGTACCAACAAAGAACCATCAAAGGATAGGCCTTCAAGGTTTTTTCCTTCTCTTTCTTTTCCCACTGATGATGAACCTGCTGCAGCTCACATTGCCTGTTTTTGCTAAACAAATGCAATTGCACAAGCTTCAGAGTTCACAGATTTGTCTCACTGCATGTGTTTGCAAGAATGAGTTTATGTTGAGAGAAAGGAAAAAAAAAAAAAGTAGAAACAAAGGCTCTGCTTGTCAATATAAGCCATTTGCCCTTCATTCAGTGCAGCAATTCATTGTCAAGTGAGTCAAACAGGATTTGGGAACCACTTTGAAGGGTTAAAAGGATTGGATTGTCTTCTAGGCTGTTATGGAAGAACAATCCAAAATTTGCTTTATGAAAGGATGCAGTTTGCTTCCCTCATGTGAACTGGCCTGTCCACATCTGTGTGGGGAAGCTCTGGCCTTGGTGCCCTGTCCATGTCCATCCCTAAGGGCTGAAAAAGCACAGTGGGCCATTTGTGGCCCTGTTGCTCAGAATCTCATCCCAAGAGAAGAATCCCCAATGACCAACCTGCCAGCATGTGACCACAGCACGTGCAGTCCCAGGGAAGGATCTGCTTCAAGAATTTCTGTGATCTGAAATGGGAAGAACAAGCTCCAAAGGGATGACCTGCCCACTCCATCCACACACATACACAAGTATATATATAGGTTTAAGTCAAAATATGGATTTATCAAGCCATTAGACTTCAGAATAACATCTTATTTAGCTTACAGGAAACAAGAAATTCATGTATCCATTATTTGTGATATTTTAGGCTTCTATTTGGAAAGCTTTTCATGCCAATTTCTTTTCCAGGCCTGACAACCTACAGCCTCATGCTTGGCTTCATCTTGCCAGCAGAGATGATGATGTAGCATTTGCATTCCATAATTCCTTCCAACAGATAAGCAGATCTGTGTTTTTACAGAACTATACCAATTATTTTAATGCTATGTATACATAAGTCTTTTCTTTTCTAAGCCTAGGTCTGAAGCACTTAAATTTGCTCATAAACATAGAATGAAAATTTTCCTAGCCATGCAGTTCCTTTTCTAGCAATTACTATTTGACAGCTGAACACTTCTCCCTTTCCAGCCTTCTAAAAAGAACCAGGTAGCAGACTGCTCACTGGAGGTATCACAAAACATAACTGTTTCAATAAGAAAAACCTTGTTCCAAAAAAACAAACAAACAAAACAAAACAAAAAACCAGCACAGCAACTTGTAGAAGCATCAACCTGGAGACATAAGCAGAGAACCTGGAAAAGACTTCAAGATTCTTCTGTAAATTTTATGCTTTGATCCCTGTGCTCTTGGTTCCCAAGTGGACCACAACAGCAGACAGCTCATGTAGTCTCCATTTATTGTTACCTAAAGGTCCTACCAGAACAGTACTAATACTGTTTCTCTTTTGGTGGTACCAAAAGGACTCCTGCCTCGTGTCCCCAACAACACCCATCAGCAGAACATAACTAAATAATCACAGCAAAACTGCATCATTAATAATTCAGAATCCACTTTCATGTTAATATAGAAAAAAAAAAAAAAAGAAAAGCCACTGCACTTTAGACCAACGTGAGGGGGGAGCTGCCAGAGGACTCGGACCAAGTGGAGACCCCCATGGGAACTGTTTTATGTTTCTTCAGAGGGCTTCAGCTGCCTTGGGCACTGGTCTGCCCACCAGGCATTGCCACAATTCCCCTAACTTCCCTTTCTAAGGTAAATCTGAGCCTTGTTCTTGATGTTTCTTTCAGTCAGAGAGCACAAAGAAACTTAATCTGAGATGGTCAAACCCAATGGAGATGAATGAGACAACCCATGGGTACTCAGACAAATACCAGCATTGTGGGATTAGCTGCAGCCAAAGCAGCTTCACAATTGGACCTCCCTTGCTGGAGACAGACACACACAGGACTGGCAATGAGCAAGTGGAAGTTTAACAACATGGTATCAGTAGGAGATGAGCAGACTTTCTTCACACTGCAGGGGATCAGATATAATTCAGAAAACAGAGACAGATTCAATGTAATCTAGTAAATTAAAGAGAAACCAAGATAAAAATTGGGGTCAGTCTGGTATGCACAAGGCATTCTCACTGAAAAACAAGGAGACAGCAAGCTTTCTACATTTCAGAGGTCTCTAGAAATGAGCAGCACCCAGCTCAACAGATGGCCCTGAAAAAATGGCCCATTCACTTCAGAGCCACAGTGGGAGGCTAAACCCTTTCAACATAACTGGAACAGTCTCTGGCTATCAAGCACCCACCAGCAAAAGAGGTGAGTTTGCTATCACAGCATTTCTTCTGGTTCATTCCAAGTTCTTCCTGCTCATTTGGGCATCTTCAATTAAAATACTATTCTTTTCTTCCAAACTGATCTTGCAGTGAGCAGCAGGGTAAGAAAAAAGAGTACCAAAAAAGAAAAAAAAGCCTCAGAAATACATCTGGATCTGCAGCTCCAAGGCTCTGGCACAGCAGCACCGAAGAAGCCAAGCCTGCTGCTTCCCTTGGTGTTCAAGGACAGCATGGTACAGCAGTCTGGGCATTTGTATTCCCTGCCACTGCACTGGCCTGGCCTTTCTCCTCGCTCCCTCAAGCACAGACATCATCTCATCATTGGAGAGATGACCTCTGAGCAAACTGCATTGCAGCCTGCACTGCCTGGGAACTGAGCCCGAGGTGAGGGGAACAACATGGAACAGAGAACAGACATGTACAGCTCTTGACATGTCTGGATGTCAAGGAATACTCTCTCACCAGCACATGGATAACGCTGCTGTAATCTCCAGAAAAAAACCTTTGTTTCTGATATATACATAGTGCCAGAGTCCAGGCTCATTAACTTTAAAAAATTAAGGGAGAGAGAGAGAAATGGATGTATTGCTAGCAAAATATTTTTTCTGTGCTATGGCAAATCTGGTATCTCTCACTGACCACAAATACAGAAAAGAAAGTATCTGGGAGAGAGGAGATAAGGCTTTTGCTAACACTCTAATTTTCATTTGGAAGTGAAGGGAACCGTCATGGGGAGGGGGGAGGAAGAGGAGATAAAGATCAGAGACGGTGAAAAGGCATTCATAAAGGGCAAGAAGGAAAGGAAGGAGGAAATCAATCACTAGCACAGAGAAGATCAAACAGCAGCATCCCAGTAACAGCCGTATTTCCTTGGGAAAGAAAAGCAGCAGGATGAAGAGGCAGCAGAGCACCGTGCTGAGAGGAGGGCTGCTCTCCGCACCCACTGCATGGGAGAGAGTTGTTCTTTCTCCATAGCAACAAGATACTTGAAAGCCAATCTGGAGACTGAAGATCAGCTTAAAACCAAAACACAACATGTATCAATTTATTATCTCTATTTTAAGCCTCAGCTGTGAAGTACACAGGATAGCATTTGTTTAGCCTGAGGAAGCATCTTCAGAGAAAGCTCTGTTCTTCCTTTGTACCTCAGAACCAGCCCTTAGTGCGAAGCAAACTGTGGCACTTGCACAGGCTCCTTGCTCCAAGGTACTGCCAAATGCATCAGGCACAAACACACCTTGTGTCAGCCTCCAGTGCTCCCAGCTGAAGCCTGCTGGCTGCTGCCTTTTGCAGGGACTGCAGGAAGGCAGCAGAGCCTCCCAGCTCCTCTCACAGGACTCAGGGAGGGACTGGGACTCTGCGCAGCCTTTTGCTGCCAAGAAATATATAAATGAATAATGATTAAAAAAATAAAGTTGTTGTTTGGTAATTACCAGCTCAGGTCACTGTTTACAAGGGCTTAGGATGTGCTTCATATCCTGTCCTTGAAGTCTGCTTACACCTGCCTGGAAGCAGCTCTGCTTGGGTACCTCTCTGACTTCAATAGAGCCCTTCTGCTGACTGCATTGGCAGAGCTCTGGAAACATCATAGACCTCATTCTCCTTCTCAAAAGGCACCAATGGAACCTGCACAGCAAATTCCAGAATGCACAAGGATTATTTAAGAAGATCATCAAGTTTTGAGTGAATAGATTGTACTGAAAAAGCTGTGGAAAAGCTATGGTTCCAGTCCTGATCTTGCTTTAGCTCCCTCATGGGAGGAGGCAATAAAAATAAAAATCTATCAAGTTACAGTTCTTCAACCACAAATACCACAGCTATGTTTTGGTAACTAATTATTCCAGACAGCTAAAAGTCCATTTTACATGCCAGCTCCAAACAAGAATCTTAATAAAACAACAAGTCTGCCATTACATCCTCCTCTATTTTACTTTCTTAGTGATAAAAAGAGTTGGAGCAGAAAATCTTACTCAGGATAATTACTGCCCAGTCCAGGTGTCACTCAGTTAACCTGAAGCTATCCCAATGGGAATTTCTATTCCTTTCATGCAAAGGACAAGTGTCCAGCAGTATTACAGTGATCCAGAATAAAAGCAGCTGAAAACACCCCAGAGCAGCACTGCCTGTACTCAGCCAGGAGTGCTTTACAAATAGCCAGCCAGGCAGGGGGAGTGCAAACAAGGCAGCCCATGGATTCAGCATCTCCCAGGGCATGGCACTGCAGGCTGCTAAGAACAGAGCAGCACAGAGAGGTGTTCACCCTGCAGAACAGGGAGACTTTTGTCCAGTGGAAGGAAAAAAAAAACCAAACAAAAAACCACACTGAGGGTCAGGAACTCCTAAGTGGTAGCGAAACCTAAAGAAGAGGTGGGAATTGGGCTAGGTGAGGAAAGCAGAGTAAATGCAGAAAGAGGTTGATTACATACAAGCACACTCTGCTAATTTTGCTTCTTTTCAAGTTTCCCTTCCACTGCAAAATGCTATTTTATTTTACAATCCAGAAAACTACAAGGAGGAAAGTAAAGCCTATTTTAAGATCATCCAAAGGCACATTTCTAGTGTCATGCCATGAAAGGCATCTTTTAAATTGCACATTCTTATTAACCATAGTTTCTAGCTTAGATTCACCCATGATTCATAAGTTTAAAAAAAAAAAACACTGCACTCAGCAACTTTGCCTTGGCTCAGCACTATTATCTTACAGACTTCATCTGTACATCTGCTAAATCGAGAACTCCAAAAAAATCTGATCCATATACACCAAACATCCATCTAACCATTTCTTCTGTGCCTAATGTCTTTGAATCCGTATTTTTTATTTAAACTATGGACATTTTCAGGCAGCCAATCCTTAGCCACTCTATTTATCAGAAATAAAAACACTCTTATGGATCTTCATTTTTCATTTCCTTCTGCAACATTTTATTCAAAAACAAAATATGAAATTTTTAAGCCGTTGACTCAATTTACTCTTACTTCTGAAAATAATTACCTTATCTGACTAGAAAAGATCTCTAAAAGAGCTTCACAGAAAGGATAATTTTCATCTGCATAGATTATGAAGTAGAAAGAAAAGTATGAATCAGCCTGTCCTCATATAAACACAGTTGCTAACCAAAGTCAGCTTCCTGTACAATTAGTTACAAATGCTGAAATATTTCTTTTAGGAATCCGTTTTGAAGGTTGCCAGGAGCAAATCTCCATGGAATGTATACAAAGTTGTTCTGCTTTCTTTTGCATGAGTTTACTCAACTCAAAATGGAGGTATCCAAAGAGTTGTTTAGGAGCTTTATTTTAGGCAGTAACACTGCTGTAAGTTTTTTTGGTTTTGTTTTTTGACAGCTAGAGGGGCAAATGCCACTTGTGAGTCTTCAGCTCAGAGCTCAGGGTAGCTCCAGAAGAGCAGCCCAGCTTTACCCCCACTGTAGAGAATTCTCTTGCATCAGAGAGAGAGATGCTTACATCCCCCATCCCTATTATCTTAAGGATGCTTCTAGGTGAACAGGCCTGAAGATAACACTTAACCCCTCAAACCCACTTCAAAATGCTGTGGGACTGCAATGCAGAGAGCAGCAGACAACCCTGGTGAGCTGCTCTGGAAGGGCTGTGTTATGCAGTTGGCAATTCCTGTGAGTGGACACTTCCATCCCATCACTTGTGTTACAGCTGAAAGGTGACATCAATGGCAGGGCAGTCCCCTGGCCATTTGGGGCACTCAGAGGATGATGTTCCTGGGTGCTCCTGGGCAAAAACATGACATTTACAAGCCACACCAAATTCCTGGTCAAAGATCTTTGAGCATATTCTTAACAAGTCTGCAAGGATGTTTCTCTCTGCCAACATCACCTCTGCCTTGGGTGGCTTCAGGCTGAGCCAGCCCCACGTCTCTCCCAGCACTGAGCTCAGGCTGGAGCTGTGCTGTGACCGCCACGGCACCAAAGTCACTCACACGTGGGGACCCAGCACAGAGCAGAAAATCACAAGACGCAGGCTGTAAATCACAAGGGCTTACTCATTCCATCTGAGGAAGTTTAATTATCCTGATGAAGTTAATTAATTATATGGTAGCTAATCTAAGTTTATATTTAAGCCTGAAATGTGAGTACATTTGCAAAATCTTGATGACAGCAAATCTGAGGAGACAGAGGAAGGAAAGGAAAAATACCAGAGAAAGGAGGGTTAGTCAAATTTGAAAAATGCAACCATATTTCTAAATACAGGTGATTATAGCTCAGGTGTTTCCTTGTTTAGGGCTCTCTAGGTGGATCAGATTTCTAAGGAGGAAATGGAAGGGTTTCTTACCAAAATCTGAAAGCAGATAAGCAAAATATAAGAGGTAAAATTGACAGGCAGAAAGAAAAAACAACTTGTCAAGTCAGAGGTCAGCAGAGAATCTTTGGAAAGTGCTGCTGTGTGCATAGTTATTTACACTTTTCTGGCTCACAGAAAACAGCATTGGTCTTGTAAAAAATTTACAGCAATCCAGCAAGGTGCGTGTGTAGGAGCCAGAAGCCAGCTTGAGAGAGACAATGGAGATTGATAACTCTTACAAAAAAGGAAGAAAAAAAAACAGTCAAGAAACTTTTTCTTGTTTCTTCAGGAGCAAGGGAAATCTAATATGGACAGTACAGAGAAAAACTGAAAACAGAATTTACAGCTGTAACTCCTGTTAAGAGGAGCTACAGCTACACTGCAGGTGTAACTGACCAGAGATGCAGATGCTGCCATCTCAGCATCTGAGCAGTGACAGACACTCGATGTCTTTTAACTTCATCCCTCCCAGCCAACACCTGGAATGTCCTCTGGAATTCTGGGGCACAAAGCAGAACTCTGGGGACTTCCAGAAAAGAAATTTAAAATACAAGAAAAATGAAATTGACTGTGTTTGGTGTTACTGGACAATGCCTTTAAATCCCTGGTATGGGGCATACCAGGACTGCTTCTCACCCGTGCCTGGCCATCAGACAGTACCTGAAACACAGGCTCTGCCCCATGATCTTCATGCTTAGCACCCTGCAGAGCAGTGACCAAGCCCTATGTGGGACCACACCTTGCCATGGAAGCTGGGGCCACACTAACAAGTCCCATATCTAAGTAGCACTGCTCTGGAGCCAGCATGTAACCCAGGCTGTCTGAAGCAGTAGCAAAATCTGCCTCATCGATCCCCACACCTACACCACAAGACACTCCTGTCCTAAGGCCTCAGGCTGCTCTCCCAGTGGCCATTGCACAGGAGCAGGAAGGATTTCCATTCTCCACCACCATTCCCATTTGTTTCCTATGTAAGTCCCTTAAAACTGAGAGATCTTTTGTCCTTTTTGACATCCAAAGGTTTAGCTACAGAGGTTACTATCAAATATTATTGTAAGATACAGTAAAATACAACCATACTGCCCTCTTCCTGAGAGGCTGATTTGTACCTGAAACCTACATTTTGCAGCCAAGATGCTGAACTTTGAGTCCCACTCCAAGGCAGGCAGGCTGTTCATAGGCTCTTTTCCTTCTGAGCAGAGCTAAGACACCAGATCCTCTCGTGGATATCAGTAATATGCACTGAGAGCTCTGCAAAGTAACATCCTGCAAATTGAATCCCAGCCTTCCAATCAGAGAAGCAAATGCACCTATAACCTTTGCAAGCAATTAAATCTATTGCCCTTGCTAAATTTGGCAATCTCTCCAAGACTTGAATCTCAAGAATTTAGTAATTACTTCTGTTGGCCTTTGTTCTGCCATGACCTTGGGACAGTATCACTTTCAACATGTGTCAGAATCAGTTACCAAAGTAGTCTCTTTTAGAAAGAGATTCAATAAAAACAATTATGCTCATGCTTTTTCCTTTTGCCAATATATAGAAGTCTTTACAAAACTAAGATCTGACTTCTGTGACCTCCACACTCTCTGAGCTTCTTGTCAGTCTTGTTTGATAGCTTCCTTATTTTCATTTTAGACATGTTTGAGTTTGCCTTTGAATTTTAATGCAAGTATTTCTCCATGTACACAGACTATTTTCAAGTGGACAATTTGTTCCTTGAATCTAGATAAAAATAATTCTACAATACTCCATATTTTTCAACAACCCAGTCACTCAGGAACATCTTACCAAGTCACAGACCCTGCGTAGACACAGTCCACGATGAGGGTAACAAACAGAGGGCAAGATACAGGTCATATTTTCTTGGATAAATCATTTGGAATGAGAGCTAGAAAAGGTCAGACATCACACTGAAGTACCCAGAGAAAAGCGTTTCACACTTATACAAATCCCACAACCAAGCTTGGCAACTAAAGGTTTGTAAACACAAGTACTATTCCAAATAGGAAATAGGGGAAATCATATGCTGGAAAATCATGACTGGTAGCTCATTATGGGCCATTTAAAATATTACCTTGCCTATAAATAAAAGTAAATTAACTGAAACTGAAAGGAAGCAAAGTTATTGTCTTCCAAATGTATCACATTTGCAAGCAAATCACACTGGGAGTGTAAACCATTCAATTTTAAAAAGAGAAGGACAAACCTCTCTCTTCAGTAGTGTCTTTGAAAACCAACAGCATAACTAAACACAGAAAAGGGAACTAGAATATAATAAACTAGAAATGTTTAATAAAAAAGTTCATCTTCATGAGGAAGTGTGACAGTTCAGTGGTCCATGTGCATACTCAGATATGACTGGTGCTGATCCACATATGGGCATGAAACTACACAAATAAATGCCTAATTTGAGCTCAGAATTACATGCAACCAGATCAAGGGATCATTTGAAAAATTAACAGGTTATGCTTAGTGCTCAATTCGAGACTAATTTGAGGGTTGAGAAACACTGGAATATTTTGCCCAAGAAGTTGTGGCTGCCCCTTCCCTGGCAGTGTCCAAGGCCAGGCTGGATGGGCCTTTGAGCAACCTGTTCTAGTAGGAGCTGTACCTGTCCATGGCAGGGGATGGGAACTGGATGATCTTTAAGGTCCCTTCCAACCCAAACCATTCCATGATTCTGTGATTCTGATTACAGCTTTAGGACAGGCCCCACCTACCCTCTAAAATCAGGCACCTTCATTGCCCATTACCAACTCTTATAACCAAAAACTGCAGCACCCTGAACAGGTTTTTGGGCATTGTCAGGATTCTATCTGAAAATTGCATGGGAACCTCTAACCTAGGTGTGAGAAAGTGTGCTGCAGCCCCAGATTAAAAATTACAGGCACACAGGAGGACAGAGTTTTAACTGTTACACATTGGAGATGCAAGACAATAATGAGTATCTGAAATCAAAAAGAAAGAGATTGAGTGAGCTTCCACACTGGGGATACCATTGTTTGGCCTTACTTAAGGTTTGCAACAAAAGTTTCCTATTCTAAACTTGTCTGTACAGATGCAGAGACTCCCACAAGTGGTCACCACAAAGAGACTGCTTTACAGCATAATCTTATTTTTCATGGTACATTTTGTTCTTGCCATCCTTTGATTTTAACAATTAAAAGTTTAAGGTAATGGTCTCAACTCCTTGTTTCTTTTCCCATCGGTCCTCCTGTCATTCTGCATCCAGTTCCCAAGATGAAGCAAGCTCTGCTCTGAGCTTTTATTCCCAAAGATCAGAGCTCATTCTCATTGTCCTGTAGGCTGTCACTATCCTGGACTCAGCACTGAGGAGCACAGGCTGTAATCCAGCAGTCAGCAGGTGGCTTTGTGTTCCTACCTGCCTGCAGAAGGGATGGATCCTCACCTCACTGGTTTTCCTGGAGAGAAATCCAGTACCAGCAGCACAAAGCCATCAGAACTTGTGGCTTGCCCAGGAACTTCCTTCTTTTTGCATAAATGGAACAAAGGACCAGAATGGAGAGTAGAAATATAAATTCTTTCTAAAATGTATCATTTTCATGTGGGACAGAGTATTTTTGTTTGTTTTCTTCTTAAATAAAGGGTACTAACTTTAAAGAGAGACCATAGCAGAAACTTCAACCAAAAAACCCAAACATGATAAATCTGGCTTACCTCCCACAAACACAAAGAAAACTGTTGTTAAGCTACCCCTCAGTGACTAGGAACTGAAGTTAAGCCCAGTCTCACTCCTTTTTTTTACACAGGATTAGGTGATAAGTTAGCCAGAAACAATCCAAAAGAGCTCCAAAATTATTCCTTATATGGGATATTTTTTTGAAAGCTCCATTCTGCCACTGATTTTGGCAGCTGTGAGGAGAATCTGTCCCATTCTACCATATCATCTTTTTCCTCACAGTATGCTGACTTTGAGGGGGTGCAGCTCTCCTGACATCGTAACACACCCTGGAAGTCAAGGCATTATGCCAAGGCCTACATCTTTATCATTTCTGCAGTTCCCCTAAGTATGATGATAGAAAGAAAAAAGCCTCATATGCAGTCCAAAATTACAGACAGCTCCTAACTGAATAAATATTGAAAAAAGAACAGACATCAAAACCTACTCAACAGGAGGGAAACGTATGCAGCGAAGAGAAGGAAATAACTTGTGCCATCCTTAGAGCTGGCTCACCACACTCCAGCTGCAGGATCCAATATCCTCAGAGATGCTTGGGTTCCTAGAGATGTCCCTCACACAGTCCAGTGCCTCACTACACAGACAAACTGCCTAGAACTGAGACAAAAATCTGTTCTGGAGTTCTGTTCTGGAGGCCTTAGAATGGTGGCTAACACCCCTCAGGGGTCAACACAGCTATTGCAGAGTACAAGGAAAAGAACAGGCATTCACCAGGGATTTTTGTTGCAAGGGCAAGTAAGGTCATACCAAGACTGAGGTGCAGAAAATGATGAATTTTTCCAGCCTTCTCCCCTTGTGTCCTCCCCAGACTGGAAGCCATGTTCTCTTACCAGCATCCTTCTCCTTTACCCCAAATAAGCAATCAAACACTTCTCAGCAAACGTACAGCCAAGAGGCCTGGGCAATAGGGCAGAAACAGCAGCAAACCTCTCTCTTACTGCTATGTCCCAGCACTGTTCCAAGCCAGTGGCATCAAGAGGTGACAAGGACCTCCTATGCTGCAACTAAGACCTCATCTCAGGTTAGACAGAGAAAACAGTCATGAACAGAAGAGCATCCAGCTATAATGAAACCAAAACGATACTACCAAAGAAATAAAAGAAAAACAAGCAAAAAGCCACACACATCCTAGCCTAGATATCATAAATCTGAGCTGCCTGAGCACAGGCATATGTGTACCTGTGTAAGTTACAGACACACAGATGAATGCACACATAAGTATGTTCCCTAGGAAAAGCTTTTACATTTCCAGCCTAATTCCTCTCACCCAGAACATACCAAATTCCATGACCTTCAACACCGAGTGCTCGGCTCATCTGCTGAAACTAAGTTTTTGTGATATGTCTGTTTGCTGGGAGGACAATACTGGTTTGACTCAAACTCACTGTGATTAGCCAGACACCAGAGTCAGTCATTCCTGCCTTGGTCCAAATTAGTAAGCCTCCTGAATTATGGAGTGAAGGTCACTTGACAGATCCTGGAATGGAATGAAACTCTGGATAAAAATAGGATGGCACTGTCAGCTAGGTTCAGATTGCTTTCATCATTTATATCTTTGCCATGTTTTGCTACCTAAGCACATGATTACCTAGAGAAAACTCCTTTAATCCACCTGAAAAAAAATTATAAATACTACAAATCATCATAGGAATATAAAAAAAATAACTTTTCTGCTACATAGTTTATTATTCTGCATATTAAACTATCCACAGACATGCAAATAAATAGCAATAATCATATTTCACCAGAGAGCTCTCTCTACAGTCAGTATCCATAGAGAGACTGACAAAAAGGGGCATGGTCCATTATTCCAAATTTGGAGAGTAAGTATAAGCAAGAGTTTGACATAGCAGATATGTATCAGTAGGGTGAAACAAGAGAAAAAAATAAATCTTTAGGAGAGATCATGGGAGATTAGTACTAAGAACTTGGTGGCCTTGAATGGACCCAGGCCAGCTAGCAGGACCCAGGCTCCAGCCCATCGTATGTTTATGGGTGGGTAACAGTTACCTCATTTGCCTTCTTTCCTCATAAGACCTTTTTTTGTATTACACAGGCAGAGATTGTTCTCACAGAAAACACATTAAGTAATATTGGAAGTGTCAGAGCCCACAGGCAAGAACAGATTTGTCAAAATACCACAGCAGCCTCTTATGCCATAAAAGTGACTTGGGGACTCACCCGCCCCAATTACAGCACCCAGGGGTCAGCATAAGCCAAAACTGAGGGGGAGAGAAGGGATGACACAGTCTTCACTCCACAGCCTTTAACAGCCCTGCCTTCTCTTGCAGGCATACAATTTCCCTACATTCTTTTCTTCTCGTTTTCAGCAGCACACTTCAGAATTTAATAAATTCCTAATAGCTGTATCTACACCTCTTCTCTTACAGACTCTGACCCCATGCAGGTACTGCTGCCCTCTGGCTAGGATGCTGAGGTTCTGCTCCAGTGCTCTCCAGGAGATGGACCATACCCTGAAACAGCATCTTCAGTGGCATTAAATGCTTCTTTCAGTGCTCCTTGTCCATGCAGCCCAAGGCTCAAAGAGGATCTCAAAGAGAAAGTGTCTGCAGACCATACTGTTTGCAAGCTGTCCAGGAAATGAGTCTTTCCTACAAAAAACAGCATTCAAACTATAAGCCAAGATCCTCAGGATCTCTCCTAAGCCACTTGGTTTTTTACAAATATTAAAGATTTACTTCTCAGTGATCATATTTAGACCTCTCACACTACAAATCCAGTTGCAGTAGTGTTTGAATGCTGAGTGCTTTATAGACATCTAAAGTGTCTCAGAAACAAGACTGCCTTATTCTTCATCACCTAATTAAAAAAAAGGTTTGAGTTTCACACCACTATTTTGAAAAAAAATAGATGTTGAACATGGCATATATTGCACTAAGAAGAAATCTGTGTTCAAGTAATTAGTACATGCAGACAAAACCTAGTTTATTGCAGCCTAAGTGAATTTGTAAACCATAGTATGAAAGATATTGATATGGAAAGGGTGGGCTGGGCCTCCTTAACATTTTCATGTATTTAATTTTGTATGATAAGAATATCCCTAGGAAAAGCTCATCCAGTAATGAGATCTGAATTGAAAAATGACCACCCAGAAGTAAAAGTTGTCATACACAATTAATGAATTCATTCAACCAGCCAATAAATCAAACTAGCAAACCAGACTCCCTTAATCATGCACAGAAACATTTTTTTAGTGCTTCTTAGATTGTACTTTGCTCAAGGCCTATATTACCAATTGGTTGTTTCTTTAATTCTTAACCATTTACAATAAAATTTAATGTTAAATTCTAAGTGTCATTAAAGAACACTGTTTAAAAACATTCTCTTCTTTCCAGGTTTTGAACTTAGTATGAAAATACTTCGAAACTAGTATCAGAAGATTTACTTTATGAGTGGGAAAAAAAAAAAAAGCCTATGAGTATTCAGCAAGTTTTTAATGCATGGATAACATTAACTTATCTCAGAAAGAGTCCCAACTTACCCCTTTGTGGGTCAAGCTTGTTACAAACAGACACTCAAGGTTACAACTGCCTGAAGCTCTCAGACTTTCTTTCCCTTAGAAACCTCTTGAGTTACAGACTCAAGGAAAAAAAATTGGTCAGATACTTTTGAAAATAGGCATTTTCAAAAGATATTCATAGATACTTTGAAAATTTTCACTTACTGTTCAACAGTATATGGAACAATGGACTAAATAAATAGAAAGTAACTGGAAAAACTTAGAGCAAGAGACTACTCAAAAAGGAAACAGCAGCTTGACTGAAGGCTGAAAAACAAAGCCAAACATCCAGATACTACTTCAGTTGAACTTTGCAACCACATGCTTTAATGCAGGAACCACTTGTGGTCTCCATCAGCAAATTTAGGTAAAATAGATAAAAAACAAGACTGTTCTCCTAGTAAGATTGGATTCTCTGCAAGCACCAAATGAGGCTCCTACTCAAAACTTTTGAAAGGACAAAGCTGCCTGACACTCTCTGCTCTTCTCATTTCTACCCCACTCCTCTGTGCTGGCATCATGTTTATTGTTTTGCTTTTTCCTTCCCCTTTGGATACAACTTCTACACACCTGTGACCTAAACAGGCACCAACTGAGCACAAAGAACTGTGCTGATTCTCCAGGCTTTTTCCAACAGCAGGGTCCAGTCAGTGCCAATTCCTCGTGCCAGCTCAGTAATGGAAGGTCACACTGATTCCTCTCTTCCAGATTTCTACTTGCTCAAGGAGGGCAATGAGGACAGTGCCTACAAGGTGACTCATAATCAAAATCCTGCCTTCAATTACAATTATTGCAGCTATGATTCCTGAGTGAACTTATTAATCAAAGTCCCAGCACAGCAAGATCTTTAATTTGAGATAAATCCTTTCAAGTCACCTCCAAAGCTGGGAATAAAACCAATTTTCCTCCTCCCAAACCATTTTAACAATAGCCCAAACCTACCCTTCATGCGAAAAAAAAAAAAAAAAATGCATGCATACTCTCATTCATAATTGCTATACCATTTCTGAGTCAAATTTTCTAAAGACAGTTTCCATCTGCATGAGCACACTGCTGCAATCAAGTCTTTAATTCACACTTACTCAACATTCCAAATTGCATTCCAAAAGTGAGAAACCCAAACATGAATCAGGACCATTCCATGTTAGGCCCTTTACAAATACAGGTATAGAAATGGATGTTCTCTGCTCCAAGAAACCCAAAAATAAGATTTTAACTGTTAAGGGAACATAGCTGTGCATAAAAATCACATGTAGCAGGTACACCCAGAGGTATGTGAATCCGAGCACCAAGGGAACAAAACCAGGTGTAAATACAAACAGAATGCTGGAGCCCCTTGTAAAAATCTTGTCTGTGCTAATACTGATGGGAATTTTGGCCTGAAGACTTAAATATACATTTTTGAAACGAAGATTTTTCCAAGTGTCTTAAGACAGGTAAGTCAGCAGATGCACAACAAAAGCCAGAAGTTAACTAACCACATTAACTAGTAGCAAGGAAACTGTGTGGATGCTGGGCAAACCCCTGATACTCATCAATTCAGATGAAGCACAAAAATAATTTCTCCCTTTTGTAACTCAAATTTCACTCGGGAGGATGGTGAACAGCAGCTTGAGGCACTGTGCCTGGCTGCTGCTTGCACTGTTTGGCCCTGCAGATCAGCAGGAAGGAGAGCAGGGGGAGTCCAGTAAAGCCCAAAGTACTGCTTTTCCTCAAAAAAAGCCCCAACATTCTCAATTTACCTGGCTCTGCACCAGCACAGTAGGAATTAAAAGTGATGAAATTTAAATTGGGGGTGGGAGGAGGGAGGGAAACCCCCAGCAATTATTATTTTATAAGACACAATGTTAGGCAAGGGAATAAAGCTTGCTGCTCCAGGAGAATTTGCCCTGTATAAAAAGCTTGCACAGATGCAGACAGGCTGCTGCCCACACAGTCAGCAGAGACAATGCCTTTATCCCAGGTGCAGCTGTTCTCCCAAACGCCTTGAGAAGATCCTCCCCCAGCAGCCTCAGAGTTCACAGAACTTCTTAGCTTAGTCACAGCAAAACCCACCAGTTATAAGGGTCCTCTCAGGACACCAGCACTTTGCTGGGAGTGATCACACAGTCTACTGCCCCTTGTAGCCACACAATGCAATTTGTCTGTTTCGTAGACAAGCTGCCTCCTTGAGACACTACACCTAGGAGTGAAATGCAAGACTAGAAACACACATTTGCAGGCACTGGTTTGCCCTGAGAATAGTCAGAGCCTAAAGGAATAGAGATACAGATTGTATTTTCCAGCATATTTCTAGTATATTAATTTTGCAGGTCTGGTCACAATACCAGCAAGAATAGAAGCTCAGAAATTGCACTGATTACAGAACGTGATCCAAAAAAACCCTCAAGTATCTTACAGTGTTGTTGATAATATATTCACTGCATTAATACCACTGGAAGTTTTTATTTTATTTTTTTACATGACAATCAAATATCAAGCAACATGGCTCCTTATTGATTACCTAGGGTATTCAGTGCTTGTTTACCATTCAATACCAAATCTTCTCCATAGAAAAACACAGAAGTTAGAAATGCAAACTCCTTACCTGTTTACTATTCTTTTTTATTCTAGAGGATGACACACAGCTAACTTCCTATTTAAAAAAAAAACCAAATAAAAAGGGCCAAGGACAGTCTGACCTTACAATTTTTAGGCCAGCAATCAATGTTTAGCTTATTTTTCTTATAAATATGATATCAAAGTGATATTATCCAAGGATTTTAAGCACAAAGAAACATTGCTAGAAGGTCCTTCATCATATTCCTAACTAGACAGGTCAGATGATATCACATTTTGCTAAAATGGCAGATGAAAGTAAGGGAAAGTTTCAGGACATCTCTCCCCTATGTCATACAACCATATCTGTGCTTCTGAGCACAGCAGAAAGCAGGGAAGGACAAATGAGCAGCAGCACATGTACACTCACACAACATTAAGCAGCCCCCAGGGAGATGTATGCTTAGTTCCAAAGCAGGAGAACTGAGCAGCCCAGTGCTTCTCACCAGGGCTCATTAGAGCTCATTAATTCCTGGAGATAGCTTCAGCAACAGCAAGCATCCCACAACTGTACTTTGTTACATGGTGTGACACACTGCTACCAATTCAGCAAGGGCCAGGAGTGGATGATGTTACTTGCTTCCTGCTAAGCATTCTTTTTCCAGGTTAACAAAAGGCTGTAGGCCCAAAGCTCCTGGTTTTCTGCTGTTTATATGGCATCAATGCCCACTACCCCATGGCTAGTGTTGGGAGCAGCTTTGCCACACAACAGAACACAAGCTGGAAAGAAGTGCTTTTTAAATTTGCCCTAAAATAAAAATTCAGGTAAATGAAACAAGTGTGGACATGCAAAGACCAAATAATACTAAAAAGAGACTTGGACTGTGTTACAGGAACTGCCTGAACAGATCCCACCCAAGCTTCCTCCAAGCACCCATGGACTCAAAGGAACAGAAGAAAGCCACGTTTCATCTTTGACACTCCAAGAGGAAGATGGTTGCACTCATCTGCATTAATCACTGAGAAAGCAAACTGGTACCAGAAGCAAGCTAAAAACAGCTGATAAGAACAGCTAGTAGAGTGGAAAGAAAAAGAGAGCAAGAACTGCTTGTCACATGGACAAGACTGCAACATGAGCTTCCAGCAGTGCTAAAACCAGCTTTGAGCAGTGGCTTCAAAGCACCCTGTTCCCTGGTTGGTTTTGCCTTCCATGAATCCCTAAAGCAAAGTACTTACTTATATTTTCTTCAATAAAATAAAACTTAGCACTTCTACTGGGACAATGTCACAATAAAAAACTCCTAACACTAATCACATGACAGTATTGAATCTCATTTCCCCCATCACAGACCTTCTACATAGGAGAACAAAAACAAGCCCCACAAGTGAAGGGGAAGCCTGTTCATTTATCAGGCTGCATTACCACATTCGTTGACCTATTTTATTACTAAAAATAGTCCCTCTTAGGTCACTCCTGCAAATTGAATTCTGCTGCTTCATTGCCCACTGCAATCTCACGGAACTGCATGCTGCCTACACACAAAACACTAAGTAGGTTAACTTCTTCACTGCCAGGGATGCAGCCAGTCCTCTCACGTGGATAAAAAGGAACACACTAAACACTTCAATGTTTTCTGCAATAGAGCTTAAGCCCAAACTCAATGATTTATATTGCACAATTAGGATAAACATATAAACACTTGACTTAGCTCCCCATTTGCCCATCCTTACAACATATATTCCTATATTTTTCTTGCAAAGTATATTTTCAAAGGTATTTAATGTTACAAATAATGGAATAGCAGCCCTAACAACCTCTATGGACAAAACACCTAAAAGGAACAACAGCCAAGTCTTTCTTGTTCAGCCCCCTCCTTGGGTAAGTCTAGGAAGGCACAAGACAAGGAGTAAGGCAAAATGCTGAGTTAGAAAAGACAAAACCTTCTTTCAAATGGCCAAGGCTCTGTATTTGTAATTCCTAATCCAACGCATCTCATGATTATCCCACCAAGAAGAGAGCTGGCAAATTTAGACACAACTAAATTGGTGGAGCTGGCAAATTCAGACACAACTAAATCTCTACTTAAAAGGGAGAGGAAGAGGAAGGCATGAATATGACAGACCAAGAGCCTATTACAGGATCCTAAAAGGAGGAGGCTGGAAATAGGTGTTATTGACCACCTCTTAATACTGCAGAAAGACAGAATATGCTGTGTCCTTGCTATTTTGAGCTAGACAGAGCAAGACCAGCTAGAGCAGGTTTCCCTGGGCTATTATCACATCTTCTTTTCATTACTTCAATAGCTTCTCAATCTTAAACAAACACACTCAAAAACCAAATGCAAAGATCAAAGACATCTGATTGACTTCATGACAGCTTTTTGCTTAAATCACTGCAAATTCTGTTGGGAATTTCTTAGTATGCTGCAGATGCACACAGAGCTGAATCATTCACATAATATGTGTCCTCATTAACCTAACTTTATTATTTAGTTATGAAACCAAGGTCCTCACTTCCTGCTATTCAAAAGATCACATCTGCCAAATCTGGGCTTTATTGTCAGAGAAAATCCAATGTCTTCAGGGGATGAAACAGTCTCAGTTCTGACCGAGTTTCAGCTGGTGTCATTTACTGAGATGCCAGAGGCACTATGGCTCACAACTTGTGTGAGAAACCCATGTCCTCCCCAGCTGATAAATATGAGCTGAAAATACATATGGCCCATCACTGAAAGGAGAGCCAACACAACCTCTTATCAAGAATATATGAAGTGTGCTCACAGAAGGAAGAGGAAACCAAGCCCTGCCAACCAAGGTGTAATTTCCCATTGTTTGAAGAGTCCCAGAACACACACTGCAAAGCAGCCTGAGCACCAGATTTTCAATAGGTTGTTAGGGCTTGACTATAGATTAAAAAGAAAAACAAACTATTTTCTTTTTTTCTAGCTAGTAGGTCAAGGTGAAGTTGGCCTGTTGATACATACTTTTCAAAGGCCTATCACCTACTTCAGCTCCTCAGGTCACAGGTGACACACCAGACATGCTGAGCACATGTGGGCTGTTGTTCCTAAATTAACATGTGCTTTTCTGAAAGACCTGTTAGTCCCCAGAATGCAAGAGAGATGGGTAATTCACAGAATCAAGACATGGCATCCTCATTACTTATCAGAAGAATAAGCATGGTCACAGTTTCAGCCTGCATACCTAGCAAGTCCTCCCAACTGGACATTGGTTTAGACCTTTAGTTTCTCTGAGAAGCTATAGCAGTAATTGCCTTTTTATTTCTTGTGAGACTGGAAAGAAAAAAAAAAGTTGGAACACTTCCAATGCAGCCACTGCACTTCAAAGATACATCACTTCATCCTCTTTCTGAACTCTCCCATTAATACCTCTGCTGGGTAACCTTTCCTCTATTAGAAGCCAAATTTATAGAACTAAGGCTATTCTCAGAGAGACCTGATCAAAATACTCTGAAGTCATGATAGATTCAACAGGTCAGACAACTAACAGGAATGTCAGCTTAGTATTGACAGGAAAATTAACAACAGTACTTCAGTAAGGATGCTCAATACAAGTGAAAATTAACTGTTTGACACTTTTCTATAATCATAGCACATGAAACCAAGATAATTTGCCTAAGTACTTAACTACATAACAGTATGGTCAACAGTGTGGAAGTATTTTAACCTTCTGGACTGTAGTTAATACCATACTTTGCAACTCAAAACTTAGTAAAAGCTTGGAAATAACTAAGCACACATCAAAACAACAACCAGAATGATGGTTTAAGAAGTTGTGAAGTCTTGCAAGAGCTAGCTAAACTCTTCTTTATGGATCATGAAGATAAAAACCTGTGCAGCTTTCCAGGTGTCTGGATCCACTAACATGGATTTTAAAGTGCAGTGGAAAGACACACACATCACTGCTACTTCTGCAGAAAAAGCAGGAAACCCATAACCCATTTTGGGCTAAAGGTCAAAAGGAACCTAAATAAGATTTTTCAAAATATATTTCAGTCCCAAACCAAGCAATTTACTATTTAAAACTTCACCCAGGACATCATCTAGGCTGGGTTCTGATTGTCACTATCTGCTGACTGTGGGGAGCTGCAGAATGAAGTCTTTTGTGTTTCAGCATCCAAGAAAACTTCTGACTGTTACCAACCATCTGTTAAGCCCACACCACTCAGAGGTACTAATGAAATTAACTGTCAGATCTTAACTTCTATTGCAGCAAATTATACATTTCAGAAATATTGACACAAAGACAAAAGAGGCACTTTGGGATCTGAACAAGCATTTGGGTCAGGTGAAGTGGCACGTGGGCACCTAACTCAGCAAGACATTCTGACACCCACACCCCGTGGAGCCTTCTGTGCTTGGTCACTTCTGCAGGGATGGGTACTTAGGTTACGTGGCTGAATGCCCATGCAAAGCCAGGCACTGGTCACTGCAGCACTTGGATATCCTGTAGTTTCTCTTCAGCTGTAAGTTGTGAAGCTGGTTTTGAAACAGGGAGCAAGGCTGGGAAGAATCAACGTTGCTCCTCGTGGCCAAAATAAGCCCACCAGCTCTTCCAAGAAAGAAAATTCCCCAAGTTTTAGGACCCCCTGGAATCAGCACTGCTCAGAATATGCAGAAGAGTGCACAAGGCTGTCAGCTCGTATTCACACTTGGTGAAAAAAAAAAAAAAAATTAGCTGCCATCTCACACTCCATTTTGAACACCTGCAAACAAATGCTAAACCAGCAGGATCCCTCCTTCTGCTGTCAGTGTTTGGCCTTATGCTCCCTCTGCCTTTGCCCAGCAATGTTCCTTCACTGAAAAGACCCCTTGGAAACCCACACACTTCTTAACACCTAAGACAGCACTTGCAAAGTAGCTGCATGACATAGGTGCCAAATCATTGGCTGCAAATCTGTCTCATCTGCCCTAGTCTCCAGCAGCTGCAAAATTAAAAATAGCTGTCATAAGCAAGCCACAACTGAAGATGAGAATGTTTGTTCATTTATTTCAAGCTGATAATGATGTCACTGTTGACATGTTTGGGCTCTGAAAGGAGCACTAATGAGGAAATGGACAAAATTATAAAGGCAGAATAGGGAACATTCTAAAATAAGAAGTGGAAAATTACACTCCTTTTAAACTTACATGGAAAATCTGACTAGCCATGACAAAATAATATGCTTATTTGGCTCTTTAGGATGAGTTCCTGTCAACTACAACCGGAGAAATCATTTAAAGTAGCATTTTTAGCTCTTAAAATTCTCACCCTAAGTGAGATTACTTAATTAGGTATTAATATTATATGCCATCATTGCCCTCCTCGTGATTTGAGAAAAAGATGCTGAATAAGGAATGGAGTATTATTACTGTAGAATTTACTGTCCTGCTTGTACTCGGTTCCTGGCAAACCCTGCCATTTGCAGATACTTCCAGTTCACAGAGAATGAGCCTTCTGCAAGAATGAGAATTTATATTTTATTTATTGCTGCAGCAGCAGCATTACCTATATACCAGACGTATTTTTGCTGTTATGTTGCCTCTAAAACACTGAAATATAAGTCTAATTTTCTGAGTCAAACAAGGGGTGGCTGGTGTGCAGACAGCTGTGGAATCCACTGGCCTAATTCATAAACAGCAATAGTTGCTACGAAGCTGAATGTTGCAGGGGAGCTATTTGGGAAGGAGAAAGTGTTGTTTTCATTAGCTGTATCCCTATGCATTAGTCACTTATTTGTCACATTTCCTCTATTACTAATTAGCCATGTGGTAGAACCTCGGGTAACCCCAGGCCAGCCCTGCCTCTTGGGGCTGCAAGCCAGGTTTCTTAACTCCTTGGCATGATGAAGAGCCATCAGTGCAACTGCAATTTCCAAATCATTTCTGAGCTTCAGCTTCCCACCCCTGTGCCACAGGGAACAGATACCTCTGAAAGGGCCAAGTTCACTGAAAGGCTACCTGACATCCAGGAGCAGGAAAGCAGCCAACTTCAATTATCTGCATCCAACCATGAAAGGCATCCCTGGAGGCCTTTGGATAAACATGCTTCTAAAATATATAGATTTAAATGCAACACAGAAGAGCATCAGGCATGCTTTCAGTTCATCTACACATTCACAGGTATAATTAAGGATCTTATAAGGCACTGCACCCTAAAAAAGGCTTGAATTTTTAGACAAAGCTGAGGAGTGGCCATTGACTATGTCCCACTTTGAAATGAATCTCTGCCAGGTCTGTGAAGAGCCCACACACAGATATGGCCACAGATTGCAGAGGGGAAATTCTCCTGCTGCTCTAGAGCCAAGAATGGGAACCCTGGGGCTTGCATTAACCCCTGAGGCTCTGAAGAGAGCAAGCCCAGAGCAAGATGTGCACTCAGCCTCAATCTAAGCTGAAACCACCTATATAAACTCTAAATATGAAATAAGATGAATATAAACAAAGCTAATCACTGGGTTTTGGACATTGCTACATCCCAAGAGAAGGCAGGAATATGCCCTGGCACCACAACAGAACACAGATGATTAAACAAAACTTGCCACTGAAGCTGTTTTTCAAAGTCACTTCTGGGAGGATGTTCTGACCACTGTAACATACTTTACCGTTTCAGTTTTTTCATTGCACTTAAGTACTGCATTTGAAGAGCAGAAATATTGTAAAACAGGTCAAAACCAGGGAGGATCATGACTGAGATCTGATTACTATGCATCCAGAGTTGTAGGAGCACCTTGATTTAAGATGAGATGTCCTTTAAGCCACTCAGATTTTGGTCTAGTTTGTGTCACTTGTTTGCTACTTACCTTTGGGTATGACTGTCCCAGAACCAAGAAGCTACATGAGGATGAATATTAAGAGCTTTATGGAGAATAACCAAAATTTGCATACACTGCTTAAACCACTCATGCAAATGTTACTTATTCTCAGGATTGCAGATTGCACACTGGAAGCTCACTATGTACCTACAGCTCCTTGTCTTGAATCTGACAGACTGCTGCTGTTCTGAACCAACCCACTCATGAAGACAGAGGATCTGCAGGTTCTGGAGGCTGCAGTCTTTTACTTACAGACTACTGCTCCTTTTGTGCAATGCAGCTTGTAGTACCTGAAGAAACATCCACACCTCTGAATTACTCCAGACTTCATCTTCTTTCTGTTGGGCACTGACTTGCACAAGCAGTTTGGCTGAGTCTGGAAGAGGAACCACAAATGGTCCTGAACAGCAAGAGACAACCTGCTTTAAGGAGGCAGCCAGGTAAAGCTAATAAATAGAGCTGAAGCAGTTTTGAGAAAACACAAATGAAGACCAAATTCACAAGGGTCAGACCAAATGAGTTTTAAAGGAGTGACCAATTCCTATTAGCCTCATAAAAATATTAGATAAATTAATTGCTTACCAACAAGATCAAAAGCTAAGTTGTACTTGTACTGAAAAAATTACATGGGCCACCTTCTGCCCTCTATAAAGGCACCAACCTCCTTAATCAGAACCTCAGATTCTGAGGGTCCCACAGAGAAATCTTCTCCCCCTCTGTTTGGACCCCCAGTCCCTGCCCTGAAAACAGACATAAATTGGTGGAATCTGAGAACCAGACTGAGAAATACTTCAAAATACTTTCTGCAATATTCTAGACTGGCAGCCACTGCTTAGCCTTCCATCAAAAAGGGAATTTACATGATCATTTAGGAATTAATATTTTAAATTACTGTAACACAAGACCACCAAAAAAAAGAACAAAAACCACTATGTTCTTGCACTGTAGCCTTTGAATGAGGAAGATACCAATTATATCCAGAAGTTCTTTCCAAACATCTGATTTCACACCTTTGTACACATACATATGCGTATGTAAATGGTCCACAAATCAGGGTAAATACATCACACAGATCTGCAAAATGATCCAGTTGCTTCCTCTTAAGGGCTAAATTAATAAAACTGCCTCTGTGGGCCTGGCTCTGGCATTAGAATTAGCATAAATAGTTTACAATTATGTAATAAAGGGGCTGCAATCTGGATGGGAAGTAAGAAGCAATTGAGGGCTATCACCATATAATCATCCTGCATCACCAGAATGTGAAAAGAGTAAAAATTTTAAAATAATCAAAGCCAGGGATGCAATCCAAACTTAGCTTTCCCACTATATACTAAAGTATCACTTTTTTTGCACTGTTCTGTCAGCAATTTCCTTCAACATATTTTCTCTATATTTAGGGAAAAAGTGTACCTAAAGTCTACCTCAAGGTGAGTGGAATAAAATTAATTAGATGGAAGCAAGCTCTACTCGCTTAAATCAAGGGAACAAAAATTTCTGCATCTAGAATTGCCTTTAATTATTGCATGTCATGCATAGAATACCAAATGGAAGCATGTTATACAATAGAAGGCATTTATTCAAGTTACAGCTTTGCAGTACTGTGGCATCATGAACATTTTACTACCTTGGTCAAGTGTTTAACAGCTCACAACACGATTCAAACCTGACTTCAGGCTTGGTGCTTCTATCCAACACTAGTGCAGCTCAGTAGACTATTCTACAGTGCTATATAAAGACTGGAAACAAGCTCATCACATTTATTTGCTTTCTGCCTGGCTTTTCTCCCATGGAGCCAGTACATAAAAAACCCCAAGTTATCCCACTGGATAAAGCAGAAAAACTGAACTTCAAACAAATGGCATCCACATCATTCTTCCTTCCATACCTGTTCTACACTTTAGTACACTTTGTACTGAGAAGTTTTGCTTAGGGTTGGGAGGAGGAGCATGTATCCTAAGACCTTCTGCCAAGAAGTATGGATCTAGAACACCATGATAAAGAGCAAATGGAAAAGCCATCTAATTTGTGGCCACACTGACACTAACAAACATGTGACAAGGTTACGATGGTGTTCCTGGGACAGCAGGGAGTGTGGCACAGGGACTCGAGCAGGACCTCATGGTTTAAGTTCCCTCAGACCCACCACGCAGTTGGTCCAGCCCTGAAATTCTTTAATCCTTTACTCTTACAGGCAGAGATAACACCAGCTGTGGACACACAGTCCTAAAGATTAGGGTGAAACTCAGCACATTTATTTCTAGTCAAGACAATAAACAGCTTGGAGCTCCAGCCCTGATGACTTTAAAAAAAATAAAATAAAAATGCACAATGTCCCTGTACTAAGAGCAGTTCTTAGGCTTTAACTGCTCATGCTGAATTTGGAAGTCAGAATCAGGCAGAACCAAGCAAAAGGTTTTTGCAGAGGAAAACCATCCTCCCAGTCAGAAAGCAAAGGAAGCATAAGAAAGCCCTAACAGAAAACTAAAGCCTCTGAAGCAGGGCACTTCAGAATAAGTTTTATCTTGTATTTTGAAAGAGTTGCAGAGTATCTCTTTGAATTTCCTTACTTTAATGGTAGCTGCCCTAAGTATCTAGAGGAAAACAAAAACCAAACCCTTGTTCAGCCTCTGATATTTAATTTTGCTTGCTGGGGAATCCCTGTGCTTACTAGGTATTTCTGTATTTTTCTTGCAAGGAAAAATGTTGCCATGGAGCACTGATCATGGGCATTAGTGAGCAAGTCTGCCTTTCTGCTTCCCTCTTCTGCCTTTTTGAACTGCACATCTTTCAGCTGCATCTGACTCCGTGTTACCCTTAACCTTTTGCTGGGTACTCAGGGCAAAACTACAGTGAGCTGTGATCATATTTGTTTTGATTTCAGTGAAAGGTCTCATCTAAAATCTGCTCTTAAAAGTCTTTTCCCATTTTTCATTGGCACTCTGCTTTGACAGAATGGAGTTTCCTTTCCTTAGAGTGAGAAGGTGGCAGATGGGAGAAGGAGGAGGATCCAAGCAGACAGAAAAGTATTGCACAAGACTCATGCAGAACATGTCAACAGAACAAGATTTCTTTACTACAGTGCTTAAAAAAAAAAAAAATTAAAGTGGCTGCTTCTTTATCCAAAAAAATTCTACAAGGGCTATACAGTATCATTCAGGCTGTGTTATTTTAGGATATCCAGAAGTTACCTAGGAAGAATCTTGCCTTGCAGTTAACTCAATCAACAGTGTACTATCAAGACTGAAGGAATCTGAGTGACAGCAAACCATCTTACTGTTCCTCTTCTAAATGGCAAAGAACACGAGGCTTGGATGTAAGCAGAATACATTTGGATCCCTGCCTCCTTTCATTAGTAAGTGGCAAAATCAGTCTCAGGGCCAAAAAACAACCTTTAAAAATAGGTCCAAGAACAGCAAGGATAAAAAATCCTGATATATTTAACTTTTTTTCTCTTTTGGGGCATACAGAAAAAATTCACATAAGCATTGCAGTTATGACTGGCCAGATGCATCCAAAAAAGCAGCACAGACTGACAACAATTATTATGTCCCCACTGTGTGACAGGGAGACTTGGAGCTGCCCCTTCTTCCTGCCCAGCACCCCACTATAGGGGAGGAGCAGGGGTACTGCACAACTGGGAATAAGGGAAGACTCCAGATTAAACAAGGATGTCTAAAAGCTGCCTCCTTTCAATAGACACCAAAACCTCCTGTAATGGACCAGACCATCCAAAACTCATGGTAGGGCACAGAGACCAGTGAGATTTTTTTTCCTCCTCTGTACTTAAGTAACATAAATAAAATAGTGACTTTTCTTGGAGAAAGCCAGAATTACCCATGCACTGGGTAATCACAGAGAACCAGTGAGTGCTACAAATATGTCACACATAACACATCATCCTGCATGTTCATGTGAAGCACACAATAACATGATGAATATGCAACTGTGATCTCTGAAATAATTCCATTTGGAGGGGTCAGTTACAGGACTCCCCTTGAAGTAAAAGTCATAGATTTGAAATTCTGTATTACATCAGCAGGGAACAGAAACAAATCATTAATCATTCCTATCAGAACTAGGTACAAGAGTTGAAAGTAAACATTTATGAAATCAATATATATAAAAGAACCCCCACATTCTGGCAAATGTAACAACTACCAAGATTCTGTTATTCCAGTGAAATTCAGCAGACTACACTGCAAAACAGTCCTTTCCCCTTGAACATAAATACATCTTTCACCATTGACACATCAGACATCAAGTCTCCCATTTAAAAATACAACATGTTGCAGGGTTTTGAGATACACCTTTCATTTAATTCAATTGAAAAAGACCTTGAAATGCTTGGAACTGAAAAAAAACAGTACAAGAGTAAGCACGTGGGAGGAAAACAGTTCAGGGGAAAAAATAGGAAGTTTGTAAGCCAAACTATATGTACTTTTCAAGCCAAATTAGTTCCCTACTCAGCACTGAACTATTATATGGATTTGTGTTGCTTGTCATTCTGCCCATTATCTGAGATGTCTCAACTCAGCAAGATAGCAGCTGGTGTCACTGAAAATCAAAAGCATAGAGAAGATGACCTCCAGTTTAGTATCTGATTTTTATAACAAAGCCTCTGCTTAATTGTTCAACCTCTCAGCAAGTTAATTTTGTCACCAAGGTCATGGTTGGTATCTTTTAAAAATAACAGCAAAATGCCTGAAGAGGAAGGAGATACAAACAATAATGGATTCTAATAGAAGAATTTCCCTGTGTTTTATTATGTTGTTCTGAGCATCATCTAAAAGGGAAAAAAAAAAAGCTCATCTTGTTCAGAAACCTTTCCATTCAAAGTTCCTGGGTGGCAGGTACATTTTCCTAGTGAGGAAAAGACTAAAAACTTACAGCCATGTATGTCCTTCCTTCATCAGAGAAAAATTGTAGCTTGCCTTGCAGAATGTTTGATTGGCAGTGGTTCTACTCTAAGGGGATACAGAATGCTTGGATCTCTTTTGCAAGGTGAGTACCAGGAGATTTGAGAACAGCTGACAGATCTTTTACAGGTCACAGAACATCAAAACCCTGAGAATGCTGTATTTTGCACATTTCCCAAGAGGAATCCAGGCCTGGGAAGGGCAAAGGAAGGGTCAGAGAGAACACTGGTGGTCACTTGCACAGTGATGCATAAGCAACAGGAATTCCACAGTGGTGCAGCATCATGTGGCTAAAGGTATTCCAAAAAAAGGTGTACTATGGCTGTAACCTCACACTCAGAGCAGCCCAACACTTCCACCTCTTCTATCTATTGTCTTGGGCTAGTTCTGCCATCATAATCACTTTATAATAATCTAGTAATTTGTTCCAATACAAGGCTACAGAGCAGGGATACAGTAAGATGTTAAATCAGTATCAGAGAAGAGAGGTAAGCCTACAACAGGAATTTCTGGCATCATGTGAAGGCCTTCCTAGAAAACATTTAATTTAAAAAAAAAAAAAAAAAGTGTGATAATATAAACAAGCAATGTGCAAGCCAGAATCAATACATCATGTTATCTTCTCAAGGCAATGACTTCATTAGATTTGTATATGGGAGGACTACTGAGGCCAGAACATTTAAGCAGCTAGGGAAAATGTCACTATCTCAGCTGAAAACAAACACAAAAAAATCTGTCAGGAAGGTCTCAGCACAAGGGTTTTAAAATTACTACATTTTCATGGGGTTCTGTTGTAGTTGTTGGTTATGGCTTGTTCATTTTTTTAAAAAAAAACCCACTGACAGGTGTGCTATCATATTTAACAAGTTTAAAGCTCTCCTGATGACATACACAGGCAACAGAGGCATTTTCCTTCTCAAAGACTGATGGGCACCAAGACTTTTATATGTAGCAGCAGTCTCTCACTTCCTTCAGCTGCCTGCTAACTGAAGTTATATTTGAAACCACGCCATAAACAGCTATAGCATTCTTGACCCGATTCCTGTTTGATTTACTTGATCAACATAAACACATCAATCCTTCTCACTGCTCCACAAGAAATGTGTTCAGGATAGCTTTCAGTCCTTCTCACCTTATCACTGTCCAAATAAGCCCAACATTTCTCAGAAATAATAAAAGTCTCAGTTTAGTCTGATTGCTAGTCCTGATTCCTAAGATGGACACAGAGAAGGTGCCCTTATGGAAAGCTGGAAGAACAATCCCCCACCCACTTTGGTTTCAAAAAGCTCCAAGAAGCCTGCTTTGATGCATGCATTGAGTCCTGAGCCATCACAGCCTGCCTTGCAAGTCATGCAAGGGATATGTGCACTGTCCCAGAAGTCTCTTTGGTTCATCACCAGCCTTACAGTATTTCTTGTGTATCCTTACAGCATCATCTCTCAGATCTATGTCACTGTCAGCATCTCTGCTTTCAGCTTGAGCTTTCAAAGATTTTTCTGACCTTCAAATCCAAGAGAGAGGTTAAAGAACACGAGCAAAACTCACTGTAAAACCCAAAATCTGGGCAAAAATTACTTCAAAATATGCACTTCTGAAAAACCTCAACTCATGGTCAAACCAATCTCTGAAGTTAAAAAAAAATTCCTACTTCAAATGTTTGTATTAAGCAGAAAGTTAAAATGATGTTAGCATGACAAAACACAAAAATATCATAAGGAAAAAACCCACAGAGATTATTCACTTATAGCATATAAATAGCTAAGCTAGGTCACACATTTTTATTTGTGTACTGACAGAAAAATTTCTTAGTGCTCCATAAAGGAGCTGGATAGTGAGTACACACAAAAACACGTGGGTGTCAACTCAAGGTTGTACAGAAGGATATTAAGTTCTGGAGAGCCACAAATCCCACAGCACGGTCAGGGCAATCCTCTCACCAGCTTTCTAAATAGAAACCACCCTTCCCTCCCCTCTCAACCCTTAAGCTGCAAAATTTCTGCAGGAGTGGGGAGGTTGTTACATGTTGAGAACCCAGAATTGCCAGCACAGCTTACTTGGGAGCTGCTCAGTAGGGCAGAACTGAAGCCCTAATTTGTCACACTTCCAAGTGCTTTCAGCCACTTTGCTGCCCTTGTGCTTTTACTTCAGTGAGCATCTCTCCTACAAGCTCTAGATGACTTCCTGAGTCCAGACACTGTCCTTCCTTTTGCTTCATTTTTTAGCCAACAAATGCTTTATCTGCCTTTGGTGAGCCAGAGTGGCTCTTTTTGTTACTCCTGCTTTCTTCCTTGAAAATGAAGATAAACATGCCTTAGGTATATTGGATATAGTTTGTTTTCTGCTTCAAAATAATTACTCAGAACCAGCAAGTAAATAAACATGATAAAATTGCATTTGTTCACCAGAAATTTAGTATCCATTTAGTAAAACCCCTGAGAAAGGGTTGCATGTTGTATTGCAGCTCCTATTCTCAAGAATCTTCCCTTCCTCCAGAAAAAAAACAAACAAACAACAGGTGGAACAATTACTCCTGTTCACCAGTACCTGCAAACAAGAGCTCTCTACTCATTCAGCTTCAAGACAAATTCTTGCTTGGTAGCATTTGCTGTCTGGTTGCTGCTTCCTATGATAATTATCTCCTCTGGCTGCTACTCCTAGTTCCAGCTTGATGGTTTTAGCTGTCACCAGAGGTTAATATTGCATGCTTGCCTCTTCCCCATCTTTTGCAAGGCTCTTGACACAGCAGAATTATCCCTGTAGATGTAATATGGTGTCTCACAGGAAACATAATGACAGTTCGTGCTCAACCCTAAACTAACTTTAAGCTGACACCATGGTGATACATAAAGTTGAGTTAAAAAATTTACCAGAACTGTGAACTTTTTACACAGAAAAATAACAGCTTTTATTTTCAGAGCCTGAGTAGCTCTGTAGCTGGTAAAAACAGGAAAGCACAGGGTAAATGATATGACAAGCACCACATTGTTACCTGTTGTTTATATAAATTAAGATAGACACATACAGATTAACAACATTTTAGGTTTGTCTCTTAGGGCAAGAAAACTGATTGCAACTCTTATTAGTTGTATTGCAACATTAAAAGAAAAATAAATCAGGTCCCATTACACCAGTCAGTGCTAAAACTCACCAAGATGCAGTTTTCACTCTAAAGATTTCACAGTCTAAATTGACAAGCCACAAAGAGAAAAGAGGAAGATAAGCAAAGTATTCTGCAGAGTCAAATCACCCAAACATGCAGCAATACAGTGAGAGTCTGAAAGAGAGGGTGGCTGTAAAACCTTTACTTCATTTCAGCCACAGAAGATGGAGTACAGCCTCATCTCACTCTAAATTCTGGAGTCCCTTTCTAGAGGGTCAATGCAATTCCATTTTTCCATGTGCATCTAATTAGCTTTTCAAAGTAAAATATCTTCCCCTTCCTATAACCAGTGGCTACTGGCTTTAGACAATTAGGTGGATACAAAACTTCCTCTAGTGCTCAAATTGGCATTTCCTCATTTCTCTCATCATCTTATATACACAAATTTTCCCTTAGTCCTTATAGAAGAAGCTCAAAGTGATCAGAAGATCAGATTTTGTGAGGGTATCGTGTTGAAAGTAACAAAATATAACATTTGAAATTCATTTCCAGTTTCTATCTTACCAGAGGAACAATCAGTTTGCCTGGAGCATGAAACTGCCTGAAGAAAAGTAACACAAAACAAAAAGACTCTTGAACAGCATTGTTAGGGATCACTGCACCTACACAACAGGAAACTGTGATGTCAAATCTGTACCTGGCTCTGTCGAAAGCACTCAGACAGGTGCTTAAGTTCAGGATATGAACAAGACTGCTATTTTTTTAATGAATATAACTAAAGCAGTTCATACTGTGAAGAGTTATTTTAACAGAGCCACATTAAAAGCTGAATGACATACAAAATGGCTCAGCCAGAGAAAAAAAAATTGAGAAGGCTGACATATAACCCCCATGAAAATGACAACAGTGATGGTTACTCCAAGTCCTGCCAGGTGCCCTTTAATAAGCAGGGAACGTGATTAGTGCTGCAATGCAAAGAGCCAGCGTGCTGCAACACGACTCCAGGCTGCTCTGCCAGGAAACCTTTACAACACAGCCCCTGTCTGCACGGGGATTTTTCATCCATAATAAATAAAGCAAAAGACTTGCAGACCGAGGCTCCTGCCTGAACACCACTGCCCTCCACTGCATGCATTGAAAATTCCTCCAACTGTTACAGCAACACAGAAAGCAAGGGAGAATTTATGATTTTTTCTCTGTATGGCAGGCTGCTAAATCCCCCAGGACTGAATGTCAGACACACGACTACATCTGCAGCTTCCCAGGGCTGCTGCACACATCTCAATAATGCTCTCAGCCATCAGAGATCCCTCCATCAGCCTGCACAACCTCCTCTCCCCATTGATGTTCACTCTGCCAGAGAAACAAGCCTTTCATAAGCTCTTACAGTGTTTCCTCAACTGATGCTTTATGACAGAATTGAGTTGGAAATGGGGAACTTCACTAAAAGAAGGTGACCTTGTTAATTAAGTGGCAGAACCCTACAGATTTCTTAATACAAAATGGGGACTCAGAGTGCTCGGGACACCATTAACACCACCACCACCATTTTAGGATGTGTATCACCAGTTCCCCAAGTTCGGGATCACTTTGATAGCATTTGTTTTCCAGCTCATGATTTCTATCTTCTCCCAGGATAGGAACATAAAGAGAATAATTTAACAGATCATAAAATAATAATTCTTTTACTGCCCCCCTAACACTACTGCACACTACTTCAGAGCATGTCAAGCACAACCTGCTGTTTGATGTTTTATCCCCATTTCCTCTACAGAGGCTATTCCTCCATTCCCTTTAATGTTACTGTTTCTCTCCAACTCAATGAATTGCAGATTGAGAAGGATGTGAATGCCCATGTCATATTTACAGCAGTGATGGAACATGAGCCATAGAGAAGACAGAATCTTGAAAAATACCACAAATTATAAAACAGAGTACACAAAACAGGCAGTGGGAGACAAATCAAACCCTTTTCAGGATGGGCATATTATTTATCGGGAAGCTGAGAAGTGATTTTAAAAATATATGAAAATACTGTTGCATTGATCACACTGAAATGGGGCTCAGTGTGATCAGACAGGGACTTGTCTCTTCATATGTCACTCGTGCTTCCATGTGCAAAAGACACTTACTGTTGGGTGGCCAGCTTGGGCATTTCTGATTGGGATTTTTTTTTGGTAACATTAACTACACTCTGCTCTCTCCACTACCATTACTCAAGGGGAAAAGCAGTGTGAAGTAGACAACCTGAAAAAGTCCAAAGGAGACAGAGCAAATATCAAGGGAGTAACTGCACAGCAGTAATCACAAAGCCCAACTTCTTCTTGTGTACAGTGCTGCACCAGTGACAGTGCCCCTCTAGTGTGGGTCACTACACAGTGTTACCAATGGGATTTGTGGACTATCTCACTAAAAGATGATTTTAAATTCTCCAAGAAAGAAAATAACATAGCCCTGGGAAGAAGTCAGAATTCTCAACTCTGACTATGAAAGTGCAAGGAAAAGCCATTTGCACTACTGGAAGCAGCCATGTGTTAAGACACTTTTCCCTTTCAAAACACCATAGCAGAATATATTTTCTTGAAAGGTTCATGTCTTTCTCTACTGAACACACAAAAATAATTGAAACAGTCAAAGTTACTCATTACATTATCAGAGAAATCACCAATTAAGATTTGGTATCAGCCACTGCACTGTAGGCAGGCACAGAACAGGTAAGAAATACCTGCTTATAAATGTACAGTCAAGGGGACCCAAATTCCCCTCTCAAGGCTTCTTTAAAGATGGACTTCAAATAAAGCCAATAAATTTTTAAAACTGGTTTTAAAACAAGATCTTCTCCCTACACATCCTTCAGTATCTCACTGTTTCAAGGAGGTTTGAATAAAATTTATGGGTCTCAATGTTATTAAAATAAGAAAATTGTATTACAAGGCATTTTGTTGTGTGGCCTGTGGCTGCAGCACAGTCAAGACATGCAGATGTTTTAGAGCAACTCTACTTCTGTATATTTAATATTGCTTGATTATTTAAGTTGTAGCATTGCTTGAGCTCCACATGGCATGCTAAGGCTTCTCTTAAAGGATAACTATTCTCTTTTTTAAAAAGTAGGATCAAAGTCTTAGCAGGGAGCAGGTAGGAACCTTGTGAGAGCCTTCTTCAAAATAGCATTTTTAATCTCATGCTTTTTAGAACCAAATCTCCCTACTTTTTCAGTACTGAAAACACTGTAGACTCACACACCTGGAAGTGCTCCACTTTGTCACAGTGATTTGGCTTCATTACTTATTTCCATCATTATAAAATTCTGTCTTCATATCATGAACTACAGTGCTACACAGTGCAGGTTGAAAATACAGCTTTTTGGTATGTAAGTATGTACACACTTTTCAGTGTTGGAAGATGTTTTTCAGATGCGAGATGGTAATTAATGTTTATTAAATAACTATTATTTTTTTCAATCCAAAACGGGTTGGCTCCTCTGATGATTAATCTTTGAGGTGAAAAGAGTTTTTCTTCTTGGGCAGGGATTTTTATTTTCAAGTGAATGGTAAGACAAACATTAAAGATATTAAAATTCTTGCAAATTTTAGATTTTGTGCCACAGGACAACCTCAAACCAAACCAGTGCTTTCACCAAGAGCTAGAAGTGAAGACATTTACATATTTTCCTGTACTAATTACTACTTCTAAAGTTCAGAAATAAGTGTATTTGAAGACAGCCTACACCTCCTCTTACTTTATATCAGTTACCTCATGATCAAACAAAAACTGAATTTCTTCCATTTTACCTCTGAAACAGGGGTCAGTGCCATCACAGTGAAGAGAACAGCCAAATTTTGCACTGACTTCAGCAGAAGCAAGAAAAGAAAATTCAAGAAACTGAACCAATGATTGCAGACTATATAAAGTAGCATGAAAAAACTGCTTGCTTGGTACAAAGGAAAGTTTGTGTCATCAGCAAGATGATTGGAACACAACTTCAGCATTTGTGAACTGCATCAAAAATTCAGCCTGTCTTAAAATTGTTTCTATTTAAAAGATGATGCAAAAAACCAAATGCATTGATATATAAAATCAGAAATAGTGACTTGAATATTTTACTCCTTCTAAAGACTTGGATTTCCATTTATATTTCCTATCAAGGTTATTTCAGAAGTCAATCACTCAAGCATTTACCATTTAGAAAGAAATTGATGATAGAGTTGTCCTAAATAAACTATGCTTGAATGAGTAGTTGTTAGAAAATTATACAAAATATTGTAAAAAAAAATTGTGAAAATTAAAAAAAAAAATCAAGTAGACATATTTATGGGAACCTCTGTGATGTGTTTAAGGAGAGTAAGACTTGACAGCTCTGAACTCAGTGACACCTGATTGTAGAAATCCTACTGTAAAATGCTCTAAGACAATAACCTTTTAAAAGCACATGTAAAAATTCATTTCAGGAATAAAATGTGTCATAGTTCTTTAGTTCAAAAAAATATTAATATCATATCTCTAGTGTCCTTAAAATAAAATCATCTACCTTCCAGCACTGATGGGTAATGAATTCCATGAGTGTAGCACACAGCTTAGACAGGCACACAATGTTCTCTACATAGTTAAAGGTCTTGGTCTATTCTAACAATTTTAGAATTCTTTTTCCCCTACCCAGGTTTTCAAGTTTTCTGCCTAGAAGGCAGAAAGCTTAAAGGGACAAAAGGAGCAGGAAGGTGGTTTAAAGAATAATTGAAAATATTCTGTAGTATGTATGAATATAGAGTACATATACAAAATACCACCTCTGGGGCTACTTTATGGAACTGGTAAGACAGCAAGCCAAAATAAATACCTTAAAAATTAGGGCATGGAATGTAGGTTGGATGAACACCTGGTTTCACCATACCTGTCACACTAAACTCAGGAAAATCAAGGAAATTCTTTACTGTACATCTCAACACATCAGTCAGGCCAATCAAAAACATCTGTAGGGATGGAATGCTGGACTGAACCTTAGAAGACTCTTTCAGTTCCAGCTCTGATTAGTATAGAACACATTTCTTCATCTCTCTCCTCCTATTTCTGTAGATAATTATGCTGACCACCTTTATATAGCACCTGAAAATCTATAATAAAAATACTTTTAAACATGGAATTATAAATAATAGAAATCACATACCAAGCTCCAGTAACCAACTCATCACATGAAAGCAAGAATTAATTCCTGGAATCGAATGCACAAAATTCAGTTTTTCCACTGACATTAGCTTCCTAGTACTTTCATCATTAGTACAACAGCTGCATTATATTAAAATGCACTGAATAACCTGACTACCACTGACAGACATTTTGAAGATTTTCCAAGCTTTGAACAACATAAGACACATACTTATTTTCATTGAAAATTTCCATGTTAAACAAAGATACTTCTGAGCAGCTTTAAGCTTAGACATTGCACTGAATCTGCAGCTTCAATTGTTACAATGGTTCCATTCCAAAGCAGACTGTAGCACTTGGAAAATATTTTTTGCTCTTGCATCCATTCAGCCCTCACTCCTTACAGAGGCTGCTCAACAAGGGCACTTTATCATCACCCACTTATGATACCAGTTGCTCTTCTTCTTGCCTTCACATCTATACATTACTTTCCTCCTTTCAGATGCACACAATGCCCTTAATAACTTGGTATGTTTGATGTGCAAGTTTTTCTTTCATCTTGTGCTACTTAAAAATGAAGAAAAAGGTGAGAGGATTTGATATAAAATTAAGCTACTTACCAACTACTGCCAGATTATGCTCTGAGCCACATGCAATCTGAAAAAGAAGTATGAATGAATTAAGAGAATCCTCTTACCAGTAGGAAGACAACCACAGTTTTGACAGAAATCACAAGTTACCTGATACAAGCAATCACTGCTCATAGGATGTGAAAATCAAAGTTGAAGTGCTCTGACTTTTTAAACCAAATTTCACAGAATCATAGAATGGTTTGAGTTGGAAGGGACCTTAAAGACCATCCAGTTCCAGCCCCCTGCATGGGCAGAGACACTTCCCACTAGACATGGGCATGCACCTGCACTAGACTGCAACTTCATTTGCAGTCCCATTTTTTTAAAATGCAGCCATCATGGACATTTCAATCCTTAGGATCAAGGCTGGCCACAATTCTGCAAAAACATCACACCGCTGACAATATCCAACAATAAAATTCATGAGCATAGAGCAAACACAAATTAAGCCTTTGGAAGATCACAGCCATACAGACACAACTGTTTTGGGAATCAAAAGGGTGTTGAAGATCAATTTCTCTTATCTGTACTCTTTTTCCATATAATTCCTGTAGAACAACACAAAATACACAGGCTCAGCATGGTAAATCTAAAGTGACATGATCACTGTGGTCATCTCTCTAGAATGGAGAAAAAGTACCATAGAGTTAGAGTCTTTTTTTAGCAGCAGGCTGGCTTAAATTTTTTAAAAGTTTAAGGAAAAAAAAACCCAAAAAACAAAAACACTCAGCCAACACCAATATTTTCTCCCAAGTCACAGAAATCAGTGATTTATTTTCAAAGCAAACTCATAGTCAGTGTCTTTTTCTTCCTTCTTTGCAGCTGCTGTGAACATGTCAGATATTTAAGTTGCTTTAGCACACACCCTGTGGTAACACTCACCAAGCTTTTGAGTTCTTCACAAATGGTAACACAAGCACCAGCAGCAGCCCACTGCTCTACTGCAAGGGCTCATCTCTCCCGTTCTGTTCTTTTGTCTGTGCTGACATAACTGTCTGAGGTAATACAGACATCATTTTACACAAGGTTACTTTGCTGAGTGCCCTCAAGCTTTAATTTAAAACACAAACAACTCCCTCAAAATCCTGCGTCCGGTTCACTTACACTCAGCTGTCAATTACACGTACTCCTGAGCTGAATAAAAATAATCACATTTTTCTGCTTCTTAAAAGTAAACTTGCAATGATAAAAATATAAACCAGACAAACATTAAAAAATAGGAGTCTACACCATCAAAATTTTATATGGCTTTGTATGCATAACTTTAATTTTTACAACCAAAGAAACTGCTGTAATCACCTCAATGTCTGTGTAACACTCAGCTCATTGTGCTTGAACATTTACTGAAAAAGATTCCCAAATTGTTACAAATAAACACTAAAGGGAAGAGCTGTAGCAGGGCTACATCAAGTTTTCTATTCCACAATATTGCAGAGGTGCAAAGCTTTAAACCTTGAGTGTCAGAAAGCATAAATCCTTGCCATATCCCACATTATCCTCACCACACGTCAGAGCCCTACGAAGGAGCAGGGCTGCCTCCCATTGCCTATTCACTGCCTACTGCTCCCCACCAATGCTTCTCCAGCTTAAAGGCTGATGCCATGGAAACAAGATCCACACATGGAAACACACACCAAGGCTTTCCAACAAACAGCAAATTCTGCATCTTCCCCAAGTGCTGAAAATTGGAGGTAGCAGAGCTGATGCTAATAATATAAATAAATTTCATCTGGGGTGTGATATAATCCTGCCTCGGCTACTTCCCGAGGAAATACACTAACACAGGCACCAATTCAAAGCAAAAGAGCTGCTCAAGCTAGTGGCTAATATTTACTATCACTATTTCCTTCAGAAACACTACACTGAAAAAAAAAAACCACCAGACAAAAACCAACAAGAATAAAAGCAAGAAAACCCCATCCAAACAAGGTGCTTTCTAGAATGTAAAACATCTGGCTAAGAAACATTTTCTTCCTACATCTAACAGCAGCAGCTACAGTGCCTGCAAGCCAGATAAAAGAACACTGGGGACTTCAAGTAACTCTGTACTCATCTAGCTGGTACTCTGTCCACCATCCAGAGGCACCCATCAGCCAGCACAGCATGCTGAGAAGGAGTCAGTCAGACCACACTGGGTACAACCAGACCAGGGATGGCTGCATCCTACACTCGCCAGCTCTGCCAAGCTGTCCCCAGAACAACTCTGCATCAGCTCTGCACCCCGATGGGGTAAAAGCCACTGCACAGCACAGGTGACAAGTGCTGCTGTACCCCCTTTGGTCTGGTAAAAGCCACCTCGGTGGAAGTGCCAGATTTGCCAACAATGACTGAACTCAAACCAAATGGCAAGGTGCTGAAGGCAGTGCCCTGGATTCACCTCGGGATGCTCAGAGCAAGGACAGCACATGCCACGTACCAGCAGCAGCACTGTGCCCCAGGGAAGAGCTTGCTAGATTGACAGCACAAGGTTCACTGCCTTCTTGCAGGGTGTCACCACCTGACAACACAGCCTGACTTTGTAGGGGCACACAAATAAAAAACACCTCCAGGGGACTCTGAAGTTACCTACTCACTGCCCATGCTGCTGGCTGCACCACCACTCCTGGCATTCTAGAGCTCAGAAGGGACCACACCAGTAAAGTGAGGCTGCCACTGCCTTATGAGCAGTGCTGCCTTGCAGGGATTTCAGAACATCTTTGTTCCAGGGAGCTTTCAAACGTGACACCCCCTTTTCATCAGGACTCCTCACAAGAGGCAATCAGCCAAGAACACCTAATTTGCTGCTACAGATACAGACCAGTCAGGGAATGGCATTTCTGAACAGATGTTTTATGCTTACATTAGATGTAATGAGCTCTGCAGTCAGTGCAGGTCACTGGGAGAAGCCTGGCATTTACTGCAGCAACCATAATTTTCTGGCTACTTCTCTTGTGTCCCCACCCCCAGTGTGCTGCAGAGAAATTAAATTCCGACAGACATCTGCGTGCTCCCAGTGGGTAAGTACATTCAGGAGTACTTACAAACACACAGTAATGCTTCCTAATTGGGCAACATTTTTTCATTGTTTTAATTGAATGGAGAAATTAAAAATAATCACTAATCTTAAAGACAAATCAGAGTGACCACTAGTGAGTTAAGCATTCTGTGAGCCTAAAAAAACATAAGCCCCTCTACAGAGAAAGAACTGATTTTGAAGTTTCTTCTCTGGAGGAAAATCTGAGAACAGTTGTGCAAGGAAATTGTGATCTCAATATAAATGATCTGAAAGCACTTTACAAACCCCTGTGAGGCAGGGAAAGAAAGCTTAGGGATGATTTTCCTCAGAACTCATTTACCTTATGATCTGTGCCCTTTCAACCATACCTAAATTGTTTATTTCTTCCCCTAAACTGTGTGTTGCCAAGCTGTTTTCTACCTGGCAATGGTTGCAGTTCAGATCCACCCATCCATCCAGATTTCACACATGGCAAGAAGCAGCCAAGGACTCAGCATTTCAATAATCATAAAGAGCCATGAGCTGAGTGGCTTGGGTGGTGAGGAGAGACCATAGCACAGCACCCACTAATACTGGGCAAAACACCAGCATCCTTCTGCAGCTTGCAGATATGGCTGTGGCCCAGCCCTAACTGATAAAATGTAAAAGAGTGGGTTACAATAATTAGAGACGTTATTTCACTTAAGATTAAAACATTTTACAGCTTTAAAATGCTATATGAAATATTAAAATAAGTTTTCAATATATGTTTAATATATATACATTCTTATACATTTTTGTGTATATATGTATAAAACAAAGTGTGTGCAAAATATATGCATGCATACTAGGAAGAGAACATCATCTTGATAATGTCAAAATGATATTATCAGGAAATAAAGTCCAGAAGAGAGGTTAAGGTACATAGAGAGAGTCTCCCCCTCTGAACTCTGGGATAGAAATCTTTCTGAAGAACAGCTTTTCCTCCTTTTGCTCCCCCACAGTCCTGTGAGGTTAGAAAGTATTGCTTTCTCCTTTGTAGACAGTAAACAAACAGGATAAAACTTGTGGTTATTTAAACACAAAAATCTCCCATTCATTTCAAAAGGTAATTAAGAGACAAAATATCTTTTGCCAACCATCTCTTAAGAGACTTCCAAGCACTACAACAAAACAAGTCCGACAAAGCACATAAAAATCCAAGTTTCAGGCTAGTACCTTGACCATAAGGTTTTTCTTTTCTTTCTGTACTCCAAGGGCTATAACTGAGGATCTGTTGTGCAAACCCTCAGGAAAAAGACTGAATCAGAACTGCAGACAAAGCAGCCCAGTGCTGGAGGAGAGGGGAAGGGACAGGTGGGGTGCAAGGGAGGGGATGGGGAGCTGGACTCACAAAGGGCATTTGCAGAATGAAAATTCACAAGCATCTGAACATCAGGGTGCTTAGTCAGAAAAAGAAAACAATGTCCACACCACTGACTTTTGGTTCACTGCCTTACATGTTCAGGTTCATTCCCTCCAGTGCATTTATTTCCCAAAACATTCAAGGATAGGGAAGCTTCCATCACTACTCTGAGTTAAAAGCATGACATCCAAAATGGGTTTCTAAGGATACAATCATAGAATTTGGAAAAGACGTTTAAGATCATCAGGTCAGACCATTAACCTAGAACACTGTCAAGTCCACCACCAAACCATGTCCCTGAGGCACCACATCTACACATCTTCTGAATATCTCCAGGGATGATGACTCAACCACTTCCCTGGGCAGCATTTTCAGGAAATCCACTGAGATTCTAGTCACCAACACTTCTAACTTTAATTGCACAAAAGTATAGCTTTTTTTGAGCACAAGCTAAAGAAGGAAACCACTAAAAGGGTGTGCACAGGGGTACTTTTACCTAGGACTTTATATTTGCCTTTAGCCATGGCATCTCCTGCCTTTTGACAAATTTCACTATAAGGAAATTGCCAGTTCCAGAAGCTACAAAATTGTATTTCTTCTAGGATCAGAAGTCGCAAGGGAAGGAGACAAAGTAATCAAGACTGCAGACTGAAGCTTACATAAGACAGAGGAATCTTCTCTCCCAGAAATGTTCTTCCGTGCCCTTGATTAATGTATCAGAACTATAATTTGTACTGTTTGACACATCCTGCCCAAATGCTTTTGTATGCAGAATTCTAGTGATGTGAAAAAAATAAAAGCAACCTAATAAGCAAATGATTCTTCAGTAGGAACTCTCTGTTCATCTTCTGGATCACTTGACTCTCTATTGATAAGAAAGCATCTTGCTAACCTTGTCACATTCCCTGGCAAGCAGACAAAATATGTTGCAGTTTAATGCAATACATTAGGAACAAACCAGTGCAACCTCACCAAGAAGAGCACATTAAACTTGTTCCCAGATGTTGGTTGTATCAGTTGAAAAGCAGGAGGCTACATGTCTGTAACATGCAAGACACTTTCAATTTTTCATCAATCTAACTTCCTGCTTAAGGTGGAATTTTTGTTGTTGTCTGATAAGCTTTTTAGTTTGTGTGTAGTTTTACTTTCCACTACGGCAAGAAAATTCACAACAGAGTTTTAGATGTAGCCTGTGTATTAAGGTCTGGAAGAGAACATTTCTCTCAAGACACATCTGATAAAAAAACTTGGCATGTCTTCCTTCATGTCTTATATTAAATGCAAACAGCAAAAAGAAAAATGTTCATTATAGCATATAAATGTCATTCCCTCTATGAATGTGCTAATTTCTAGTACTGTGAACTCAATTAATATAATGGCTCTATTAAACAATGATTGCAGACAAACATTCTCTTGAAGTACCTGTCATCCAACATATTATAGGGTTGGAGTAAAAGTCATGACAGCAGGTATTATTTGGCAACAAAATATCAGATTCTACTTAAACAACTATTTCCAAGGGTCCCTTATGGGATGTATTACTGTAGCTTTAAGTTTTCAACAATTTTTAATCCATTTGGAATATCTTCTGGAATACTCAGTGGAGATGGAGAGAAACACAGAGCAACTCAGCTCTCCCCTTTCTCTTGTGTTACTGCAAGCAAATCTCACTACAATTCTCCTACAGTAAATAATGCTGAGAACTCAGCACACACCCCCTGCAAGATCACACAAGTGCACGAGGTCCTGCATTTTTGTACAAAATGGACTTCTTATGAAGTTTGTACCCTCAAAAAATTGACTGGGTATTCTATTTGGACATTGAGGACAGGCTGACACTGTCCCCAAACATCCTCTTAGAAGAGGGTAAGTGCTGGAAGTGTGGCCATGACTGGGGACCCCAAGATAGAAGCCATCACTTGATTAGCCCTGAGCAGCCACACTGCCAAGAGTCCCCCTGACATGACATCTGACTTTGCTGACTCTCCTATAACCCTTCTTTTTCTAGCCTGTGCTTTTTTGGAACCTCCTTACAGCATTTTCTTCTTTGACACACTTTTCACCTCCACTCCCCTTCATTAAAAATTGCATTTAAAACACTTGGCAGTATTACCAAAAGGTAACAATGATGTCACCAAGGAATACCACTCTCATTTCTAAGTGCAGAGGCTTTTTTGCTTCTTCCAGCAATAAATCCAATAGATATCTTTACAATAGAATATTGAATGTTTCAGTTCTTCAACACCCAGCAGCAGGACCTGGGAAGACTAATTTTCAGAGAACTGACTAAACATTCAAGGAACACAACTGGACTGATCTTCCATTTCACTGCCACTCCTGTTAACTTCTGTGAGCCCTGCTGCTTGCAGAAAATAGCAACACACAAACACTGGCACAAGGAGAATTTTAAAAACTACTTCATCACCAAAATATTTAATGTCCTTTGAAAGAAGTAAGCAGGTTACTGAAAGTACAGAACCACTACTGTGCAATCTCATCTGAAGTGTACTTTATTGGACCCAATGCCTTTGGGAAATATTATTTAAGGTAACTATCAGCTGTTTAGGAATGCAAATCTTTGCCTGGTTTCCAGCACCACCCACACTGTCTCTTCCTCTCCCACATAAATGCACATAAAAACAAAAGTGTTATCAACTTAATCTGCAGTCAAAAAAACCTAGCACATTAAGAACTCCTGTAATATGACAGAAGTGGGGAAAAAAAAACCAAAAAAACATCCTTCATACACCAACTAGCTCAACTTGAGGACAGAATTTTCTTGGTTCATTTACTTTCCAGCAGAGCTGCAGGCTTACAGCTTCTCTAAGGGTGAGCCTTCTATAAAAACATCAAGCTGTGAATTTTGCTGACTGTCCACTCCTTTATTTCTCTAAATAAATGGTGCTTATGCCTTTAGGGTGTCATGTAACTCTGCTCTTCAATGTCGGATTCCCTGTTTCTGCAGCACTTTGTAGCAGTACAGCTCCCTGCAGCAAGCTTGTGGAAAATAAATAAAACGTAAACTTGCTAAGACTCCAATGCAAAGATTAATAGAAAAGCTCTTCTGGATAAATAAGGATACCATTTGTAAAGATTCAAATAGAGACTGAGCCCTAATGCTAGTCACAAAGGAAGAATTAGGGGAAAAAACATGTCTGAAGTGACTCTACACAGCTGATATAAAGGCATTTTCATTAAAAGCTGAATTATAACAAAGCCTTCAAAGCTCGAACTTGAACCTTTTTGAATAAGACTATAGCCAGAATGTACTGTTAGAAAAACATCTGTTACCTCAAGCAAACAGCTGCAGGACAAGAGAAGACACAAGAAGGTCACAGACCCTTGCTGCTACCTCACTGGAACGTGGTCAGATCACACATGTACTTTCCAGGGCTAGAAAATACTACAGCTGAAACCAGGTGAGCCAGGCAGCCCAACAAAACCCCAACTATTCCCATTCAGGAAAACCATTCATTCACCTCAGCTGGGTTCTTTAAAACAAGACATTCATTCTACTTTATTTCCACCTAGCAGCTGCCTCACCACACTTCTATTGCACCCTTTCACACAGACTCCTTTCTTTCTTTCAGCCTTTTTTAACTTGGAGGCATGAATCCTTCACCCCCAGTGCTGTCACATCACTTTCAATTGACCTTTTCTTCTCTTTGCTTGAGGAATCTGAGTCTGTTCAATTTCAAAGCCCCCTCTCACAAGTCAGATTTCCACCACAACATAAGGAACTAAAAAAAGGGGTAAAACACCACAAAGAGTATTGAAAACACAAAGTCCAATTTCTGCAGAACTGTGATTATAGCAGCCAAATTCAAATATGGCATTTTGGCAAAAGAGACTGGTAAATACTATTCTTCTGTATGCAACCCCAGCAAAACCCACAAAGCAACAAGTTCTTACAATTTTAAGCTTAGTTTGAGTCCATATAATATCAGTAATGTTACATTTTCTTAAAGTGAGTGATCCTATTACAGCAGTATTGCACAATAGTGCCAGGATGGAGTGAGCCACAGTAAATATATTCATTTCTGAACTAGGACTGACTGGAATCTTATTCTGGTCTCCCTGTTACAGTTATAGGAAATTTATACCCAATAATTATTTCTTCCAGATAAACAAATTCCTTCTGGAACAGAACAAATTCTGAAAAGCTTTCATTGCTCACATCCACTTGCACACTGACTGCAAACACATGTAATTTACCAATCCTTGTGTTTTCAGAAGGGGTCCTATTTTCAGCCTAGTGGAATCTCTTGCTCCACCTGTGGTGAAGACACAGACATTATTGAAAACTGCCTGCAAAGCAAAGTGAAGGTCCTGCAACATAAATTCATTGAGAATTCTTGCAATTAAAGGGTTGTAAATTAATCAAAACTCCAGAAGCAGCTAATAAAACTTGATAAATGGGCAAGCCTGAAACAGATAAAATGTACTGTGGTCAAGTACAGCCTCATAAATCTTTCTGGATAACAGAAAGAACCATTTAGACTGCTCAAATATACAGATAGGTTCCAAATTAGCTGGAACCTCTCAAGGGAACTATCCAGCATCATACTGTGGACAACTCACTGGAAGTATCTGTTTAATGTGTAACAGAAACCCAAAATGCAAAAGATTGGCCCAGATTAGAGAAGGTGACAGCACTGCCATAGTTTCATACATTTGGGAAATTTGACCTGCTTAGGATCTGCCCTGTCAAATTAGAAAAACAGTCCAGATTTTAATTTTTTTTTGTTTTTTTGTAACTAGTGACTCCACTAGAAACACACATTTGATAAGAATGTCAATGCATGGTGGTATTTCTAAGACCTCTTGCAGCTAGTTTGAAAACTATTAGGGGCTTTTTCATTTTTTAGTGATTTTTATTGTCATTTTTTATCTTTATAACTTTCTGATCAGAATGCCACACACAGTCTAGCCAACTGCCTGCCAGAAGTCAAAGTATTCTGCACAGGCATTTGAAAACTTAAGTAGGTCACATCTGCATTTGACATTGATATATTTATCAAACTTTCATTTCATAAAAGATTGGTATCACATTAGTCTGACAAGACATATTCTCCATAGCCACATACTCACTGGAAGCAACTATATTATCATCCTTAAAATCTTTATTGATCAAAATTCATGTCAGCCATGCCATTATTTCTGCCAAGGCAAATACCAGACTGACAGGCCTATAATTATTTGAGTCATCTTGTTCAACCTTCTAAAATATTAGCAGGGCATTGTCTTTCAATCAGTCTTGTCAAACTTCTCTAATGTTCTGAAAAAAAAAAAAAAAAAAAAAATCAACATCAACAACCTAGAGAGTGCTTTGGCCATATGTCTTAAAACTCTGAAATGGAAATATTTCAGCCTTCATTTTCAAAGTTCTCTCTCTAGAGACTGAGTAAATCCTGGTACAGAGAAGGAAAGCTTGTCACTGTGTGATATTTCAGCTTTTTCCTCAAATGCAAACTAGAAATTATTACTACTATAAAATTTGCCTTGCCAGGGCTTGATGTTCTGCCAGTAGAGGTATTTAAGATGTTTCAGTATTGACAGTGTGTAGTCTCCTGTATTTGCCTTGTTATCACAGCTCTTTTCCTGTCCCTATCAGATGGAGCTACTCATCCTGTGATGTGGGCTCATGGCAGGCAGCACTTTTCCCTGTTCCACAATTTTTCAGAGATCTGGTGAACTCATTTAAGCCAAAGCAACAAATGCAGCCAAGTTAAAGAACAACAATAAGGAAGAAACCCCTTCTTGAATACTCTGAAACCTGATTAATCTGAAGCATCACTGAATGGCAGCCAAAACCCACCTCATCTGCCCCAAGCTCTCTGGACATCAACTTAAGAAGTGCTTTACTCTCACAATAAAGCTCATTGTGTGCAAAAGACTGAGAATTAGTGCTTGAACATTCTGTGAAGCAGGTGAAGTGTACACCCTTGTGCAGGATGCTTACATGTTGGCAAACACCAGGACTATCAGAGTTTGCCAATGTTTTTGCCATTTTGACTTGAGAGCTCTCAGGCCAACACAACATTCCTGGACACAGAGCACTAGTTTGAGATCATATTCTCTTCAAAGTCCCCTCATGCACACAGGATTTAACTTTTCCTCCTTTGCCCAGCATCTCCAGCACCTGCTCTAAATAGAAGCTACTTTCCCTTCATGGAGGTGGCATCTGTACTGCACGGCTGTCCTATCACAGACCAGCAATGGGAAATGAAGGATGTCACTTCCAATGACTCCAAACATCTGAACACTGCACTCAGGGAGCAGAAAAAAAGAACAATATCTGATTTTCCAACTCTGCCACTTTCTGTGGCATATTCCATCTCAAAAACATTGAAAAAGACATAGTATCACTTCAGTCCCAGCTACCTGGCTAAAAAAAACAACAACCTGGAAACCTCATGCTAAAATCATGTGATATTTACTAAGTAAGGAAGAACCCTGCCAGGTCATCATGCCATTAGAACCTGAAAAATATTAGGACTAAGTAGTTTACTCTTACTTTGAGTTTTGTAATATTCAAGAACAGGCTTCTTTTGCTTGCAAGTCAACTCCTGTTACATTTTAATACATGAGTTTATTTTCAAATCACTACATTTTTTTATCTTTATATATAGCACGCAACCATTTTTATTATGGAAAGCCTGAATTTATTTTTTTAAAAAAGACCCTGAATCTCTCTCCAGTTTCTCAAAAGAGTATTTTGCAGAACTGCTGCTGAAGATGGGAGTAAACCTTTCCTGAGCTCAAAGGATCCAAGTATTCTGTAACTCAACTGCTGAGCATCACTCAGTGTGCATGCAGTAAGATTCTGGCCATTCATTCAATGCCAAATTCTTTGTAGCACTTGTGTGAGATGAAGCAAACCCTCCCAAAACACCACAAAGACAAAATCTTTACCACACAAATTCATGCAGTTTCTTCTTTTTCTGAAGTACTTCTCATTTTTTCCATTTATTTTCTCCTTTCACCTCTGCAGTCTTACTTTTCTTCCTCTGTGCACATACAGGCATTCTGACATAAAGGGCACCATCAATTCCTTGACAAGTACTGCAGCCCACAAGCAGAACTACCAAGCTAAGCTTCTGGAGCCAAACCATCTCATAAACACACAGAGAGGGTGTGTGTATGTTTGAGATCACTTGTATATGAAAATGAGACAATAAAATACTCAGCTGATTTTCCTGGTTAACTCCACCCTGTGGGTAGCATGCAAAAGTAAAATGATCTCCTAAATCTGAAAGAGAACAAGAACTGAAAGTTGAAAGGGGAGTGCAAAGTGTCTCTTTAACCCTCCTACCTTTGCAAATCACCAGGCTTTTCAGAACTCCACATATAATGTTTCCCTATTTCTTCACCTCCCACAATTCCTCCTTAAAGAGCAACAAATCTCATATGCAGGAGAAACCAGACTACACCAGCTAAGTTACCCATACAGAACAATATGTTTAGCATATTCTTGAATTTACCATTATAAGAAACATATATAAGCCCAAAATTAGAAGCTAGGTTTCTATTCTGGACCTTCCTGGCTATAGAAGGTACTTCTTATTTTTAAACCACCAGAAATACAAGCAAGCTCAGAACTATGTTGTGCCTTTAAAATTAATAAGCACACTACGTGACTGATCTGCACAAATTATGCTGCTTAAAATCATTTTTTTAAAGTGTGATATTCCACGTGCTTCTCACACAGGCTCCCTCCTGACTCAAAGGGAGCTAAGAAACATCACTAATGCTAAATTGTTAGTGAGACTGCCTGAAGGAAAAGGTTCTCCCAGGTCAGCATGAAGGGTAATAACATTCACCTCAGCTTCAGCTATTAAGAAAATTGTTTCCATCTCTATGGGCATCAGCCTCTTGAAAACTGAAGGCACAATGTATTCAACACAAACATGAATGAAATGTTGACCAGATTGAAAAAAAGACTAAAAATATACTTGGATAACAAAAGACTCTTTTGAAGGGGGGAAAATGGGTAGCTAGGCAGTGCATTAAAATTATGTTCCTGGCTTCCATTCAGATGCTGTCCAAGCACAGCTTCATTGTTTGGCATGTCACTCACATCTCCTCACGTCACCTTCATTCTCTCACTCATGTAACCTTCAGATAAAAATATACAGGGCACTATTCTAGGATTCAGCAATATTAACCCAGTGGCCAGTAGAAAAAACTGGGGCTTTCTTGATTCATAAAGAATTTTTAAAGCACTAAGGAGGGTGAAAGCTCCCATCAAACAGTCATATGACTTCTTCAGGCTCACTGACAAAGCAGAACATGTTGGTTACTCATGGTGAGAGGAGTTTACCAACCTACTGAGTCTGTATTTTCCCACAGGAAGAAAGTGTAATGGAGGAGAGGTAATGCTGATTCTGAAACTCATTTCATCTGCCTAATAATTTTAGATTAATTACAGAAAATTATTTCCCACTTCACTTCCACATCAATGAAACTTTCTTTAATGAACAATGCTGGTCCCTCTCAGTCATCTGCCATAAACCAGCCAGCACAGAATAGGAGCACACACACTTTAAGCTGCTCTGCAGAATATGTATGGGGAAAGAAAAAAACCAATAACCTTACCCAGGTAAAACTGCAAAGAGGATTCTGGTTGATAGAATCCCTCTCCAGCACCCACTCAAAGTAACAGAAACAGAACCATCAAGCAGATGGAGATTATGATGATAATAATAATTAGTATTGTTGTTATTTTGGTTTAAGAGTATGCTGATGTTGTACAGTTGCAAACAAGAACAGCCAACTCACTGTTCAGAGAAATGGATGAAGGGCTCCTGCTAACCAACAGCCTTTTCAGGTCCCCTCTCTGGCATCCCTGGTGTGCTCCTTTCTGAACACCCCTCCACTGTGCAGCACCCTTTTTCCAGTGATGGCTCATCCATCACTGCTGCCTCCCCCTCACAGAAAAGAGGCTCTTCTCCCTTTGCAGAGCAAGAAACAGGACATACCCTGCCCCACTGTTATAGGGCCACGTGCCTCTACAGACCCTCCTGGATTATCACCACAGAGCAACAGAGACTGAGCTGTGAGACATTTGCAGCACTGATTAAGGAATATGCCTACACTGGTAGCCAAGCAAAAAAGGAAGGATGAGCGTTTTTTAAGGGAGGCCTTATCAGCATTTGCTGCTTTCAAGCCTCCCAAAAAGGGGGGAAGGGCAGCACGTTTCAAGCCAATGCTTTTCCACACTGCAGTATCTGGGAGCCAGGCTCCACACAGCACACACACAATGGGCACAGTTGCCTTAGCAACAGCATCGCAGGGAAATTTTTCAGTAAAGCTTCTCCCCTTCTACCAAGGTTACTTTCAGATTGCACCCAGTACAGAGATCTGCACGGATCAGACAACATCTTGCACCTGGTTTGAACACACCTGTGTGAACCAAGGTGATGGGCACACCATAGGGATGGACGGGGCACTCAAGCTGGGCTCCCAAACCACCCAGCACACACCTGACAGCAACAGCTTGCAAGCCAATCTATTGGCACCTCACAACAGAATAAAACTGTGACCTGTTGTAATCACATCCTTAACCTTTTGTTTTGTTTTCTCAAGAGTTGCTAACCTTAAATGGAGACCTACAGCATGTTTCTACCATGAGTCTTGCTTGCAACAAGAGTTTAGCTTCTAATACTGATTACCACCTCAAAAAATAACCAAGTAGAAAAGAGATGTTTTCTGGTTTTATTTTTTAAGCTGCTTATTTTTACACATTTTTATCTTTTCATTAATAATGCTTTAAAAAGGCAGTGAAAGTATGTGGTGTAGCATCTGTCTTCAACAAAATTTGGTCACCAAAGAAGACTCACTTGAATACCATGCAAGTTTAAGTTACACCAGTGAGTTAGTTTATTTTACTTCATTTGGTCCTCAGTTTTTCAGATAAATATACATTAATTCTTCCTGACCTCCCTGAGATGCAAGAATTTTTTTCCTCACACAAACATTAACATTGTCATCCCAAACAAAAATATAGAATAGGGACTTGTTCAAAACATGAAACAAACCACTCAAAAATACTTCCTCATAAACTCTCTCTAAATAGAGGAGAAGCAAGTTTTCAACTTCAGCTTTTTCAAGGCTCTTTCATTACCTTTTAAGAAAACAATGCCCACATTTAAAACTTTAGGATTCCTTTGCATTTCCAGTCTATGGCAAGGGCAGCAACCTCCTGGGTCTCTTTCCAAAGTGCTTCCTCATGATCACCCCTTTTACTCAGCTCCCAACTGCAGATGGACCATCCAGAAAACAATCAAAACAACAGAAACCAAAAATTTTTGTGCACTGTCAAAAAGAAGCTCAATATGAAATCAAACACAAAGCTTCACAACAGGAAAAGGTCCCCAATGAAGCTGATGTTAAAGCAGAACAGAACTAAGTACTAAGCTTGGTTTGGTTTTGTTTTCTAAAATCACAGACACTGAGATTTTTAAGGCTTACTTATGGCTTAATACGGAAAAGATAACTTCCCTCTGCCAGTTGAAAACATCTTCAACAAACTGGAAAGCGACTGAGAAAAAACTATGTAGGCAGAAATGAACTCTTGGCAGAGCTGGGGACATTTTATGTACATTTACAGTTATCTTAACACAGGGAGCATGAGGTAAATGAAATTTGTGAGGGAGAAAAAAAAAATCTCAACCTCTTATCAACACCACCTTTGTAGAAGAAACTGAATTTGAAAGGAAGACTGCTGTGATTTCTAATTATAACTACAGGAAGAGCCTTACCTTATTACAAATACTGTATAATATTCACACTAAGTGAAAAATCATGAAAGCAGAGATTTGCATATTAAGTTATCCACTGCATTTAAATCCAAGTATATTAGAAATTACTTTCTTCTGAGAGAAGAGAACAAGTAGCTTGATTCCCCTTCTCCTCACTAAACTTCTGACCAAGACTTAGGACTTTCTTTGGCCTAAATAAGACAGTGACCCTTCCACTTAAACACACATACTGAAAGCAAACTCAAAGGAAGAGAAAATGTTAGCTTGTAACAGAAGTCTGCCACTCCTGCTCATATTTATAGCACCAGGTTGAGCAAAAGGGCAACAGAATTTTAAATAACAATAAGGTTATTACAGACCATGAAGTTAAAGTATCCTGAAGAACCTCTCTACAGGTTTACCTAGAGTATTGCCAAGGGATCTAGTCTTTCCAGAAAGAGAGCCAAGGATTATTTTTTTTTTTTTTTTTTTTTTTTAAATGAGGTCTGATTAAAATTTAACACAGTTAAATAACTTATCTAGGAGCTCAAGTAGCCTACTTTTAAAAATGATGGAAAGTGAAAATCACAAGACAAGCAGCATCTTCTAAAAATCAGCTTATGTGTCTAAAACAGTTCAATGGAGTACAATTTAAGCAAAAGTTTTAAAAATTTTGCCTCCTATCTGCTCATTGCCATCCAGACTGCCACATTACACTGCACAAGCAGGATTTGGGTGCTTTGATTATGAAAGTGCTATTTTCAAACAAAATTTCCATCCAAAAGAATGATCATGATCAGCAAAACTCTGCTAAAGGAGAAACTCAACAAGTGGCAGAACTGTAGACAACAGTAACAAGATGGAACAAGCAGATGAAGCCCAGAAAGTGGCAAAGTCATTTACCTCTGGAGTAAAAGCCAGGGAATGCTGTCACTGCTCCAGTCAGCACATGCCTGCTTGCTTACCCTTCTGCCTTCATGCTCACTGTTTCAAGGATTGTGAGCTGGAACAGTTTACAGCACTATATATATATATATATATATATATATATATATATATGCACAATCAGATAGGTTACAAAAATCTTTTTTATGCAGCCTGTTAAAGAAGGGCAGAACATGGGCTCTGAAGTGTTCAATCAGTTCCCAGAGCAGCCAATTCTGAAGAGCAGCAGTGACACAGAGCACTGCCCATTTCAGTGATCTGCACTGGACAAGTCACAGGATTTATCTGCCATGATCATAGATGGGAAGAGAGTTCTTCCTCACTTTGAGCAGAACTGCTCTCAAATATAAACATAAAACTAACATTGCAAAGGGCCATGATTTTTGATTAATTCAGCTCCCTAAATTTTCTGTGCCACTACAGTAACTGAAGGTGTCTCAGTCTGAGGCATTTCTTCTCCTGTCTTTGAAATGTTATTAATGCATTACACAGAATAGAAACTATGCACTGAGGATGACCCCTCCTGAGTGCCCAAGCTGCTTACAAATCAAAGTCTTGTTTTCAAAAGCTTTTTCCCGTAGTATTTTATGTGCATCCCCAAATAAAACTGAATTCTTCAGTGGGCTGAGAACTCCACAACAGTGATTTGCCTACAGTCACAATAAGAAAGTGATCCTGGCAGAAGAGTCATTCACTCTGTCTTCATGCTGTACCAGTGGGGATGTATTACTTCTGCATAACAGTTCAAGCCAAAGTTACTGGAAGTAAACAAAAGATTAATATTCATGCTCTCTGCATTTCTGTGCTTTTCTAAGCTCAGAATGGCTCAAAGTGTCCCATCTCTCTTTCTCTCTCTCCTGCCTCCGCGATCCAAAGCTTAAGACAAGCAGGTAGCACATCATAAGCTGCCTTCTTTCTCCTCCATTTTTTTATTTTAACCTAATCAATGACAATCCTTCTGCTTAGAGTAGACAAGCATTTGGATTTACACCCTTTACCAATGCAGTGGAAGCTGAAATCATTAGAACCTCACAGGCTTTGGCACCTAAAGCCTGAAGGTGTCTGAAACCATTTCTTTTCCTTCCTCTTCATACTCCAAAAAATTCCTAAAGATAATTCCCCTTTTGTATGGACCTTTCTCAACTGAAAAACTGACAACTACCTTTCTGGCTTTCCTTCCTACTCTTAGGTCTCAAACCTCAAGAAGAAAAAGTATATTCTGTCCCACATAAACCAAATATAATAAAAGAAATTATGCTTAAGGAGAAAACGCACTCTTTTCTCTTCATGTCCCTTTTAATGGATTTCCTCTTACAGACAGGACATGGATTCAGTATAGCAAAAGACTTGTAATTAAGCTCCACAAAGACAATGGCAAATAGCAGAGGAAACAGAAGAACTTTCTCTCTTTTGGTTCCTTTCACCATTCCCTCATACACTTGGACGATTTTTACTCTTAGAATTCTTTTTTCTCACATTTTTCTGTTTATTGTTCAACCTATCTAGTTTCCACTTTTCTGGTGATTTTGTCCCACTGGTTGCAGAGTTGCTTTGGGGTTTTATCACTCCTTTTCTGTTTGTATTGTAGCTTTATTCTGAAGGTCACCTCCAGCAAAGCCAGATTTGCAAGTGAAACAAGATCCACTCAGAAAAGCCTTTTTAAACAACTATACCAAGGTCTACAGAGCAGCACACCCCATGCCTTTTTCTTTCCTGTATCCAAAAGTGTATGAAATGCTGCCGAGTAACATTTAAGAGTCTTGCACAGAACAGCAAGAATGTCTCTAGCAGTTTGTGTGACAGGAAGGATGGTTTTGTCCTCTGAAAGTAGAAGAACGGGTCTGGGGACCTTTTGTGCAGGAAGAAAACAAGCACTGCTGATACCACACAACCAAACAAGTTTGTAGAGCGGAGGAGAGAAGGGAGAAGAAAAGCAGCAGCATCTTTAGCTGCCAGACATGCGGGTTGTGCCCAGCGCTCCGTCAGCCCCTGTCCTCTCCCATGCTCTGTAGGACAGTGCCATGCCGTGGCCAGGCTGCTCCGCGGCTCCTGCACTCTGCAGTCCCTGCAGGTACCGGCGGCCCGGCTCCTGACCCACTTTCCCCACCAATCTCTGTTGAGCTCTACGCTAGTGATGCTCCTGGCATGACAATCAGATACTGCAGCCTGCAGTGCAGCTCCTTAAAACGCGCTCGCAAGCTCCTAGTAAATTCAGTGGAAAAGTACTGTATCAACGAAGCCTAATTAAAACTGAAGTCATTTTCATCCACTTGCGTCACACGCAACAACAACAACAACAACAAAAAAAAAAGCGTTCCAGAGATTTAAAAGATGCCTTTTTATTTTAAAGCTACTAGATGTGCTAGTCAGGAAGTAAAGCCAAAACAGCTTTGCTACTGAAGGGCTGTGAAAGGAAAAAGGTATGAGAGCTTGTACCTTTTTTCTGGATTACCACATCAATCTTCTACCTTGTGCTGCTTCAAACCTGCCACTTCCTCCCACAGACATTTATTTCTCACTAGAGAAGGGTTCCCTACCTTAATGTCCACTGAAACCATAAACTTCATCTCACTACAGCTACTAAAGTTAGCTTTGTGCATTCACTAGAACCAAAATTCCTCCCTCAGACACAGCCACAGGCAATTTACATCAGATTTTACATGTAAAATTCATTCTGGGACATTCACCATTATACCAGACAGCTAAGAGTGTTCTGGTTCCACAGCTAAGATCTAATATGTAGATTATCTCTGAGACTAAGTAACTGCAGTTGACCATATTCCATTTACCTGGTAGAAAAACAACAGTCCTCTCTTCCCTTATGGTGAAATACTGTCACAAACAGCCATAATTGGGCCTCAGTTAACAACTCCAATTGCCAAGCCCATGGGTTATATGGCAGTAGTTTCCCATACTACAAATCTGTACTTCCTTCCTGGGAACTTTAGGGAACTACTGTAGAGTTCTGCAGTGAACACAGCAAATACAGGGGCACCACATGCATGTGAAGCACTTTGTTAATATTTTGCATGCAGAAGGTTCCAAGGTACATAAGGGTCCTACCAACAAGACACTGGTTTTATTCAGTGGAATATTTTTGTACTTGCAAAACTCAGGTCCTTATAAAAAACAAGTTTGGGGAGTTACTCAGAATCATTACACCATAATTTTAAATTACTCGTTTTAAGATTAGAAACACCAACTTTGAAACATTCTAAAACCAGCACAAACTCATTATCTAGCATTGATGATAAAAATAAGCAACAGCAGCAAATTAAGTATGGCAACACCAAATGGCTCATGAGAGACAAACATTTTGGGGCAACAAAGGCTGTAAAGGTGTGGAACATTTTATAGAGGATATTACCTAAGGGAGGGAGCACCAGGAACAATTATTCACAAAGCAGTCCCAGTGTACATTACAGAGAACCACAGACTTGATCCTTTGCAGGAGTTTATTCATATGTGATACAGACAGTTCTGCTGAGGAACAGGAACTTCTAGTTTGGCACTTGCTACACAAACTGATTTTTTTTTTTGCACTTGGCATTATCATAATCACACTGATTTACTGAATCAACTCAAGATTCCCCAAAACAGCCCCCAAAGTGCTTATGTAAAATCTCTGCAACAAGTAGTCTGATTATCCATTAACTGGGGTGGTACCAGCCAACAGCAAGAGAAAACAAAATTAAACACCCATCAAAACACGAAATTCATCCAAATTTCATACCACTGGGACCTATAAATGAGTCATTATAATAAGGTAAAAAGTAATTCTATTTCATCACTCATTACCTTGACCCAAGGAGGACCACTCATCTTCAGATGGCAGATACAATCCAGACTTGCATTCTGACTACTAGAGAGCCCTGAAGGAAGCACAGCTTACATAAAGCAGCACCCTTATACCTGCAGCTGTGTAGACACAGAAGAAATCTACCATAAACTTGACTTTTTACCCACTAGTGGCCTACACCAGCACACCCTGTGAGCAGCCTATCTCAGACTAGAATCCTAGGCTTTGGGCTACATAACCTACTCTGCATTCAGTCCAAGGATTTCATATCTAAACTCAAGACAAGCAGACAGAAATCAAACAGGACTCTTCAGGAAGGACACAGTTGGGACAGATCTACCTAAACTCAAAGACCTGGCAAACAAAGAAGGTACCTAGAGGTTTTTGTTGCTACCTATGGACAGCACTCAACAACAAAACTTAGAAGTTGTTTTGCTGCCTTGTTTTTTATTAAAGAGATGACAGGATTACCCTCAGTAAATTCCCAAGGCAGAGTCTGGCAAAGCAGAGGTCCTCCTGATGGTTTTGGATTAACTTTTACATCTTACTCAATTTTAGCTTTCTGAGCCACGGACCACAAAACTAAACCTAGACCTTCAAAAGTCTGTGTACTCAGCTCAAGTGGAGCATATACAGTGAGGCCTGAGGCTTTAGAAGAGCAAATGAATTACTATACTGTACCAGCCCACTGCAGTGACAGGTGTTTCACAGGCACGTAACAGAAACCCATTAAACCCCAACTTTAAAGTTTATATCCTTTCAGGAGATTAGAGAGATTTGCTTTTGCTTTTCCTATGTGAACTTGGAAATTATCAATAAAAGTATCCAAACATACACTGAGCCCTGCTATGATGCATTTCCTTTTCAAAAGCCTTTGTTATTGTTGGGTTTGGGTTTTAATCAAACAAAAGCTCTCTAGGAACCCAAGACTCTAATCTGAACTGTTCCTGCTTGAACATCTGTTAAAAAAATTCTGGCTCTTAAAGTAGAATAGATTCTGGTTCACATAAAAAACTACATAACTAATATCTGGAAAACAGAGAAAACAATTTAAGAAAAATATCATTATGCATTAAAGGAGCATGGAGCCAAAGAAAAATCACAAAAATAAACATTGGTTTCAGTGGTTACTTTCTGTGTTACTGCGTTTGGTAGGTTGACTCTTGGTTGATTTGCAAATCTGCACATGCCCAGGGGAGTGGGATCTCAGCTCATTTAGCATCATGGCAGATTTCCAGTTCTTGGCAGAAGGGTTGTTTTTCTCCATGAATCAGCAACTGTCCATCATACTACAATCTGTGAAGTGAAAAACCCACCTCATCAACATAAGCCATATGCATATGTGTGTGTGTGTGTGTGTGTGTGTATATATATATATATATATATATATATATATATATATATATATATATATACAAGAGAGGACTTTTTGGTCTCTATATATAGCATGCATGTGAGGATCATCACTTGCACAGACAAGCATATACATATTCCTTAAAGCCAACCACACAACAAAGTGACTTCTCTCTCCTTCTGTAGTCATACAACATTTTGATAACACAGCACAATACTTGCACTGTAAGATTTTAAATGTTGTGATAAAGAATAGAAACAGCAACACATCCTATTCTTTCCTGCTTTCTTCGCATCAACAGGCAGCTCCAGGTACTGACCCCACTGTGGTGAACTGCAGAACAACTGTTTGTTTGCCCACTGCTGGAACACAGGCTGCATTTGCATTTTCACATAATGCTTACCAGCAAATGCATTCTAAGTACCCATCAGCAAGGCAAAAAGCAGCAAATAAGTTACATTTGAAACATCTTTCTCAAACTTGCTCCAGAATTTTAACAGCTCTCTATAATACAGATAATATTTCTGAACATTAGAGTAAATGAGACGAATGCTGCCCTAGTAAAATGAACTTATTCTAAGACTCTGACAAACAAATCATGCACTTTGGAAATATATTATGGAAAAGCACAGACTAAAATTTCCTCATTTTATTCTTCCTGCGCCTTTCTCTCTCCCTGATACACAAGAGATTGCAGTACTCTTCCTGCATGGCATCACTGTGCTAATATTAAACAACAACAGATTCGCTGGCTCAAAATTGTTACTCCTTAAAGGAGGCAGGGGGACAACTGCCATGATTAGAAATTCACAGTTAAAATTTAGTATTCAGCCTCTTCCTTTTTTTGTTCATGACCCACAATGTAAACTGCTAGTAAAATTATAACCTAAAATTCACTGCATGAAGTAGTGTAGCAGAATGCCTGGCTCTTCATTGTTTCCTCTGTTTGAACTGCATGTTCAGAGCATTGCAAAATTTACCCAAACCATATTTCTATTCCAGCACCAAATCATAAAACTAGACCTCACGGATATAGATTCATGATCTGTGCCCATAAAGTCACTCAATAAACTGGTTTTGTTTCTTCCAGCATTAATTTTCACATGGACGAAAAATCATTGAACACAGAACAGCCAAGTTATCAAACTGCCACAGCAGTGTGAAAAGGGAAGTATCCTTGTTTTAAATGCAAAAATGTATATTATTATTAGTTGAATAAGGGTGATTTGTGTTTACACAGCTCGGAGCTGGATTTAAAGGCATTTTTAACAGCCAACTGTTTCAACTTGCATGTAAACAAACATACTGCATTTCTTCATTAGCTGGAATTTGCTGCAGTCTGTCAGCCATCTGTACTGTCTTGCATTCTGTTCTCTATTCAGAGCACCACTATCAAATGTTGGTGATATAGTATTGCTCTCTTTGGAGACATCATGACTACACTATAAATAGTTTAGAGACATAAAATGCTATTTCTAACAGTTGGCTTAATATCTGCTTTCTCAGAATGCATTAGGTTGTTCTATTTCTCATCTAGTTTTGGTCCTCCATAGCTTTCTGTGGATAAGAGGAGAAGAGAATTTATTTTGGCTCTCTCGGATACGTAGAGCAAAAAACTGCAGCCCAAGCACAACTTTATTCAACTTCTGCACCCTCCAAATCCTGGAGACAGAGGCCAAACCCCAGAGCATAACCCTGCAAGTATCTGCACTGCAGTCAGAGGGGTGACTGCATGGTGCAGAACAGTCAAAGTGCTGTAACACCAGCTGCCTGGGGGACAGCCACTGTCACAGAGCCAGTGCAGGGACTGACCCACGCTCCTCTGCTCCATCCAGCCTGGGAACTGGGTTAGTCCAGCTCTGTACTGGAGCTCTGGAGCCCTTGGAGACCTGCAGAGCCCTGGCTCAGTTCCAGCAAGCTAAAACACCAGCACATCCCTCCCTCTGGCAGGACGGACCTCAACACAAACTGATTCCTGCTGCTTCTCCCCATCCTTTTCCTCAGATCAGACACGCTCCAGGGCAGCCTTACAGCCAGAGGTCTTGGCCATGGCACCCCTGATCTCTGTACCCCGGCCCCTGGGGTAGTCAGGGGTCCCCCAGAAGGCAGAGCTTGCACCTCCCTCAGTCCTCTCCACCCTTGCAGTCAGACCCAAGGCTTTTTGGGCTGCTGAGAACTGGGCCAGTTCTCTCTAATGATCCAACTGAGCCTGTCACCAGGCTGTTTAGCTACGGATTTTAGCAACCTGCACTAGTTTCAAACTTCAGAGGACAGGTGATGCTATTTGTAGAAGCATACAGCCCAAAAATCCACGTCCCTCGTAAGGGCTTTTGTAGCTTGCAGAGTCATCCTCACTATTAGGAAGTGAGAAAAATGACCACTGAAACAGGAAAGCTCACACACACACATTAAACTCCAATATCCTTTCTCTGGGGACAGCAGAGCCTAGAGACTTGTATAACAAATAATAAATGACAAGTGATGCAACACAAACCAGAAAAAGTTATTTGATATCCATGTTTGTTTTCCAAACCAAAAGCTGCCTTTTTAGTTCACCCAGTGGATGACTTCATAACTTTCCTGGAAGGAATTGGTGCTCTGCTTTGACTCCCAGGCTTACATGATACTTCTGATTTCAGAACTGCAGTGCTATACACTCACCTTCCTATAACAGAACAAATCTGTTGCACTCTAGGGACAGACTTGTAGTATATTTGTCCAACACAACAGAGCTATTCCTGATCAGGGGTGTCAGAATTCTGAACACAGACTTCAGGTGTAAAATCACTTACTGAGGAGTGAAGATGCCCAATTCTTAGAGCTTCATTTCAGTTTCATTTCTCAGTTCCTGGCTGATGACAGTGTGGTGAAACACTGCCTAATTTTATTACCATCTGCCATATACAAAGGTGATCAGGATTCACTGATAATCAAGCCACAAGAGTGAAAGTTTAGCATTCAGTACTCCTTATAAAAACAGATACTTAGCATGCATCTCAGCATCAAAGTTCTGCAGGTTTCTAAAGATACCACGCCAGAGAAGTTGGGGAAGGATTTTATACCCATAGCATCTAATAAAGCTTCCCCTGGAAAACTTTTCCTTTTCACAGCTTGTGGCTCCTTTTTTGGAACAGCAGCATGATGCCCACACCCTTGTGTCCAGAGCATTTTCTTAGCAGAACTGTGTGTGTTTCACACAAGCCAGGCTGCAGGCATGAAAGCAAACTACCAGAGAGGCCCTAGGCACAGCCTGCTCCTACAGGGCTGCAGTTCTACTGTAACAGAAAACTAACTCAGTAACATTAAAATTTTTTAACTCAGTTTTTGTATGTATCTCAAACCAACCTGAGCTAAATATTTCAAGCATGTTTTAACACAAGAGCCCTCGACAACATCTAATGCACAGGCTTTTTATCATAAGTGGAGGTGCTTATTTCGGACTTCACCTTGAAATAGGAAATAATTATTGTTTTGTCAGCACCAGAAATGTTTATAAATCCTACCAAACATATTAATATTACATATTCTGTATTGCAGAGATACCCACAAATCTGCAAAGTTCAGTCAGCATTAAAGAAAAGTGTGCATATTTTGAATTCAATCAGGTCATGTTTGTAGCCAGCAAGACTTACCATTTCTACACCAGTAATTACTGGTTTTAAAGCTTTTAAAAAAACTACTGCAATTTCAAATGTTTTTTTTAACTATTTCAAAAAAAAGTTACACATTATTGTTTCTGCTTTGCCCAATCCCATAGTTCTTACACACACAATATTAACTGTGTTACCCTTCTGGAGCTCAAGCAGCTACAGAGTATTTTGAAGAGCTTGGAAAACTGTAAGAGAAATCCTTTGTAGTGTTAGGTTTTACATATGAAAAGCTAAGCAAGTTTCACTTTCTCATTTGCTCAAAACCTGTGTACTGCTTTTATATAGAAATTCAAATTAATGGGTACCATGGGGAATTATAAGTCCAATGGCAAGCTGCATTTATAAAAGTCCTCTTACATTGTCTTTGTGTAATAATAATCTCAAACTTTTTTTAAACATTTCAAACAATCTCACTCCACTGTGGCACCCTTTCACTCTCTTCAAATAAACTGATAAACCTTTGCAGCTACAAGTGTAGGATGTACCACTTTAGTGCTTAGAGCTATTCAGATTTGTAACTGGTTTCACAGCTTGCAACACCAGCAGTCATCATCTGCACTGAGCCACATTTCAAGCCACTGGGAGAACACAAACAAAAAACAATTTACTTTAAATTGTTACAGACTGAAAAAAGCAAGAGAATAAGATTCTTCTGCTCAACACCAATGATCTATGCCATTTATTAGACTTGGCCTCCTTGGACTTTATTTTGCAGCCTTCCACACCACTGTATCTATTCCAGTCAGACTTACCATGTGCAGAAGGTACCCAAGCACACTCTCAAAACTGTTTTACCTGCCTTGAAAAACTGCATTTCCATTCCTTATCCTCTCCTGCAGGTGGAAACCACAAGGGAAGGAAATACCAGCTATACATGATACATCAAACCTTGAAAAGCCAAGGCAGCTTGTAGAAAAAGGGAGGTGCTTTAGGTGGCTTGCAAATACACAGCTCTTCAAACCCAATGAATTCATCATCCTGAAACCAGACCCACAAGCAACATGGTTTGTAAGAACAGCTGCATTGCTTCTCTTACAAAGAAGAGAAAAGGTTCCTTATAGCTGCCTTGCAAATTCCAAAGAAAAGTAAAACCTTGGGCTACCTGCTGGTTTTCCACAAAACTGACTGTGAGGTCTTTAATTCAAACCAGAAGTCCAGGCATAAATAGAAAAGAATTAAAAGCAAGAGCCTTCTCTCTAGCACAGTTATTTGTGGATCAAATTGACTTTATGTGTCAAGTAATTGAGGTGAAAAAATTAGCTTTGTGTTTAAAGGTTCACTTGCACCACTCTGAGAAAGAATATAAATAAAGGGAACTTGTTCAGACAAGCAGAGATCCTTAAAAAGAGCTGCAGACAGCATACATGATTCTGGATGACTAATACTGAAACTCAGAAGAAACACTCAAAAATGATTCTCCTGAATCAGGAGTCTTTTCCAAAAAAAACATTTTAATGATGACAAAGTCACATCTGTGTCACCTCTAAACAATTCTGTCTCCTTTCAGCTTTCTGTTTACCCTTGCAGAAAAACATAACATTGCTGATATTGGGGTTTTTTTTTAATTTTCTGAAGAGCAGAGGCTCCATTTATAGAGAACTAATTTCAACAGCATATCTGTCACACAGACTGTGAGCCTATTACTACTCAAAAACAAAACAGAGGACAGTGAGAAGGGCATAGAATTAAACCTATTATAAATTTGGTATATGCTGACAGTTTTGCTTTAATGTGATTTAATTTTATATGACCAAAGATCTATTTATGCTCAAAAATGGCACATAACTAAAGAAACAGCCGAGCAAACCCTGAAAAATCAAATTATCATTTTAAGCATCCAGATCAAGGGCTCTCATATTCTGTGTATGGATACTTAAACCACAGAGCAGCTTCTCAACACATTTCCTAACTTTGCAAACTTTGGAGTACAAAACGAACACAAACAAAGGGGAGAGGACAGCTAATTTTAGTGCTTCTGGCCTAAAACAAAATAACAACAAAGAACCACTGAACCATGAAGCAGGTTTTTTTTCCAAGTTGCTATTTCTGTTACTGCCTTCCTCTCCACAAGCCAATACTGGAAAGAAGATGCCCGCTTCTACCCTATCACAGAGTAATACAAGCACCTTATTTTATCCAGAGGGGCACATTGAGAGTGCTGAACTGCTTACATAATGCTTCTATACATCTTGCTCTGCCTAAAATGTGGATTACAGCTGACAGGGGGGAAGAAAAAAAAAAAAAAAAAAAATGATTTCTTTGATTTTCTTCTCTCTCCTTGGTTCCCTTCCCAGTAAGACAAATCACTTCTGCAAACTGAACTTGATTTGAGCCTTGCTCAGTGCATTTTAACAAATAACCTGAAAACTCATCCCTCTGATAGCTTGTTATATTACAGCACTGGATTCAGTCTCCATAATTCTGAATTTTGAGCATGTGTGAAAACAGTTTTGATGACAGAAACACGCTCTTAAGATCACAGGATAATTCAGGTTCAATGGGGCCTCAGGAGGTTTCTGGTTCTGCTCACAGCCAAGTCAGCTCAGAGATCTGACCACATTGCTTGGGCTTTACCCAGGTGGATCTTTTCCATTCTGTAAGAACAGAAATGGTACAACCTCCCAAGGCTGCCTGTTCCACTGCTTTGTTGTTCTCATGGTGAGGATTCCAGTTCTTCCAAGTTCTTTAAGTATTTACTCAGAACAACATCAACAATGGGAGAACAAGTCTCCAATAATTTTAGGATGAATGGGTTGCTTTGGGTCACTGTTTCAAAATAAAGATGATTCAGAAGAGAGGGAAAACATGGAAGCTTCCCTCCCAAGTGGAAAGTGGTTGGTTTATGGTTGGCCTCCATGATCCTGAAGGTCTTTTCCAACCAAGGTTATTCTGTGAAGTCACTTTCTTAAATTTGGGCCACCAAACAGAAAGCTAGAACAGAAAATACTATGCTGCCTTCAACACTGCAGCTACACCAGCATTAGAATAAACTGGGTTAGGTTCATAATATTGCTGTTAAAGTTCACACTTCTCTAAAGAGCTACATGCTACTGCTCTGCAAACCTTCACAAGAACAAATTCTGCTTTCAAAGCATTAAAGACACATTAACATGGCAAAGGCCATTGGAAACTCAAACTTCAAAACTTATTGACTCCAATAGATCAGAGACCAAAGCAGTACCAGAATGAAGAGGGTTACATTAACTAAAAATAAGTTCTCTGATATGACTAAGGAATTTTTCAGTCACTATGATAACACATATTCCAGTGGCTTTGTGATCAGTTAAAGAGTCATTTAGACACAATTTGACTTTTAGTCATTTCCTGGAACACATAACCCTCTGGCCCAATTCCAGATTTCTCAAATCCAATTAAAAAAAAAAAAAAAAAACCTACACCATGGCACATGAACTGGAAGCTGCAAGGCACCCACAGCAATACAGCAGCACATTTTAAAACTGCCTTTTTTTGTGCTCTTCAATTTTATTAAAAAATGAGGTTTGACTACAAATGTTTCCTTCTCTCACCATTTCACTGACCAAGTTATTAGCCAATGTATCCACTTGCCCCTCAGAGACAAAGCTGAGACAGCCAAAATGCTTATTTTTACCCTTAAGTAAATGTTTAATTCCTTAAAAACATTTGCACTGAGCCAACTACTGTTACACTTAATCAACTTCAGCTTTACTTTATTTCTAAAATCAACAGGCCCAATCAAGCCTACTCTTCACAGCTGAATGTAAAACTAGATGCTGGACAAATGAGAACCAGAACATTGTTATTCAAAAACATTTTTAAAATTCAGTTCAAGCTACAACAGTACTGTGAAGCTGGCTCAAAAACAAGAGGGTTTTTTTTTCAATAGACAATAAAGTGTTGAAATCTTATTATTTCACTTTGGTATTAAAACCTAAAGTTTAGGGTTTAAGACTTTGTAAAAACACAATTGAGATATAATTATTAAAGCCCAGAACTATTACCCCAGGGCTCTCAAGAAAAGCCTGCCTTAAGACATGTACTTCAGATTCTCAGAGATGATCACTATCTTCAAGAATCTCAGATATATAACTTCTAATATTAGTTTATGACAGCCAACAGAAGCTGAGCAATCATATGGTTTTACAGCATGGTGGGTAACAGGATAATGCAGAACACAAGTGTAAACTTGGCCCAGAAATTCGTGCTGCATTTCAGATCTCCAGTCAAGAGTACTACAGACTGTAGACCTTAAAAATTTTTCAAATGCCAAGGGCATCTGCTCACAGCACTTGAACACTCCTTTTCCTCAAAGTTCAGAGAGTCTTTTATCTGAGAAATAACATACTGAAGTATCCAAAATTTTATGACAAAACACACATTTACTCTTTTTTAAAAAAAGGTAACAAAGCTGTGTCTGCAGCCCTTCTCTCACAGGTGCAGGTCCAGCACTAAGACAAAGGCAAACAGTGTGAGAGGCTTCTTTAGGTGTGCAGCTGTCCTGGTTTGGGCCAGGATAAAGGTGATTTTCTGTCTTGTACTTTTGCTTTCAGCTAAGTCTCCTGTAAGTAGTTGCACTTGCTGAAATTAACAGCAAGTTTCTCAGACAGTGTGTGCTTCTAGGACTGATAACACTTGATGTTTATAGTTACTGCTAGAGACTGGTATGCAGAGCTAAGGACACTGCTCAGCTCTGAGGAAAACATAAAGAGGTCCCACCTGCAACCAGAATTGACCAAACAGAGTATTCCATCCCATACACCTCATCCTCAGTATAAATTTGAGGGATCACGAGGGCCAAGCCAGATTTCCAGCTTCCGGCTGCCTGCCCTTCCTGCTTCCCTTCCTTCACTCAGCATCCTGGAAGGATCCCATCCGTTCGTCTGCCTGTGCTCCTGATCATCCCAGCCCATATCTGTGTGTTCCTGCCTCCAGTTCCCAACTGCTGCCGACTCCAGGAGTCCAGCCTGGACTTTCCCAGGGCTGCCCTGCAGCCTCGGTGGTGACGTGAGAGCTACTGGGGGAAAGGGGGGAGGAACGTGGTATCCATTTTCTTGTATAGTTGTATATATTTAGTAATTTTTCCTATTTATCATTACTGTTTCATTAAAGTTGTGTAGTTTAGTTTCCAACCCATAAGTCTCTCTCCCTTATTCTCTCTCCTTTCTTATCAGGGAGGAGAGAGAGATTAATAGAGAGTGTCTGTTACTCGGTTTAATTGCCAGGCCAGTGTTAAACCCTGACAGCAGCACTGGCTTCCCAGCAGCCACACCAGATGGCTCTCAGTAGGTCTACACAAGAACAACTCTCTTGGGCAAGAGAGCAAAAGAAAGATGGGAAAAAAACACAGAAGTGAAATATCTGACAAGGAAGCTACAGGTAACACATGTAATGATTGTGGTCCTACATGAGACCTTTACTAAACAAACTACAAGTGAAGGCAAATTTCCTGAGCTCTTGTGAGGTGCAGCTCAGACAAATGTAACACGGGTCTTCAACACCAGTTCTCTAAAACCAAAGTATTCTTCTTCAGTTATAAGCAGGCATATCTCAATTACATAGAACAACAGAAGCACAACACCTGGAATTTTGCTACTTCAGACTTCTCTGTCTTCCCATGAGTCTTGGGTTAGAGCAGTGGGGTGCAGAAAGCACGGGGCCCACAGGGGTGGCTCCTGTGAGAAGCTGCTGGAAGCTTTGCTGAAGAGCAAATCTAGTATTCATAGTTTTTCTTAGTTCACACATAAAACTAACTTAGCATCACCATTCCAAGTGTTTTAATGTTTTGATTCATTTTCTCCCTGAATATCAGCCAACATATAGTACGGAATATAAAAGAAAATAGAAAGCTTGATGGAATCCAAGCATGAGTATTGTTTGGAATATTAGACATTTCTCTCAATAAATGTATAAGCATACAATACAGGGGCATCACAATGAATCCTGTCTAAGACAAATACAGAATCATGGAACAGCAAGAATTTTTTCCTAATATCTAACCTAAAACTCCCCTCTTCAAGTTTTAAACCATAGTCTTTTGTCTTCTGGCTACACACCCATGCAAAAAACCCCACCCCAGCTTTCCTGTAGTCCCCTTCAGATATTGGAAGGCTGCTATAAGGTCACCTCAGAGTCTCCTCCAGGCTGAACAACCCCAGCTTCTTCAGCCTGGCTTCATAGGGGAGTGCTCCAGTCTGATAATTTTTGTGGCTCTCCTTTGGATTAGATTTCAGAATTTAGTCCTGATTTCTCATACTATCAAGTTTGATAGTTATATCAATTGCCCTATAATAACAAAAGCAGCAGCAGCAAAATGTTTCTTTTTCAGCCACAGCAAAGACAAAGCACATGCATTCTCACTCAATGAAGAGATGTTTCTGAAGCATATTGCCCGTTGCCAAAAATAAGTAGCAGCATAATTTGAAAGCCTTGTAGTAAGCAAGCTATCTGAAAGAAGTTGTCAGTAAGTAAAGTGTTAGAAGGAGAGCACAGGCAAAAGAGGGTTGAACATGCAACCTGGAATGTGTCTTTAATTTCAGCAGTGGTACATCAGTAGTCCCTCATGTACTTAGCATTACTACATGTGAAGTCCTCAGATAAAATGACTTTATTAGAATTCTCCCTGGCATGGCATGCCGAGCACAAACCCCACATCAGAGAATAAATGCTCTTTTCTCCCTGGCTTGCTGCCAATCTGACTGCAAAAGGAGGCCTCACACACAGAACCAGTTATCCTTGAAGACCCTGAACACTGTCTGAGAACAAAGAGCTTACAAACACTACATGCTACACCTTGGCACCTACAAAAGCAGTAAAGGAATTGCAGAGCCATAGACACCTGTGATGTACCTTGTCACAGCACTTAATCAAGTGTTAGACAGGATGGTATCTGTCTGGATTAAAGGGGCTGAAATCTGTTAGACAAAGTTTGTTAAGTGGCTTTCACCCCTTCCCCCTCAGTCTCTTGTAAGGTTCAGCAGTTTGCCTTTTTTTAATTTTTCTTTCTATAGAAATAAACCCAGGTCTCAGATTTTTCAAGGCTTTGAACAGGTTTCCACTTTCAAAGTGTGAAATCAATTAACAGTGAAGGCTGCAGGTAAACCTTGGCAACTCAAAGCTGGACTAAAGCACTAGAAGGGAATTCTACTGAAGCAATTGCCAGTAGGAAAAGTGGCTATTTCATGCTTGATAATTTAAGAGCACATACATTACACTAAACAATGCCCTGGAAAAATAAACACATAGTAAAAACTCCTTGCTGGCTCCTTAGGCATTTGTTAGTAAGGAAGGGATTGTTTACATTAGCTCTACACCTGGGAAGAGAAGGAGGAATGGGAAAATAGGAGCTAAACTGGCAAAATATAAGAGGTGGCATTTGTGGAATCATACCTCTAAGGAACTCTAATCAGTTTTCTCCCTGATAATTAAATTTTTAAAAACCCTTAAGGTTTTTATTTGCTTTTTCTACAATTAAAAAATAAATAAAAAAAGGTTGCAATGTAAATGTCTTGGCACTCCTTGCTGGTATCTGATTACATGCAGCACCCACTGAATTTGGAAATCTCAGCAGTGAGCTGTCAGAAGACCCTTAGGTAAGTGTTAAAAAAGGAAACAGTTTGGCATTTTTGCCCTCACAGGATTAGATGTATAATTTTTACTTTCTTCTCCTTTCAAGAACACATTCTGTTGGTTGAATGCTGGGGCAAAGGTACAGGCCACAGTGGATCATGTAAAAAACACAAAGTTCAGAGGTAGCTTGTGTCTTTTACTATTTCAGTTTAAATTAGAGGCAAGGCAGCCAAAAGGCAAAGGAGATGAGCTGCCAGGTGGAAAGACAAACAGATGCCTGTCATTTAGCAAGCTGCCCAGTAAATCAGTCTGAAACTTGCTGTGTGCCATGGCATAGCAACAACTTTCAGCATCACATCAGAAACACAAATTTCTCTTTTTCCTAAATCTTTCATTGAACAGTAGCTTTACAATAACTTCCAACATCCACAAAGGTCAGGCCTCATCACTTAAATGACTCATTGGTAAGTGAAAGCTGGAAACATCAGACAAGTGAAAACAAACACCATCACCTCATAGCCCAAGTTCAAACCAAAATCCTCAAATTAAAAGCAGGGAGAAGCAGTCTGGGTGCTGGCCTGAACAGCACTGCCTCCTATGGCCTCACATTGACAAATGAGTTTGAAAGGATCAATGGAACAACTCAATAAAGAGGTAGAGTTGAAAACACTGTAATCTCTTCTGTCTCATTCACATGGACTATATCACCCAGCAGCCCAGCATATTTCCAGCTTCATAATGCATGCTACTTATTAAGGATAAACTCTTAAAAATTACCCCTCTATATTTCTCCTTGCTTTTTGGGATTGTTTGTTTGCTTTTTAAGAGTCCACTGCTTTTGAACCTGCCAATAAAATTCATCAACACAACAGAGAAAGGAAACATAAGCAGAATTTACACCAGAATTTTCTTGATCTGAAGTTCTGGGATCATCCAGGTAAAAAATTTCTCATCCCAAATAATTGGTTTTGCATATTTTTTTTCTATCCAGAAAAGTAGGTATGGATGAGATTTCTTTGCAGAAAACACTGTAAATTGATAGCTTTGTTCCAGTTCACTACAGTTTTATTGATTTTCTCTCGTTTTAGCCTGCATAGATTTGTTAATCCCTTCTCTGTAACAGTTCAAATGACAAATTGAGAATGAAAACCTGCATGCTTTAGGGCCTTCTCCACCAACCTCTTGCTTCAGATCATATTTTTCACTTGGATTTTGATCATGCCCATGAATATATCCTGGGTTAGACCTGGTTCATGTTAAACTAGTATGGCTGCTTTTTATATTGAAACTTTTCTACTTAGGCTCATTATGGATGAAGAAGGAAACTGAAACAACCTCAGTCCAGCAGAACTGGATTTCTGCACCAACAGTTGTCACCTTCCACAGATTTTGCTCAAAGAGATGTTGGCTCAACACCAAGTACATTTTTTAAGGAATTTTGCAGCACTCCCCCTGTTTGATTGGTAGGCATTAACTGCATCATGGACCTGAATGGCACTGGTGAACATTTATGGGATGTGTTGGTGCAAAGAAACACTTCAGAGGTGCAATTGGTTGTCTCTGGGTTCAGAGTCCCAGTCATGATGGGACCAGATTCCCAGAGCAATCTGCACAGAAGGATGGGTCCCAGTCAGTATTTTTAATTTAAAGAATACAATATGAGCTTATGCAGGCCATATTATGCATGTAACAGAGTTACAATCAATACAACTTAGATTAGTAATTTTGCTATTAATAGGCTCATTAAATACAACTGCTAATTTGGTGTCATTTTTAGGGCTACACTCCTGACATCTGTCTGCACAAGCCATGGCTACTGTTGCAAGTAGCTTTAGTCTGTTTCCATTTCCTCCTCCAAGGGGGTTATTAATTTGGAATTCTAATTGCAACAGGCTATCAAACAGAAAATGAATTTATGCATTATGAAGATGAAGACACTGCCCACACTCACATTTCTAACAGCTCAGTCATCACATGCTGGGTGCATCTCACATCAGTCATCTTCTGCTTCACCCAAATTGCAGGCAAACCAACCCCAACCCTTCCTGGTCTCTCACACACATTACACAAAGCAACTTGACCCCTGGCTGCAACCAGTACAACCCCAGCAAAGCAATTTTGGTCATTTTAAACCAAGCCTCAGCTGCAAAAGTGACAACTGGAAAGTCTCTAGTTTGTACTCACACCAGATGTGCTCTCTGGGACACTGCCATCCTGGCTTCCAATAGGACTTCCCATCTCCTTCCTGCAATGCCAGCTGCAGATAAATTGGCATGGGGGATAGGAAGCCTGGTGCTGGGAAACAGTATCATCTCCTCTTTGCTTTCCAAAAATCACACATCTAGAGCTGGTGATTTAGGCTTTGCTTATAACCACAGGGAGAAGAGGAAAGCAAAGCTTCCCATTCTCTCATCTGGTGTTAAACAGCTGATCTTCACCAAATTATTTGCAATAAAATCACAACTAATTTATAGTTACACAGTTCATGAAGCAGAGTGGTATTTCCAGAGGAACCTTTGTCACCTAAACACCAGTAGTCCTAACTTCCAGAAATTATTAGAGTATTAAAATGAGTATAAATGTAAAAACCTTGCACAAGATAGTCTTTTCAAACTATGATCATGCCTTAATGGGATAAGAAAAGCACAGAATAAATAGGGTAACTCCACAGCCAAAACCTTGCATTTGAATTCCAGCAGTTTGTTACTGTTGTCAGTTTTCTCTCCAACAGGGAGAACTGACTGACCAAAAACATAAATCCTATTTTCTCATTTCCTGTGACATTACTGTAAACTCCCCTCAAATCTTGTACTGCTGGTCACCAAGATGAGTGTTATTCTCCCACACAGGGCATGCAGATCACACACACACACCCCTAATCTAACACAGACTTTCTGTATTTCATATGTAGACTGCAGTTTCATTCTTTTGATAAATCCTATTTGGGCTTTTTTTCCCCAACTAATGATAATTTCAACAATTTGGATTCTATTTTCATCTTTGATGGCAACTTCTCATTTGCCCTGTGAGTTGTACTCAGAACCTACTTCTCCATGGCCTTTACTTTCCTTTATTGTCACTTAAAATGAATTGATAAGCCAAGAACTTGATTTCCACTCTTGCAAAAAAATTAAAAGGGACCATCTCTGCATTACCATTTTTATCCCTGAATCTTTAAGACAAACACAACAAAACCCACCTGCACCCATCAAGGAACATTAAACAATGCCATTTCTCAAAGGACATAGAACAAGACCAACTTGTAAAACACATCAATTCAGGATGGAAGAAAAAAATAAAAAGAAAAAAAGCCCAAACAGACAAATAAACCCTAACAACAGTACTATTTGCTTTCCAAGGGAGAAATTCCACTTAAACTTAAGAACAAGAATAATTTAGTTAACCTTTCCAGAAAGCCCTCACAAACCCTTCAGTAAAAGATGACCTTACCTCTCCTACAGCAATTTCTCCTCACAAAACATCACTGGATGGACAGCACTATATAAAAAGTGGAAAGAAAGCAGCACACACTAACTGAAGTTCAGCACCAAAGTGAAGCAGTGCTCTGACCTGTCTGGAACATGTATCAGCTAATTTTCCCTTCAAGTGAAATCACCTGGGAGAAAACTTAATGAGTTAAGGGCTGGAGTGCAATAGGTAGCACCTGGGTTCTGTCCTCAGCTTTCCAGCTGATTTGCTGTTGCACCAGGTTTATGTGATTTCTCTTATTTCCACTCCCAACCCCTGCTTGGTTTTATTGTTAGCTATAAGTATTGCAAAGTAAGAACCCCATTTAACTATGAATTTCAGTTAAAAGGCCCACATCTGTTTTTATGGCACAATTAAGAGTTTCAAGGCAAGCTGGCAAATCAAAGAAAAAAAAAGGAACAGAATGTACTGAAACTGTTTTCACATCACTTCTATTGAGCTGGATCTTTGGATAACCTTTTTTGGTTTGTCAAGCAGGTTAATGGATCAGTTGCTACACATATATTCTCAAACTCTGAGCATTAAAATCCGATTTAAGAAAGTTCTATTTGTTGTTTCTCTTCCAAAAAATTACAAAACTCTTGCTTTGATAATAAAGAACATAGCCACAAATATTTATGGTACCCAGTCAACCAACTAAATATATAAAACCCACACACAGCCCAGACATGATGTACATGTAACACTATCATGGTATTTCTTTTAATACCCTTTAAAGTCTCATCTACAGCTTTACTTACAGAGGCCTCTACAAGTTTTCTCCAAGTCAAAAAATACAAAACCAGTTGTCATTTTCTGTAAGCTAGAAGCTTCTGTGTTCAATATGATTGTGTCTATACATTAAAGCAGTAAAGATGCTTGTAAGTTAACCTCCCAGTCACATAATACCCAATTATTATCACAGTAGATATCTTGCAGGTTGATGCTTAATATTTTGCCAGATAAATGCAATCAAAGTTACTTTCAAATGCTTAAATTAAACATCACATTACTGCAACTGCCACTGAAAAGAGTGGCAATAAACTTTGCAGTCCAAGGGCCATGAAAATACGTGTACTTGTGATGGCATTCCCTAAAAAACAGGATCCTATGGAGAACTGGGCATACACCCTGGAATTCAGGGCAACAGTAGGATCAGGATAAACACAGCAGGTACAGGTTGGCATAAATCCATGGATTATTTTCATTTCCTGGTACAATTGGACTTTACATCCACCATCAAGACTTAAGTTGGTAAAACTGAGGAGGGAATCAGGCCAGGTAAGTCACTTACCCAAAAGTGACACTGTGTCACACTCAGTTCTTTCAACTTAGCTATAATTTCAGATCTCCCTCCTCAGAAAACTGTAATTTAGCACAGCCTGCTTTAATAAGAGAAAGAATATGATGAAAACATGGCTCCACAGTGCTGCATGTCAGAAATTACAGTAGCCCTTCATTCAATCATACAATCATAGAACGGTTTAGTTGGATGAGATTTTAAAGGTCAACCAGTTCCAACTCCTCTGCATGGGCAGCAACACCTTCCCCTAAACCATGCTGTTTCAGTACCCAGCTTCCTACCACTCGTTCAGCAAGAAATATTTAGCACTGCACAATGACTTCTCAGTTGTTTAGTGCTGCAGCAAATGTTTGCTGCAATGTGAATGACATGCTAAACATACCACAAACAGTAGATTGATAGCTATTAAACCCAAAAATATCAAACGGACTGGAAAAACATTATTACAAGGAGGAAACATTAAACCAGGTCTTTGTAGCATTTGCTAAATACAGAGGCTCATCATACTTCATCAATTTGTATTTAATTGTCCTTTCATCTGAAGAGCAGTGGATATGAATGCACATCAGGCAGCAGATGAGTCAGATGTTCTGAAGAGGTCCAATCAAGGACGCCCCACAACACAAGAGCACTGCATGCATAATGTCTCACAGAACTCACTTTGGCTACAGCCTGAAGTTCCTTTTTCAGTGCCTTATCCTATCCCAGGGTGGTTATGCACTGAAGTACTAAAAAGAAAACAATAAACAGACCTGCAATTGCATAATTCACAAAGTTTAAACACATGAGACTCCAGGAGCCTGACGTCCACAGACTCCTTTCAAACTGCCAGGAAGATATACTGAGATCTGTAGATAATTATCTAAAACTCAGGCTTTTGTTCTTCTATTGTTCCCTTTGAAAGGAAAAAAGTGCTCATATTTCTCAAGGTCAATGCTTCCAAATGAGTTTGTTCAGATGAAGTAAAACTCACAATAGAATAGGTCACTCACAACACTTCAAAAATCAGGTTTTGGAGTGGCAGACAGACACAAACATTGTTTTAGTTGAAGCACAAAGAAAACAGAATTCCTAGTCTTTTATGGAGGAAGCAGATAAGTTATGGGCATGGAGGTAAGGAGCAGTACAGGAGATTATATCTACTGCACTGTCCTCAAGGTAAGCTAGTGGGACTTTTATAGCTGTTCTCTAATCCATAGATTAGTTTCTCCATTTTGGTTTTAACAATATTAACTGAAGTGCAAAGGCAATCAGCAGACCACAACTTTGCCAAAAATTCAGATCAGTCACTAAAAGTGATTTATAAAACTAGACCATGGATAAAAATAATTATTTGTAATCCTCAACTGTTAAACTGGATCTCTGCATTAAACATGCAAATTAGAATTGTTAATTCAAGGTGAACAGGGAAAAGAACTCATCTTTTCTGTGTTCCCTTCCATTAGGTTTTCAAATCAAACCTCATCTCAATAGGACAACAAATGTGGAAACAAAAACCAGCTAACACTCTACAGAGCCTCCATACTGCAATTCAATGCATTTTTAAGAATAAATTCTAGCTCTGGCATTATTTTGTAATCTTGAAGTGAAGTAATTTAAGCTCTTATTATCTGTTTTTTTCCTTTTCTCATCAATACAGCTTTCTTAGGGTACAAATGATGCCAGCTCTTAATCACTGCTTTTAAATCATTTTCATGCCCTTAGCTCTGTAAAACAATGACAGAACACTGCTCCAGAACACTGCCATTGCTAATCACTCAAATCAGGTCTCTCATAGGTCTATAAGAACAGTGCTGAGGGCAGCAGAACAAAGATGAAATAGTTTTTTCTCTTCCTTTTCAAGAAATGTATCTGAATGCATCCCTTTCCTTCACCTTCATGGATCACTTGTCCTGCCAGGCGTAAGTTCCCCTGTGCAAAAGCCATGGCTGCCTTTGCTCTGTATTGCACAAGAAACAACAGAACTACATACTTGAGGCATTGCCCAAAGCACAAATGAAAAACAGATTGAAACAGATTTAATAGTGGTGTTCTCTACAGGTATCCAGTTGACAAAAGCAGGGACAGCCATCTCAAAATGAATAAGAAAGCTGTTTTGAGACTCGGTGGAGTCAACACTGACTAAATAAATTGTTATTGCAGTGTCCTGGGCTCCAAAGCTCAACTTCACATTTGTAACACTGAGGACAGGAAAGGGCAGAGGCTGATTCTTCAAACCAAAGTCTCACCATGGAAAACTACCAGGGGCTAGAGATGTAGTACATACATTGCAGCTGTCAGCCCATACCTACCCCTTGCATTTTGCCTGCCAGCTGTCCCACAGGGAGATGGTTCTGCCCAGAAGAGACCTGCATATTGCCTGCCAACAGGCCAATTGTCATATGCAGTCCCTGAGCTACTAAAAAGCCAAAGAAATGGTTTGGAGACAGTACATCTGTTGCATGTTGATGACTATAGCAAATAACTTGACTAGTTTTTCTTTCTCATCATCTTGATGCTTGAGGACAAATTGTTTTGTATCAAATTAGCTATATGAAAAGAAAACCTGCAATATCACTCAAGGATGTTATAAGGTAGAAAAATATTTTAGAATCTGTGGCATTATTACTTACTAGCTAGAGAAGAGCCATTGGCTAAACAGTTACAGAGGGCTTCAGACAAAACTAGTACTAAACTGGGCAGGGTCCCCCCTCAGCTGCCAAGCTGTACTGCAGATGCAACAACCTCCTGCACACATTAACCCCTCAGAGAGCTTGGCATCTTCTGTTAATGGTAACTCTACTTCCACCAAGGAAAATCAGTTTCTGAATACAAAAGTCTTTCAAGAAATTTGAAATCATTGAATCATATTAACTTCTGAGCTTACAGGAAGAGCAGTGATGGCTTGTACTGCAGCATGTGTAAAGGTTTTTTGAGGAAATTGTTCTGACTATTTTAAAGCAACCAAAAAAAAACCTTGGAAAACACAGTAATTTTCATCTTTACCTGAGATGCTCCATTTAGGCAAGGCACTGAAACAGGGATGTTAGACACCAGCTCCAAGTGTGGTTCAGATGCTGTGCATGCTTCTTGCCCATCAGGAAACCTTGCGTGCCTTCCAAGTTGCCCATAGTCTGCTCTGCCCCAGGTGAATACCTTGCCAGTTTCTAAACAAAAAACACATTTCAAGATTACTTATTCACTCAGCTTCCTAGAGCATCTGGATACTAATTCAAAACTAGAACAATACTCCTAAATGCACCTTGTATAAAGCTTAAAAAATCTAGTGAAAAGTTACTTCTGGGAGAAGAAGAAAAAAAATATTTAAACTAAAATCATAAAATATTCCTCTCTATTTCTAGTCTTTGTTATACAGACATCTCTCACATATCCTGTCTTTAACATACAGATTTTGTTTTCTTGATAAAACCTACCTTCTGTCACAACTTCCATTAGCAGAGTAGCAGCCTTCAGGACAGTAAGGGAGTAAAACACTGACCACAGCTGACATTAAGTATTGGGAATGCACCTGATTGTTTTCAATCAGGCATTGGCCAAGGAAAGATAATCTAAATTGAAATCAGCTGGTACTGATCACCCTTCTCTCCACATATTATACCAGCTTCACTGCTGTGCAACACAAGGTCATTCTCTCCCATGGATAACATCCATAAAGCAAAACTTTTTACCTTTGGTTCCCAATATTTTTTTTTTTTAATAAAAAAGTCATACTAAGGTGACACCTTTATTTTTTTAATGGAGTAACTAGAACTCAGCAGGTAAATCATCAAAAGTTGCCCTTTCTGAACTTCCAATTAAAGATGTTACAGACATATAATACAAACAGTATGTTACCAGCTCATTTTCAGCTAGAAGCAGCAACCCATGTTGTAGGCCAGAAGGAAACCTGCAATGAACTTGACTTCTTTACACACTTCCATCAAACCCCAAACTCCTCTCCAGAACAGAACTCATCCTAAACCAAATAATCTGGATTTGAGGGAAATACAACCAAGTTAAGTAAATCAGGTTAAAAACACACATCTCTCCCCTTGTAATTGCAGCCTTATCCCACAGAGGGCTTGGGAACAGCAGTTACCACTCCAACTGCCCTAAGAGCTTAAACAAGGATTAAGACATGCAACAACAAAAACTTTGGAGAAGCTAAAAACCTCCCCTTTCCTTTGGCTGCTGTCAAACTGTCTTGAGGGGAACAGGGGTGAGCACTGTTGGTTTGTGGAGTCTAAACTGACAATTTACCATTTCACAACATTAGTCCAGCAACAAATGAGCAGGAAAAAACATTGACCTTAGCACATTTGAAAAGAATTTTCATGTGCACTTTGAAACTCCCCAAAAGTTTGTGAGAGCTACATCTGGGAGGGAGCACTTCTGAAACTGTGCAGAATCAGCGTGGGGCCAAAAAATGGCAGAAGTTTGAGTGAACCCTTGTGTTAGCTCCCTTGTCTTTTGTGGTAGATAGCAGAGTAAAGACTGACTTGTGTCAAAACACAGATTTAGGCTCTGAAGTGAAAACCTCACTTACACAAATATTCCAGAGTACAAGTCCAATCTTGCCTCAGCAAGGTAAAAAGGAAACAGCAACTCCTCTTCCAGTAGGTTTGCTATAGAAACCAGGAGGCAATACTCATCTATAAGAGTACAAGTTATCACTAACATAGATGGAAAATAATTTTTTAAAATCATTACAATCTAGAAAGATGAGAGTTGGAAGGGACGTTAGGGATCATCTAATTCCAAACTCCTTGCCAAGGGCAGGGACACATTCCCCTAGACCAGGCTGCTCAAGGCACTGTCCAACACCCCCGCTATGACTGTCACAGCCCTGGGGACAGCTTGGTGACCTTCAGGGCTGGGCTGATCTGATTTTGGGCTCAGCATATCTGCAATGCTATTGCAGCCCTTTGGTGCCATTTCCTGCAGACCCTGCATTCCCTCCCCATCCCACGAAGGCACACAGAGGTTCTGGACAAAATGATTTTAATGAAAAAGGTTTTTAATGAAACAAACAAACAAACGAGAAGAAAACAGTCACCAAAGCTACTGTACCATCACTAAAGCCCCACCCTCCCACCCTTCTTCCCACCCACACTGCCTCCCCCTGTGTTCCCACCCCTCTCCCCCCACAAGCCCTCTAATCCCTGCCACAGGCCTAACCCCTCCCTCCCGCCCCAGACCTGTCTGCGGGAGCCTTGCGTTTGCCGCCATTTTGGGGCACTTTGTCCTTCCCCTGCTCCTTCCCTGGATTGCCCAGCTGGATGGTGTGCTGGGACGTGGTGCCTTGGGGTGGTGGCAGCTCTGTCCCCACACGCTGCTGCACATCTTCAGCCCTTCTCTTGATGGCCTTGCGGGGCTGCATGCTCAGGGTGGCTTTGGAGGCCTTGGGGCCACCGCAGTCGGCAGAGAGCTTCCTCTGGGCCACCAGGACTGAGCTGCTCTTGTCACTGGTGACAGGGCTGCTGGTGGTGACAGGGCTGCTGGTGCTGGCAGGGCTGCTGGCCACGGGAACACTGCTGGGATTGTTCTGTCTGCCCCTCACGGCCCCCAGGGTGCCATCCAAAGGCCTCAGAGTCTTTTTTGGCAGACCCTCCCCAGACCACACCGGCTGACAGGGTGGAATCGCCAGGGTGCCCCTGATGGTGTGGACACCGAGGGCAGCAGATGGGCTCGGGGTGCTGTCACCACTCGAGAGGTTGTCCTGCTCCATTGGGACATCAGTCCCCAGGGAGATGTCAAGACCTGGCAGACTGTCCTCCTCCATGAGGACGTCACTCTCGAGGGTGATGTCAAGTTCCCCGACGGTGTCCACTTCCATGGGGACGTCCCCACCCGCTGGGCTGCCACTGCCCGGGGCTGTCCCCAGCGGGCTGGCTGTGGCAGGCAAGTTGTGCTGTGTCTGCTGCCGCTGAGGTGGTGATAGCCAGGGAGGGATGGTGATGCCACTGTGGGTGCTGAGGCCACTACTCCCCTGTTGAGAGCTGTAGGGCACCAAGACTGGAGGCTGGCCCTGGGGGGCGCATTGGTTGGGCCAGGCCTGGGGTCCCCCGAGGGCAGGAGGTGGCAGACAAGCAGGGCCGTGGCCAGCAGCAGAGCTGGTTGGTGCTCCTCCTGTGGCCGCCCAGCGATGGTCTGCAAATAGAGATGGGAGATGCAGTGGGCTGGGAGCCAGGGGTGTCTACCTGGGCATGCAGTTGAATTCTCCACCTGAGGGAAACGTACCTGAGCTTGGGTGCAGGGACCTTGCTGAGCCCCCGTGCCACAGCTGCCAGGGAGACAGAGCTGCTGGGTTTGCTGGAGGTGATGGGAGAGATGGAGAGGGGAAAGGAGGGATGCTGGAGGTGCCTGGGCTGATGGTGATGCCGTAGCTGGTGTTGGGGAAGAGGAATGGCTGCTGTAGCCAGGGTGCTAAGGGGGCCCAGGGCCACCATGACGAGGTCCGTGGTTCTGGCAGTGCCATGCTCAGAGAAGTTATGTTTGGTGGACACAGGCGTCTCCTAGGATGGAATATTGGAACTCCTGGAATGTTAGAGCTTATGGAATGTGGAATACTGGGAATTGTGCCACTGCCAACAAGTTGATGATGGCAGAAATCGAGGAGCATCTGGGCAATGCTCTTCTTGATGAGGTTTAGTTTTTAGTATCCTTATGGGTTCCTTCCATCCTGAGGGATTCTAAGATTTTATGATCTCGTATACAAAGTAGAAACCTCGACTTTGTATGTTTAAATAGACAAGAAATACATGCATTTTTCCTTAGAAATCTGCCAGCAATGGTTGTCTTTTTCTGCCATCTTTACAACAATTTTTCAGATGCATTCTCTCAGCTCATTGATAATGCTTCCTCTGAAAGAATTCAGTGGTAAAAACTGTTGTCTCTTTTCCTCAGAACACAAAGGTTTTCCTTCTTTGGAGCTTCCTAGCAGCTCAGAGGAAAATTGAAACCGGTCACATACTACCTGCAGTACTAGTGAGGTCTTGCAATATTTCAATAAAGCAGGTTTTTTTGTTGGGGTTTTTTTTCTGAAGTTTAAAGCATTAAAGGAGGTTTCATTATGAGAACTGCCAGCATACCATGTACAGCACTACCCTGTAAAAAAGACAGCAGGGGTTCCTCACAAGTCTGACTTTTGAGGAAAAAAATTGAAATGGAAGTATGGAACATGGAATACTGTGATCCCAATGCTTTTAGTCAGCCTTACGAATGCTTTGACATATGCTCATCTCTACTATTGCAATTTTTTCAATAAATTCAGTGAACCTGAAGAATGCTAGCATATTTGAAGGACTAAAACTAGACAGCAATAATGCTTAACTACCACAAAACACTTTCCATCCACAATTTTTTTTTTTCTTTCACTGGACAAGCAAGCACAGAACTACTTGCACATACAAAGCCAAGAGAACGTTTAGAAGAATGTAAACTGTTTCTGTTGACAAACAGAAATAATTGTAATTTACTTTTTCCTCTTTGCTGCTATAAGAGAAACAAATTTTTGATGGTCATTGGCCAGCAAACATGGTGAGCATCCATTAAAAAAGTAAAGACAGATCTTAATCTTTTGCTTTTATGAAGGCTTTCTTGAATGGCCAAAGATTAGGTAATCAACTAGGTCTTTCTCAGAGCTCATCAACTCAGGTCTCACTGCTAATTGGCACAAATTCATTCCCCAGATTCAGGTAATGTTTGATAAGCACTCACTCTCCCATGTTTAGTCTCCTGCCAATGACGAATCATTCCTACTTTTCAGCTGAACACATCTGCCTAGGGAAAATGTTTAAATTAAAAAGAACCCCAAACCTGTCTCTTCTGTGGCAGAACCTACCCAAAGCTGATTTAAAAGTGTCTTCTCTCTGAGATGCTCTGGAAACAAACATCAAAAATTCCAACTCAGTTGGAAATTTCAGGCTGAAACAAACACTAACGCATGGAAAATTCCAGCCAAAAAGGTTAAAGTTTCATCAAAATCCTAAGCAAAAGAAAGCACTGAGTTATGACAGTGCTAAGCAATCATCAGAGGTATTGCTATACTGTGCTGCCTATAATATAGATGGTATTCTAAAACGTTCTAAGAATATTTGAGAAAGACATTAGTCACACAGCGTAAGGAGGTTTCAGGACTAATTCCTTAAGAATGAAAGGTGATATAACAAGGAGTGTCTAATATTAGAATAGAACAGATTTTAATTAGACGTCAAGAAAACATACACAGTGGTGAGTCAACTGGACAGAATACATCAACCATGGAGTTGGCTGAGGCATCAGAAAATGAGGCACTTCATACCAGACTTCATACAGTATGAGGACACAAAAGGCAGGAGCTATTTCTACAACTTGTGGAGAAAAAAAAAAAAAAAAAGCATACAACGTTGGAAAGCTTTTCCAGTTCTTCCAAGACAGCAACAATGCTTCCTAAGACCTTGATCTTGAGCATGGAGGCTCTAACTCCAAAGAGCACTTCAACTCCTCAACTGTGAACATCCTGGCTGTCCCAGACTGCTTCATTGCAACTGTTCCTTTATTTCCAGCAGGGAAATAATACGTGAAATTAAGGACAGAGGGTTCAACAATCTGTTGAAGTAAGGAGTATTTGATATACTTTATGCATTCTGTATCATCCCAGTGTACAACCTGAATAAAGCATGTGGTACAGGAATTCAGAGAGCTAGGAGAAAAGGACAGAGGTCCAAAGATTATTAAGAAAAACTTCCTAACAGCCTGTTAAGCAGATCATACAAGAGTATGTTATATCATTTGAGATTAAATGTGGTCAGAGAGGTCTAGTTTCCTTCTGCTCTTTGGACTGTAAACACAGGAATCTGCATCTCTATACATACAGCAGCAAATCATCTAAAATACATGCTCATGTCCCTCACAGAGTATGGATGAAGGTGTGTGCATGTTCATCTGCTTGCAGCACCACACCAGCCACACCACTACCAGAAAGGTTCCTCTGCCTCTTCTTCACAACATTCTTGTCCTTTGGCACAGACAATTGAGAACGGCCTCAAAATATATTCCCAACATTTGGATGTATTGCAAATCACAGAATCACAGAATGTTAGGGGTTGGAAGGGACCTTGGGAGATCATGGAGTCCGACCCACTGCCAAAGCAGGATTAGCTACTGTAGGTCACACAGGAATGTGTCCAGGAAGGTTCTGTGGCCAAAAGGTTCCAGAAGGACTCCACCTCCTCACTGGGCAGCCAGTTCCAGTATCTAGCAACATTACATAAAGCACATCCAGTTGCTCCTGCCTGACACTGTAGCTCTTACAGTGCTGCTTTATAGTGTTGCTGAGGCTGTAGATCATGTCATCATTTTTCCCTTTTAGCACTTTCTTAATCAATCTGCTCAGCCACATAAGTATTTGGAGATGAATAGCAATGAAGAAGCGTGGTTTCATTTTAAAAACAGGTTGGGTTCTCAGCAAAACACAACAAATAGGAATATTAAAATGTAGTTGCTTTCACTAGATTTAGATTCATCTTCATATCAGTTTCCTCATTTTAAGATAGTACCATGACTGCACTGGTTTATCTCCTTGAAGTCTCTGCTTGGTATCAGGCAAGCTTTGAACTATCTTCTCATAAATACTACATAAAAGAGTTCATCTAGGGTATGTCAAGTCATGGTTGCATTAACAATCACTTTTCAAATGAAGTCTGAACATTCACACTGAATGTTTCATCTCATTCATACTTGAAATAGGAAGTTCTATATAGAATTCCTAATGCTTCCTTCCACATGAAAATTCACAAGGCCAGATATTAAAAATTGACCTCTAGAGGCTGCCTCTGCCTTCCTGCCCCACAACAGGCAAACCAGCACCTCTCCCACAATTACCTATCTCTCATGTCCTTAAGGACAACCACTTATGTCCTTCAACCATTCTAACAAACTTCTTTGTCTACCTAGAAACAGCCTCTATGCAGGGCAGCCTTACAGAAGAGCATTCATCTATCCATCCATCTTGGCTGAAGACACCTTTCATTCAGCAGCTGGAAACAAAGCATCACTACCACACCTACAGCCTAACACCTGTACCTGTGCATGGTGTCAGTACAAAGCAAGATTATCTGATCTGACAAAGGTTTAAATGGTCTTCCATGGGAGTTCAGTTTTTCAGAGCAGCCCACATCTCCTAATACATCTTCTTTCTATTACCTCCTTATAGACTTCTCCATCTCTAGATGGAAATAAGAGGACATGCTCCTGAATTTTCTTCCATATTCATTTATATGGAGTATAATATCTATTTTAATATATAATTAATATAATATATAATTAATATATACATATATACAATATATAATAGATATTATAATACTATAATATCTATTAAAAATGTATTGCTAAAACACAAATCTCTGCACAGAATTGAGTCCATGCCTTTTCAGGAAAATTCAGAAAACAGTGAAAGCATTTCAGGGATGTGAAATACTTAGGAACAGATACTTAGAGATTGTTTCAATTGCCATTTTCAGCCTTCTGCAGTCACAGGTTACAATACATAGCTTGTTCATAATAGTCCACAGAGCATATGCTTTACATGCTGCAGTTCATGAGATGTTCCAAGCCCAGAGAGGTGGTGGAAACCCCATCCCTGAAAGTTTTTGAGGCCAGGCTGGGCAGGGCTCTGACCTAGTGGGAGGTATCCCTGCCCATGGCACGGTGGTTAGAACTGGATGATCTTAAAGGTCCCTTCCAACCCTGAAAATTCTATGATTCTATTTCTAACAGAAAAGGAAACCAAGCCACGGAATCAGTCTGGCTGGAAATTAGCCTTGGGAAACCAGAGCTTGGCAAGAGCAAATATTGCTTAAAAATAGTGTTGCATTAGGTCACTTCAATATTCTGTGTGCTAGTCCAGAGAGGACTTGCAGTTTCACATCACATGTGATGTTTATCATGTACTTTACCAACAGATTCATATTTGGATGCTCAACATCATTAAACATCTAAATAGCTTTGACTTTCATTCTTAAGCAAGTATACTTTTTCTTTTTTGCTTCCATAGTTACAAGCTATGTCTCAAGATGGGCAACATTCACCTAGTGGGATTATTTACACACTTTATAGCGTGCTCCACTGCTTTGGAAGATTGGACAGAATGAAGTTCTGACTATGGCAGATTCCAAGACTCTCCAGAAACCTTGGAAGTCCTGCCTCTCAGTCTGGGTTACAGATGGGATAAAGGTTGTTTTGCTTTTAGAGGACAGATTGGAAACATGAAGTACCACATGCAGGTCTGAATAAGCAGTAAGAAGTAAAATGTAGGAAAAGTTAAATGCTTGTAAAGCTGTGTTCATACTGCTCATAGCAAAGAGATAGATGATCCTGGCTTAGAAAATAAAGTATGAAGGGGAGGGCAGGAAGTCCATGCAATCATGAAACAAAGCTGGGGAAGGGGAAGCAGAGAGAGATGTTAAAATACATATAGCACTTTGCACTCATCCTGCAATATGAGAAAATTCCCTCCCATTTCTCTCCACTCATGATTAGAGACACAACTGCCTTAGCAGCTGTGCCTCTGGCTCATTTTAAATTCAAACTACGATACATATCTCATTTTTAGCTTTTTAATAGCAATGCCTTAAAATGCAGATTGCTGGCTAAATTTAGTTACATGATTAAAAAAAAAAAAAGATCTAACTCATCTCTACCCAGCAAACAGAACTTATGCATTCAAGGTTCAATAGAGGACTTAACTCTTCATCTAAAACCAAAGTCTTAACTAAAAGAAAGCAAACTACAATCAAGGCACAATTTAGTGATGCCTTTAAAAAAGCAGGATGCATAAAATATTAACCAGCTATGGAAAACTATCTGCAAATGCATCACAGTATACTATAGGGTTTTTGTTCTGTACTTCTGCAAATAAATTCTGCACTATGCCACTACAGCAGTATGAGTCATGCACTTTTACTGACGTTCTATATTTATGTCCTCATGCCCTTCTGCACTCTTGTTTGCTTTCATCCACACAGGCCTCTCTAACCTGGAACTTCCTTTCCTCTGCAGTTCAGCATCTCTTCCTCCAACATTCCCCAGAAAACTCAATAGATATTTCTTTCCAAGCCCTTATTCAATTATTTTGGTCACTATTTTAAAAAAGCAACACCCTTGAACCGTTATAACACAAGGCATGTGACTGTATTTTTTCACAATTATTTTCATGTGTCTTATTTTCTATTCTTTGCCAGCAAACAGACTGCTCAGGCTTTTATTCCCATTGTGACAAGGTCCAGGTCTTTTTTTATTAGACTTACAATTAGACTTTATTAGGCTACAAAAAATGTTATTCAGATTAGGAATTACAATATATGCACATATTCTAAACCATTTTATGAAAAGCATTATCTATAAGTTCCAATCTTGCAACCATTTGTGAATCAGCCTAATTCAGAGAATGCAGTGATCCTGCTACTCTCAATATCCCATTGCCATCTGAGCCTATCCAAGAAAAAGCATCTGTCTAGTAGAGATAAACAAAGGGAAGGTAATTAAGTTGCCAGTGCCAGTATTTACCTTGTCAGAAGACAGACACTGAAATGTCACAAGAAATGCTCTGGAATGGCAGAATGAAGAACTGTGCTTTTTATACTGTTATCCACACAGCACAGTCCCAAAAACAAAAACTCAGAGACCATTTCCGTGAAGATTTCAGAGGTTACTGCAGGGACTTGAATCCCAAGGGCATAGGGCAACTGCTGATTTTGATGAACACTGCTCCACCACAGTTTGGATGGATTACATAAATTTAAATAACTACCCTAAATTTATAAATCAACCACATTAGCAGCTTGCTGTGATAGATAATGTGATAAAGGAAAGGACTGGTTTTGTTATATGAGTGGCTGGTGCTTCTTCTTCATGTCTTGGGCCAGACACAGCATCAGATTTGGTGGAGGAAAGAATTTTTCCAAGACTTCAAACTTCAGAGCAACTGCTGCTACCTCTGTGTACAGGACAGTGCTATAGACAACAGTCTGCATTACCAACAGCACTGGTTATCTTTCCAGAGGCCAGGTAAAGGAGACTGCCTCTCCTTTTCCAGTTAACAGATAGCGGTTTGGATAGGTGCAGTAACCTGCTCTGATGGTAAAATCCAGTACCTTAATCTACTTTTAAATATAAAAGGAGACTCTTTGCACTATTTTTGCAACTGCACACGTTTACAGCAGAGATCTATGCAAACTACAAAGTAAATAAATTACTCCAGTAAATTCCTTTCTTAATCTCTGAAAAGTATGCTGACATTTCTCATAATGAAACTTCCTTTAATGCTTTAACGTTAAAAAAAATAAAACACCAAACTGAAAAAAAAAAAGCTTTATTGACCACTGAGGCTTTAAGACTTCACTGGTATTGCAGGTAGTATGTGACTGGTTTCAGTTTTCCTCTGAGCTGCTAGGAAGCTCCAAAGAAGGAAAACCTTTGTGTTCTGAGGAAAAGAGACAACAGTTTTTACCACTGAATTCTTTCAGAGGAAGCATTATCAATGAGCTGAGAGAATGCATCTGAAAAATTGTTGTAAAGATGGCAGAAAAAGACAACCATTGCTGGCAGATTTGTAAGGAAAAATGCATGTATTTCTTGTCTATTTAAACATACAAAGTCGAGGTTTCCACTTTGTATACGAGATCATAAAATCTTAGAATCCCTCAGGATGGAAGGAACCCATAAGGATACTAAAAACTAAACCTCATCAAGAAGAGCATTGCCCAGATGCTCCTCGATTTCTGCCATCATCAACTTGTTGGCAGTGGCACAATTCCCAGTATTCCACATTCCATAAGCTCTAACATTCCAGGAGTTCCAATATTCCATCCTAGGAGACACCTGTGTCCACCAAACATAACTTCTCTGAGCATGGCACTGCCAGAACCACGGACCTCGCCATGGTGGCCCTGGGCCCCCTTAGCACCCTGGCTACAGCAGCCATTCCTCTTCCCCAACACCAGCTACGGCATCACCATCAGCCCAGGCACCTCCAGCATCCCTCCTTTCCCCTCTCCATCTCTCCCATCACCTCCAGCAAACCCAGCAGCTCTGTCTCCCTGGCAGCTGTGGCACGGGGGCTCAGCAAGGTCCCTGCACCCAAGCTCAGGTACGTTTCCCTCAGGTGGAGAATTCAACTGCATGCCCAGGTAGACACCCCTGGCTCCCAGCCCACTGCATCTCCCATCTCTATTTGCAGACCATCGCTGGGCGGCCACAGGAGGAGCACCAACCAGCTCTGCTGCTGGCCACGGCCCTGCTTGTCTGCCACCTCCTGCCCTCGGGGGACCCCAGGCCTGGCCCAACCAGTGCGCCCCCCAGGGCCAGCCTCCAGTCTTGGTGCCCTACAGCTCTCAACAGGGGAGTAGTGGCCTCAGCACCCACAGTGGCATCACCATCCCTCCCTGGCTATCACCACCTCAGCGGCAGCAGACACAGCACAACTTGCCTGCCACAGCCAGCCCGCTGGGGACAGCCCCAGGCAGTGGCAGCCCAGCGGGTGGGGACGTCCCCATGGAAGTGGACACCGTCGGGGATCTCGACATCACCCTCGAGAGTGACGTCCTCATGGAGGAGGACAGTCTGCCAGGTCTTGACATCTCCCTGGGGACTGATGTCCCAATGGAGCAGGACAACCTCTCGAGTGGTGACAGCACCCCGAGCCCATCTGCTGCCCTCGGTGTCCACACCATCAGGGGCACCCTGGCGATTCCACCCTGTCAGCCGGTGTGCTCTGGGGAGGGTCTGCGGCCCTTGGATGGCACCCTGGGGGCCGTGAGGGGCAGACAGAACAATCCCAGCAGTGTTCCCGTGGCCAGCAGCCCTGCCACCACCAGCAGCCCTGTCACCACCAGCAGCCCTGTCACCACCAGCAGCCCTGTCACCAGTGACAAGAGCAGCTCAGTCCTGGTGGCCCAGAGGAAGCTCTCTGCCGACTGCGATGGCCCCAAGGCCTCCAAAGCCACCCTGAGCATGCAGCCCCGCAAGGCCATCAAGAGAAGGGCTGAAGATGTGCAGCAGCGTGTGGGGACAGAGCTGCCACCACCCCAAGGCACCACATCCCAGCACACCATCCAGCTGGGCAATCCAGGGAAGGAGCAGGGGAAGGACAAAGTGCCCCAAAATGGCGGGAAACGCAAGGCTCCCCCAGACAGGTCTGGGGCGGGAGGGAGGGGTTAGGCCTGTGGCAGGGATTAGAGGGCTTGTGGGGGGAGAGGGGTGGGAACACAGGGGGAGGCAGTGTGGGTGGGAAGAAGGGTGGGAGGGTGGGGCTTTAGTGATGGTATAGTAGCTTTGGTGACTGTTTTCTTCTCGTTTGTTTGTTTGTTTCATTAAAAACCTTTTTCATTAAAATCATTTTGTCCAGAACCTCTGTGTGCCTTCGTGGGATGGGGAGGGAATGCAGGGTCTGCAGGAAATGGCACCAAAGGGCTGCAAAAGCATTGCAGATATGCTGAATCCACCAAACATAACTGAGTCTCCTCAGTTATTTCCAAAAAACAACAACTGGCTGTTATAAAGGTCCAAAACTCAGAATGAGGAATGCCACGGGGGTTTTCAGTTTGATAACTACTTCACAGTGCAAAGGACAAGTAGAATAACATATTCCTCAAGGATTTTCTATATATATATTTTGGGAAGCCCTGCAAAGGCATGTATTTAGAAATCCTAGAATAATAAGATTTCCTAAATTCATGATAAAAATCAAAGGTGATATAAATAATTGTCCCTAAATAGATCTTAGTCTTCACAATGTTCTGTACCATTTTTCTTTTTATTAAATGACACTGGGTGTCATTAAATGACAAACAGGAATGATTTGCCTAAGGAAATCCCACACCTCCTCGCATTTCTGTTCTATATGAATCAGATGCTAATATCTTATTATCCAGGTCTTTGCCACAAGAAACAATTTTATAAGTATTTTGATTATTTTATTCTTATTACATACTGTGTTTCTCATAATACTGGACAAATAAGAAAGCAGAGCTGAATCAGAAAAGCTCTTAAATGCAGCAGAATATCCCCCAAACCTAAAGTGTATCCTAAGGGATGCAGGTTAAATGCTATTCCCCTTCATCTGCAGATCTTTTTCTCAGCTGTTTGGGGGATCCACACAGAGCACATGTTCCTACTGAACTTCATATAGGAATTACAAAAAAGTGAGAGCTGCACGTGAGTTTTCATTACAATGCCACAATCTGGGCTTGACAGAACTCCTCCTCCTACAGAAAAACAGGACTTTAAAAACAGCACAAGTATGCAGCAGGTTCATCTTTCTTTGTGGTATTAGTACCCTCATAGTCTATGCTTCCATTCACAGAGCTATACAAAAAAAAAAGTACCCAAAACGTACTGCCAAAATGAAAACTCACCTAGAGATCACCACTCAAATAATTCTAAGTTAAGCAAAACTAATACATATTCCCATTGTATAGTAGGAATTAATCATAAACTTTTAATTTCAACAATACTTATAAGCAAAACAGAGTTTTTATGGGCCATATATCAAAAAAATGTTCATTCTTTCCTAGGAGGAAATCAAGCCATAGAGCAGTACACAGAAAAATTAGAAAGAAAGTGATTTTTCATGAAGACATGAGTTGCTAACCACACTTTTGTACATACTAGACTCAAGTGCTAAAACGTAGACGTCAGCCACGGTATTTTCAGAGCACTCAAAAATCCTGCTAAATCAGCTGAAAGCTTACAAATACACACAAGTTAAAGCCTCACATACTAGAAAATCTCATCCCATATACTTTTAAGACAAAGACAAGTCTCGGTGTTATTAAAAACAACAACAACAACAAAAACCCTACCATCAGGTGATTGTCTTCCAGAGGTTACATATCTGTCAAGCAAAAATTAACACTGGGGCACAGAGGCAGAATTCAACAGCATGCTTTGGAATAACTCACATGATCTCTCCTGTGGCAGCTGTTGCTGCTTCAAAATCCATGCAACTTCAGCTGACATTCTTTGTTGCATTGCACAAGATCAGCAGCATTTATTACTTCAGCAGGGAATGTAACAGGAAGGCTCTGAAGCAAAAGCTCCCCCTGCTTCATAACATCCAGCTACAGAATTGTAAGGAAGAGGTAAGAACAACCATGCACCCCAAAACCACAGAACCAAGACCATAGAAAAGCAGTGCATTTACCAGATTTTAGCTAGAGTTTACTTAGTCTGAGGCAGATATACAAAGGATTTTCTTTCTTAAACAGTCATTTTGCAAATTCTGCTTCAGAGGGGTTCAGGGATCCCTATCAATTTGCAGTTTTTTATTTATCTGATTATTAGTATTTTCCCTGTTCTCACAAAGCTCAGCATCCTACCAAATATATCATATTAATGAGAATATGATGAAATGATAATCATGATGTAATAAATACATCATATTAAAAAGAATGTCAGGGGCTAGGGTTTAAAACTGACAGTCAGCTATAGTGGCTAAAAAGAGGAAAGGATAGTCCCCATAATACAGATGCCTTATTGGTATAACAGACAAACATTTAATATGAAAAATAAATTTTAAAAAAATTAGAATAAAAGTAAAAAACAATATTTACTGTCCTAGGAAACTGCTGAAAAATTCAAAGCAAAGGAAGGATGCATTCCAGTATGAGGAAGGCTGCTGAATCTTGATTCAAAAGAAAACTAGAAAGGACCTCTAGTGGGCTGAAACTGCAGTGCCCAGCACCAGGGAGCAGCGTCCTTCCACTTCACCTCCCTGCAGTTACACATTTACTGCACCACTCACCAGCAAAGCCCGAGTTTTACCTAGGACTGGCATGAGAGAAAGCACATCCAAGTGCACTTACAGCAGGAAAGCCTTGTTCTCAGGCCACTTACATAGAAATGTTTGTTCAGTCTGCTCTCAGTGTTTGGAAGGAGGCATTTTTCATTTGCTTTAGGAAAAAACAGATGGGTAGGTCCACTAACTTGTCACGCTACTTCAAGATGGTTTTATGCAGCCTAAATGACATCAAGGGACACCTGAAGACTCACACAAATTCTGATGAACATTTGGAATGAGGATTCAGAATACTATCCAGACTATGTCAAGCCATTATGTTCTTTCAAGACTTTTTCTCTGCAGCCCATTTTGCATAGGCAGCAGAAATACCATTTAAACAACATTCTAACTCCTCCTGGGTGGAAGAACTTGGAATTCTTTATCTATAGAGTTCAAATAAGGCCTAATTTCATGTGATGGTACATGAAAAGTAGATTAGTGAACGCATTCAAGAGAATACCTAGATAATTCAGCCAGGCCAGATTAAGAGAGCATATTTATTAAGCAGCCCAGTTAAAAATAACACGATTGACTTTTGAAGAGATTTAAAATTCTAAATCTTTATCTCATCTTTTTTTTAAATTTCTATTGTGCATGTTTTATACTTTGCATAACACGACAGCACTAAATCTACAATATTTATAATATTATACCTATTTATAAATAGGTATAGATATACTGGGAAGGAGTGTGCTCAGGAAAAAAGTTTTGAGACTGATTTATGTGACTCCAGTACCAGGAAACTGAAGCACTATTTCCTCCTTAGCTGAAAGGAAGTAAAAATAAGGGAGGAAGAACTGCATGCAGGGAAGTTTCAAGTGGGCTGCATTTTTCAGTTACTTAGCTGCAAATTAATCACAGGCTGTGAGTGACTGTTAAGAAACAGTTCAGTGCTCATGCTACATCTAGGAGTTAAGCAACCCTTGAAAACCCCTTGAGATTCTTATTGGTATCTAGAGGCTGCCAAAGGCCATTCAAAATCTTGTTTTGGATGATTTATGTTCAGGTCCATTGACTTTCAAAGAGATTTAAAATTCTAAATACATAAAATTCAGTTTCAGCAATAACTTATGCTATTGCATTGCTTGCTCAGTTTTCTAATGCAGAGGTAAAAACTCAGCCTATTTTTACTTGCATTTTTTTCAGATATTAAAAAAAGAATCCCTGCTAATCACTCAATATATTTTCTTTTTCTTCTTAAAATCACCTAAAGTGTTCCACTTCATTTCTCTAAGTACCAACTATGTGAAACACTAAAATGATTAAACTTTAGGGGAAGTTTTACTTAGTGAGTATGCATTATTAAGAAATAGTGAAGCAAAGCAAACCATGTTTTAGAGACCCTCTTTTGAAAATTTAGGTTACCCTGACTCATGTCTTTTTTCTACCATTTCTGTTGCAGTGAGAATGATGCTAAACATTTAACTCAAAAGTTATACATTTGGAGATAAATTCCTTTACTCTACCTGAAAAGTTCCCAAGCAGGACATAGCATTGACTACAGACCTGAAATTTTCAATATAGCATCCTCTAAAAAGCAAAGGATCAATCATTTCTTTTAACTAGCTAGGAGAGCAACTAGAGCAATGCAGTTTTTTTTACATAACATTTCCCTCATGCACTTTGATGTCAAGCAATGAATGCTATGAAACACAATGCATAAACAATGTGTTTTTCTGGTCATGCATCACCTCCATCCAAATTCTATCACCAAGAGTTCACAGCATACAGTAATTAAGACAGACACTTTTCTCACAGAGCAAGGGACATCACAGTGTGACTGTTTCAGGATTTACAGCACTAATTAAATAGAACACTTAAGCACATGCTGACCTTTGGGCATGTAAAAACTTTATTTAAACTGTCCATGCTGAAGGCTAGCAGTACCCCTCATTACAGAACCCAGTAAACATCAGTAACAGATCTGTGACCCCTTCTGCAGTTTTCCTAACAAACAGGTTACATCCTGACAGACCAACAGGTTCTTCCATCCCCAGTGTCACCCCAGGAAAAAGGCTTTCATCTGTAATCACAGAGCTGGAAAAATCCCAAAGTGGGCTCCTGGAGGCAGCAGCAGATGGAGGGATGCACAGATTCAGGAGGGCATGGGATCACAGGCAGATGCAGAGAACCCTCCCAGGATGCCACCCATGGATGTAGAAAGCCTGACCCTCATGATCCTAAGTATTTGAGTGACCCTCAAATTTATCCTAAGTATGATGTGTATGGGATGGAATATACTTTGGTCAATTTTGCTCACCTGTCAGGTCCAGTCCTGCCCAAAGAAGAGCATATATTTTATTCCCAGAGCATAACCATAGAATATGCTGAGTTGGAAGGGACCCATCAGGATCACCAAGTCCAACTCCTGCACCTGTGGAGATGTTTTGCAAAACCCAGCAGTGGCTTTGGTTCTGCATACCATGCTCCAGCAGTAACTCTAGACACTATCAGTCCTAGAGCAGACACTGACTGAAAAACATGCTGTTAATTTCAAGTGCAGCTACTCAGAAGAACACCATGAAAAGCTAAGGTCACTCTTGCAGTACAGGTAGGTTAGTAAAGTTGTCCAAAGCCTGTAATTTATTTCACTTACTGCAATGAGACTGTGTCTTCTCAAACAGGATGTCAGATGCAGAGGGTTCTCAGCTATGTCTGCTCTTAAGATCCTCAGCTAACACTTAGGTGACAGGGGAATGGTACAACATCTATGCCCCCACACCTTTCAGACAGACATTTGCTGAGGATTATCTTTCCCCCTCCCTAATTCCTGTGCCCTGAATGAGAGTTTTGCCCCCACCTTGCTGCCAACTTTAGTCATGCATCTTGGAAGCTGCACCTACCTCTTATTTTCAGAAGCAAATTTTCCACCAAATTCTTTTATCTTCAAAGAACTCACAATTCACCCAGCAGAATGATCTTCAAAAACTCACATATATTCTGGTACAGCAGTAACCTGGTGATGCAGAGAGGTTGCATCTCCTGTGTACACACAGGTGTTACTGCATTTATGAAGGTGCTATACCCTCTGATGTGTAAGTGCAATAACACTCCAAGGAGAGAAGCCAAAGGATGCATGTCCTTATTTTCAAGATACAGCTGCTGCTCAGATGAATGCAAAACTCTGCATCCAATCAGTATCAGTGAGAAAGAGCACTGCTTGCATGTAATAAAAACAATCTCCTGCTTCAGTGCCATATGTTGCTGCTTTCTGGATAAAACCTACCTGTCTGTGCCACCAAGTGGGTCCAGCCACTCCAAACTGCTCCAATCTTGTCATGTGAGAAAAGCTGAGTGTCAATCTTCTTGGGTTCAACAAGAAATATCTCTTTGCTCACTAGCTGCCCATGTTTGTTGCTACCCCAGACATACAGGTGTCCTTCATCTGCAACAGAGAAGAAAAATTTGTTGAAAGTGCTACACATAGACCACCACCAGACAGAGGCTCTGTCTCAAGTCAGTGATGCTAAAAACATTTCATTCAATTTATGTTTTCACTCTATGCTTTTTCCTACCACTCTTTACCACACGCACATTCGCTGTAACTGGGATAATAGGAATATCTGCAAGGGCCTTAACAGCATAGCCTGGTTTCTGAGGGCTACACTAACTCCCTGAAAGAACCACAGCGTTCAGGTCAGACTGCCTGGACCTCAAAGCCTCTCAAAGAAGACTGAAAGATATTTATATAGCAAATGACAAGTTTTCTAATAAAACTAACCACAGTAGTCAACTTCTCTGAGAAAAAACATAAAAGCATTTTGGGGACACTAACCAAGCAACTCCTCTCAACCTATTCCATTCTTGCAGGCCAGCTTTTACCTCCACCCCAAAGCTTTGGTTCATTCCAGTAAAGAACTTTTTGAATTGAAGAAGTAATTTGACTCCCCTCCAGTATCTGGGTCTTTTCAAAGTCTAGCTGACTTCCCAGCCTCTCTACAAGAGCTACAGACTCCTAGCTCTGCTTATAATCCTCCTGCCTTCTTCAGCTTGAGTAAATTCAGTAAATCCCCCAGAGCAGGGACAGTCTAATGGTCTTTGCCTCATCTTGCTCAGTCACTTTGTAAAGGAATTTACCAACTAAAGCAGGTACCAAACATCACAAGGCAAAAATTAAATCATCATGCTTCAAAACAATACTAGGCAACTAGTGAGAGACTTCTGTAAGTAATGACTTTCCTCCCCCCTCCCCTTTTCTAGAATAAGCCTGATCCAGGATTCCACCCACAGGGATAATTATATTTAAAGAAGCATCCACATTGCTTCATATGTTTCACTGGTGTGAGTTGGAGTTGCTTACAGCCTAAGGACCAATTGAGAGTAACATGATGACTGTTCAGATGAGTCCTTCTGCAAATGTTGTGTAGCATTACTTCAATCTTTTCAGCACAGAACCATCCACCCAGGTCCTAGGCCTCCATGTTAGGAAAAAAAATTACAATCCACAAGAAACACTTAAAAGAACATGAGCTGCACCAGGCCTCCTTTGCCACCCTATACAAAGCTGCAAGCAGAAGTAAATCTTGTACATATTAAGGAAATGATCATGAGCCCAGAAAGAGAAAACAGAACAAAATAAGGTAGGTCTTTGAGTACAATATTTAATTATCTCAGTTTGATAACATTAACAGAAAGAGTAAGCCAGGAGAATTCCACTATATTACTGCTGGTGCACAACAAGAAGGAGTAGGGGGAAAATGACAGTAACACATTATTGACAGCCATCTGCAGGACTTCCAACATTACTCAATAAAACAATATGCCTCAATTAAAAACAACAACAAAAAAGCAAGTAATTGTTTCATTCAAATTCTCCACTAAAATTGATAGATACATTCCCTCCCAGAGTGAAATACATCCAAATTCTGGGGAAAAAAACTAAAAAGAAAAAAAAAAAAGTGATGGAACCAGGTTGTTCCATCAAAGAAAGCCCCCATTCATACTTCCACAACTAACATGCACTGCCTCTGTCACCTCTTCTTTTTTTTCTCCAGAAGGTGCATTTTCTTTATCCTAGGAAATGTCACATGCTCAGCCCTCCTCTCATATCTGGAGTAGGTTTTAACAAAAAAACAGACAATGGGACTTACCACTGTGTTCTCTTCACTGGAGGTTTCAGGCCTGTTTGGATACAGGTAGACTACAATCCCTTTTTTTTAAAAAAAACTCCATTTAAAGGAAATACCATTCATGTTTGCAAGAACCCTGCCTGTGTATAAAAGCTGCCTGACTGCAGGTGGCTGGCATCCTACCAGCAGGTGGCTCATGAAACAGAGCCAAAGAAAACTCCAACACAGTGTGAGATTCCTAGGGAAAAAAAAATGCTCGTCTAAGTAGTACTTGATATAGTAAAGATATTACTGCCAGGAGTATCTTCAAAATACAAAGTGTTTTAAATAATAAGTATCTTGCAGGATGAAGGGAAGCCATAGTATTGCATTATTAAAATCTTTGGCACTTTGTTACCCTTGCTTCCCCTGCTGCCAAACACTGCTCTCTTCAATAAAAAAGCACAAAAGAAAGATGTGCTGACACAAACCCAGAGTGCTAACTCCCTGTCACGCGTCAGGCCCAGCCGGTACCAACCGGGCCTCCGCTCGCTCACCCCACCAACACTGGGACAAAGAGGAGAAAATCCACCCTAAGGCTCAATAATTGAGACAAGGACAGATAGGAGGGTTTCAGGGAAAAAAAATCCAAAAAAAAACCAAAAAACCCCCCACTAATTTAATCAGGGAGAAAGAGAAAACATGGCCAGACCTCAATACCTTCCCGCCCTCCCTTCCACACAGGTCCGAATGGCTTCACTGCCACCTCCCCTCAGGGCACAGGGGGTTCAGGGTCACTTCTTACAACATCTCCCCATACACCTCAATCTCTGTAGATCTGCTCTGTAGAGCAAATACTCCAATACTCCATTTGATGATGACAGAGGTACCAGATGGCTATTTGCTAAGAACTTCCTCCTATAACATTTGGCAAAGATGACTCTTCATAAGGTTACATATATTTTTCACACTTCAAAACTGTGAGACTACAGCATAAAAAGCTATTGTTTCCCCTTCTAGTCCGAAAAAAAAAAAAAATTCTTATTAGACTTTTATTACTGGATACTTGATACCTCAGCATGGGAGGAGAACTGCCAAAGACCAAAAAACAAATGGCAGACATTACAGAAGTCCGTAAGTGATTAAATCAACTTCAGACTGCTTTAAATAAGCCCTTTGCTCTAACATTACCTCCCCCAGATCTGCACAGCTATATTAGAGCTACCTAAGATACCTCCAGCTCACTTTGTGTCTCTGCAAAGAAGCTCACAGCAGAAGCTGAACAACCACAGGAGTCTTTTTGGGACCCTTTCCCCATGGACAAAGGGTTGCACTGCTTCCAGCACTCACCAATCCACAGTTCTGCAGTGCAGCACCATGCTGCAGCTCCAGACACTTACCCAGCCGTGAACTTTCACAAACCCTTCCAAGTTTCTAACCATTAAGAGCCCAAACCCTTACTCATTAGGGCCGAGTCACACCTGACCCCACACAAAATACCACATAGAATTCAGATAATCCAAAACATTAATCCAGACCTTCAAAAAAAAGAAAGTTCTCAGAATCCAGAACGACTACAAAACAATTAACCAGCACTAACAGGGCCAGATCAAATTTTACCATTCTAACCAAAACTGACAAGTATTTCCAAAGCACAAAAACCTTTCTATGCTGAGACAACATCTTTCACTTCTATATCTAAGGCCTACCTGTGAGTGACACTGAATGATAGGAGCTTGCAGCAACACTCTTCACCTTTACATCTTCCAGGCCTACAAAAAAGTTAAGTCTCATTAAACTTGTACAGCAGGCATCATTTCATGCACAGATATAAACCAAAACTGCATCAAACGTAACAGCATGATGATGAATTTTGTAACAAAAGCATCTGCTTTGGGGCCATAGATATTTCACCCCCATGGGTTATAATCCTGTATGCCCATTCATACATCACTACATGTTTATAATACCAAATGGCTTTATAATAAAAGGATGCTACATATTGCTCCAAATTATATTTTTGTTCTATCCACCTTCAGAAAGGGATTGCACTCCTGGATTACCTGGTACTTCACAGGGCTCCTTTGCTGTCAAGAACAGAGGGAGAGTTTTTCCTTGGTTTGCACGCTTTGCCCGAGATGCCATGCCAGTTCCCCACTGAAACACCAAACCACTCACTTGCCAGAGTAAACAGAGATAGAAGACATTAGAAGACATCAACCGCCAAAAAAAAAAGAATTTAATTCATTAATTAGTTTTTAAAAACACATTCACTTCATTTTCACTATTTCCAATTTTACTTTGAAAGACCTCTATTTTAAAAACATACTCCATAAATATATGGATAACCCCGGTGAAGTCATAAAGCAACGAACAGTTGTAGTCTCATCTATACAGGCAAGACAGTAAGATACTGAGCAACCCATCTCAGCTCTCAGAGGTCTCTATCAGGATACTACTGAGAACCCAGTAACAGAAGTCCTGATAGCACCTCAAGGACAGGCACAACTCCTTTATTATTATGAATTCATTGCACTCTCTCTGCCCTTTCCCTCTCTTCATGCTAATTTGTGCAGCACACCAAGGGAGTAGTACCTGTCTTCTCCACAGGAGCTTTCAGAGACTTGACCTAGCCCTGAATAAAGATGTCCACTGAGCACAGAGCTCAGAAAAGCTTAAATCCCAGTATTCATACAGATACTTCCAGGCATCTCCTTTGCATCGACTCCACTACTTGGAAACCACACTAAAGTTCGTGTAAAACTAAACCAAAAATAAAAGGGCATAAGTAGTTTGCTGAGCCTCAATGAATAAATAAGTAGAAGTTAAACTAAATTTCATCTTCTTTCCCCTTCTCCAAACCATTAAAACTCCGTACCATTTGTTAGTGAAATGATGTAAGGATTATGACATTGTTACCTGTAGCAGCAAGGGCATGTCTCAGTCCTGCAGCAACATGCACCACCTTCTCTTTGAGAGACTACTCAAGTAAAAAAAAAAAAGATATTTAAGTAGCTTTTTTTCATTCAGTGCCTCTGAAAGCAAAATACACCAAAGACATAAGTGGAACACTATGAAAATAGTTCTCAGTTCCAGCCTGCATATCACAATGCATATCAACATTTTGTATCACAAAGGAAGTAAATTTGGGCAAAAAAAAACCCAAAAAACCAAACTAAAAAACCCCAAAACAGAAGACACAAACACCACAACAAGCAAAGCAACTGGATGTACAGCTTTGTGGCAATAAATAAAAAGCCACAGTCAATATCTTAACAAGAAAAAAGTAGGTTCTTGGCAACACATATATTTGTCTTATTTTTAACTCAGTGTTCCTCAAAACTTACACTAAAACCTCTGCAGCAAATACCAGTAATAAACTATAATAAATTCCATCAAGCTGTTCAGTCTTATCAAATCTTGTGATAACAAACCACACAGCTGATAGTAACACTTACACTGCTGAAGGCTGCCCAACACAATCATGTAAAAGAACACCATACTAAGTCACACATGCATAAAATGAGTGACTGAAGTTTGCACAGGGTACTTCAGTTCTGGCATTTCTCCAGTTCTGAGGACCCTGCACATTTGTTCTCTCTTCTGACAGATGTAACACTATTTAAAATAGATGGCATCGAGTCCAAGCATTTAACATTATACAAATGAAAGGAGAAAATACTCCACGTAGTCAGGAAGGACACATATTCAGATTAGGACTGTCAATACTACCCTTTTGCAGGCCCCATACTGGAATGATGCTCCCAGAAAACACCCAAGATACAGAAACATCAGGTGAGTTAATCCCCGTTCACAGGGGTTACCTGGGGCATCAGCTGCACTTCCCTTCCTACAGTAAGAAAAGAAAAGGAGAATCCAGAGTGAGCCATGAGGCTAAATTGGTTGTCTGTGAATCCTTTCTGCTCTGAAGTTTTCTTTCATTAGACACAACAGCTCTATGGAAGAGCTCTGCAGTGTTCTCCAAACAAGAAACTACAGTGTAAATTAGGGATTAATTAGAATTCCCATGAGAAATTTATCCAAGCTGTTGGGCTTATAGCCAACAACAGGAAAGCTTTTCTGATGTTACATAAGTCTCAGTATCTGCTACTACAAACATTCTAAAAACCATTAATTTGGGGCTACATTCCAAGCTCCCTACTCACATTCAGCAGTGCCTCACCTCCAAACATAACCAAAGACTTCCATATGATTTACAGGAATAACATGAGCTACGCTGTCAGAGTCCAGCATTTAGCATTTACAACAGAAGATACATTGTTCTCTAACTTCCCCTCCTATTTCCTTTGCAGTTGATATTGTTTGGTAAATATTAGAGGATAGCTGAGAAGCAAATCAATGTACTTGTCAATTTCTTTACATACAAAAGCAAAAACTTTTTTAACCTCAAAAGTAACAAAGTTTACTCTCTCCAGCCTGCAGCTACTTACTCTATTACATTCACATTATTTTGGCAGTAACAAAGACTTTTTTTATTTAACTTTTTACAGCAAGAAATAATACTACAGTACTCATCTGTGGGGAAGAAACTCTGACAGTTATAAATACACTTATATGACAAATCCTTAAAAAACAGAACTGCTACACAAGAATCACAAGAGCAACAGATCAAAAAAAAAACTCGCATCTGGGTTTTTTCAGGGGTGAATTACTGTTGGCTCATTTTGCTGTACTTTGAGCTGTTAAGCAAAAGCTTCCAACAAAGCATAGTGAAGACACATAACCTTCAAGTAGCAAAACATACACAGGATCTTGCAAACTTCAGCTGGAGTTAATTTACAGTTTCACCACCATTAGTATCATTTCACATCATTTGAGCACCGGATTCATTCTATAGATATTATCAAAATACATTATGAAACACTATAGACCCCAATGAAAGAGGCTTTTTTGTTTTAAGTGTGCAACTTTGTGCAACAGGAGCAGCAGCCTTAGCTTCACATTTCTGGATCAACAACTATCTTTGGTCCTTTAGTTTGTAAGACTACTGTAAGAGACTCTTTAAAAATAGCTGAAGAGCCTGGCTCAAAGCCCACTGAGGTCAGAAGAACTTAGTAAGTTGCTGGAATCAATATAAAGGACAGAGGCCTGAAGCACAATTCCTTTTAAATCTTTACCTCAATCTTTTGTGGAATCAAGCATGGATTTGATATTTGAGGAACTCCTAATTGTCCAAAAGAGTTGGACCCGCAGGACAGAACTAGGCCAGATTCTGCAAAATGAAGAGTTAAAGCCTGATCAGTAAACCTGCAAGCAAAGACAAAGCACTGCAACATCCTAACAAGCAAAGTCCCCCAGCTAAGCAACTCAAATAAATGTTCACTAAAGATCTGAAATTCACTGGGATACAAGAAACATGGATCAATTTTGTTTGCAGGGAGGGGAGCTTAAAATCTGTGAGTGCAAAAGTGATGTGGAACTTTCAGCGTATTCTCTACACCAAGGTATTTCTTCAGCTCCTACAGATGCAGATTTACCTGCTAATATGATTGTAAAATCCCAGCCACAGGCAACTTGTTTCACACAAAAGCTGGACAGGGCAGTGCACAAAGTAAAATTCAGCACATCCTCCATATGATTCAGTCCCAACTGCCCATCTTTGTTATTACCACATACATAGAGTTCTCCTGCACCTGGAAGAAAAAATAAAACAAACAAACCACTTCAGAGACTGAAAATACAAGCATACATGTCATGAGAGCCTGTGACAAGTAATGACACTGATTACATTCCATTTTAGACACTACAATCAAGCAAAAAGAAACAGTTATTTCTGATGTACCAGAAACACCTCTGAGCACAGATAAAGATGGATAGGGTTTGCTAAAGGAGGCAATCCATATGCTCAGGCACTTCTCATCAAGATCCATGTTGAGGTTTTTCAACTTGTTCAAATGTGTCTGTGTCCCTTCTTCCCCACAATTAGCTATGGCATAGAGCAGAACCTTTCAAAGACCTGATGTTATCTTCTGCTCCTTACCAGAAAACTTATAAAGACTGAATAATCTCCCATTCTCTACACAAAAAACTGACTGCTTTGCCTAAAGAGCTGTTATAAAAACAGGTTAAGAAAGTCCTTACAGTGCCATAAAGTAACCACAGAAAATAAGCAAAATATGAATTCCCCAATTTTCCCCAAATATTGAGGTAATTGGCATGGGAGAAACCTGTTTTGCAACTAAGATCTGGTACTTGTTCAGAAACAGAAGTAGCAGACAGGTGGCAGCACCAGATCAACAGGGTAAAAAAAAAAAAAACAAACTAACAACTGTTTAGCAGTCCTACTCCTTACAAGTGCATTTTTACCAGTGATAACTGCAGAATGTCCTCCTCCTCCAGTAATGCTTTTGATGTCTTGACATTTGCAGGAAACATCTTTCAGTGGCTGAGGTACCAGCACATCCTCTTTATGACCAAGACCAAGCTGTCCATAGCTGTTTGCACCCTTCAAATACACAGAGAACGCATTTATTAAAAAGTTTATAAAAAAAAAAAAAAAGAGAGAGATACACATGTGCTACTAAGAGTGAGCAAACAAGCTTGTTGGGGACATGTCACAGGTTAGCCTGCAATTAATTGCTACTGAAAATCTCCCAAAATCTTCATTCTTACTGCTGCCACACAAGACCCACACAATTACAGACCAGCACTGTCCTGAATTTGCTGTCATTAAGCTATACTGGAATATATCTGGCAAGCTAATGGTTACTAAGGAGAGCCTCATTATCAGGATTATTACCACCTATCTAACTACAAAGCTTACAATTCCCTCTCATCACTAAGATCTTACTCATACTAATGTTTTCTGGTTTTTTGTTCTCCAAAACAGTATCAGAACAAGATGCTACTTTATTCTGGAACCTAAACAAGTAACACAAAAACACTTATCCTTCAACAGCTAAGCCTTTACAACTTAAAAGTGGCCAAAATAAAACTACACCTATTATAATTACAAGTAAGTACAAAATTATAGCCACTAAACCAATCACAGACAGCAACCACTGACAACATGGTAAGATGTTAGGGAAGGTCTTTGCCATTTTCAGCTCTGCTAAATGTCCAACAGTTTGAACAGCAACCAAGGTAAATTCAGTAGCTTCCCCTGCACACACACTGCAGTTACACCAACACAACACCCACGCTGCCCCAAGCTGGTGACCCCCAGGGGGAACCTCCCATACCCCACCTGTGCTCCCCCTGCCTACTGCTGTCTGCTTGCCTGTCCCCACAGCAGCACCCAGAGCATCTTAAGAGGATGCATTTAGCAATAAACATTTTGTACCTAGTGAAAAAACAACATTTCAGACAAAACCATCAGGCTGCTCGCCTCATCCCATAGTTAACAGGTGGACAAGATGACAGGATTGGAGTTCAACAGGCAGATGAAGCTGTTCTCTCACAGTCACTACTACTGGCAGACAGTTTTAGAACGTGTTACTACTTCACAGAAATAATTCCTTTCAGAAGGCTTGTAACGAGCTCTCATTTTAACCCGTAATTTGCAATGACTTTTCAAGCCTAGGAGAACAGGCAAGCTGAGATAAGGTGCAGAAAGACAACAGGTGCGTAGGGGACTGCAGGGCGCACCCAAGTGTCTGTCGTGACACTAACACACCTTTCCTCGTGTACCCTTCCACGACTGAGGGCTTATTACCCAACTGCGAGTACCGCAGAGCCAAAGCGAGCTACCAAAGAGAGAAACCCATCCTGCGGCGCTTAGACCCCTTTTTATTTCTTCGAAGAACGCAGGATTTCACCCCAATACACGTACCCGAAGCGAAAGGATCCTCCCCCACCCTGCACGCCCCGGCAGCCGCACCGGCAGCAGCAGCACCGGCAGCAGCAGCAGCACCGGCAGCAGCAGCAGCACCGGCAGCAGCAGCACGGGCAGCAGCAGCACGGGCAGCAGCAGCACCGGCAGCAGCAGCAGCACCGGCAGCAGCAGCAGCACCGGCAGCAGCAGCAGCACCGGCAGCAGCAGCACGGGCAGCAGCAGCAGCACGGGCAGCAGCAGCAGCACGGGCAGCAGAAGCAGCACCGGCAGCGGCAGCCCAGCAGGGCACCCCGGAGCCCGGGCAACCTCTCCCGCTGCCGAGAGATGAGTAACGCCACGGACACGCAAGGACACGGCGCAGCTCGACCCTCGGGGCCGACCCTCGGCGGGAGAAGCCCCGAAGCTGCACGACGCCTTCAGCTGCTCGGCTGAAGCCTCCCCCCCCCGCGCCGAGCCCCGCTTACCCAAGCCAGGAGCACCGGCCCCATGGCTCCAGCGCCCCGCACCCTTCCCGCCGCGCCGCAGGCCGGGGAGGAAGAGGCGGGCCCGGGGCGGGCTGTGCCAGAGCCCCGCCTCACACCGGACCCACGCTACACGGGCGGGAACTCTCTGTGTGGGGATAAGGACCAGAGTTCCTTGACGCCGTCACTGGTCCGCTCAAAGAGTTCCCTGTGAGGGTTGGGAAGGGCGGGGGACACGCTGGGAGCTTCTCGAAGCCCTGGTGAGTGCCTGGGGGTGGCTGTGTCGAGCGGGTGCCCTCCTGCTGCACATCTCCCCCCCCCGGGACATCCCGTGCTCCACCGGCGGACTCCGGCTCCGGCTGCCGTTTTCACGGGAAATTCCCCAGAACCCACGGAGCCCCACGAATGTCGGGACAGCAGCCGCAGGGGCCTCCGACACTAGCCCTGAACACACGCGCTTCAACGGGAAAAAAGGAAGCCTTTAAAAAATATATATGAGGGGAAAACAAGTCAAATAGACGCAGTGTCAAATGGAATCGCGTTACATGCGTCGAGTATTTGAACGGCACTATTAAATAGGTAAAACAGGCAGAAATGAGTGTTTTGTGTTTATTGCTACAGTGATGAAGTAAAGGGGGTTTTGCTGCTAATAACTACCACGTTGTGTATTTCACTGACGTTTAAAGCCTCCACAATAGCTTAAAATATTAAATTACTGTTCTACAGAGTTAGGTTTGGTTGTGTGAAACCAGACGTACACATTTTTAATACCATGGAAATACACCTTCTCTATTCTACTTAGCAGGTTTTGGGTTTTTTTTTCTAAAGTAATTCAGTAGGGAAAAAGGTAATTTTTTTTTTTTAAGGGAAGGATTGCTATCCCTCGATAGCAATCTCATAAAATAAACAGAATTAGGAATTCATGCAACAGCTCTGTGTATCTGCCTTATACTAGAAGCATGACAAACACCACATTTGAAATTCTCTGGGATAAGAATGATCCCTTCATGCAAACCTGCAGCTCTTTTGTGTCCTGATGCCTGCAGCATAATCATTTAGGGTAACTTTGTAGCGCAGACTTAGAAGCACTGATTACTAGAGCTTCTACAATATGAAGCCTGCAACGCTTAAAAATGAGTAGCACAGACTACTACAGTCAGAAGCTGACATTTCACTGTGAATTATACCACTGTTGCCTTACAAGCCACCTGAGCATCTGATCCACAGACCACACTTTTGTTCCATTCTAGCTATTTCTCTAATTCCCCACTAGCTTCTCAAAGGCAACTCCAGGCCTTTTTTTATCCAAGGGGGTGGAGGAATACATTCTGTAATAGACTTTACACAGACAAAGGAGATAAAGTGATTATCCTTATGGGCCATTCCCTCTTCCATTTGCAAAGGAGAGAGTTCTGCATACAACACATTACACGCCTAGAAAGAAATCAGTAGGGAAAACAATAGAATTGGTGAGTGCACCACACTGCTGACAAGGGTGGGTGTTAAACTTCCAGCTGCTTGCCCATCTTGCTGAGGGCATCACTGACAATGTCCAGCTCATGCCGTAGCTCGTTCACCACGCTGGCAATGCTCTTCATGTCTTTCAGGATCTGCACACTTTGAGTGTATGGATTGTACTTCACACCAAATGGACGCTTGATGGTTTTTGCAAACTCCCTATTCAAGTAAAAAAAAAACAAACAGAAGGAGTTGTAAACAAAACATAAATGTATCCTCTGTATGTAGTCAGTATCAGTAAATATTTTTCTAAACTGCTTGCTTCCTTAAAAATAGTTGTTACACAGTTCATCATCTTTCCCACCCAGTACACAGAAGACCAAGTAAATTCTAATCTGTTTTCCATCTCCATAAAAGATAATTATAAAATTCTTATAAGAACTGTAAGGGTTTGGTGCTGCCACTGAGACCCATGAAATTAAACATGGTTTTATAAAAGAGGGAAAAAGAAACCTGTACCTCATTTTCTCCTTTGCTTCTTCAAAACTTTCAGAAACAAAGTAAACCTCCTGGAAAGTTGTAATGAGGCATTCTTGCTTGCAGGTGACCTTTGGATCAAAAGCCTTAACTCTGGCACTGCCAGAGAGAGAGTGCTGGTAATATAACATTATCATGGGTCAGGGGAACATCACCACCCAAATAATCCATGAGAAAGATGACATGAAGTAGAGTGAATTTAAAAAAAAAAAAGAAAAAAAATATGTTAGAGCATATTTAGGGCATTGTTTCTTAAAATTTTTATCTGCAGGTGAATGGTGGTTGAAGCTAAACAAACAGAATAACTCTGAACTGTCATATTCTGCCAATCTGGATCAAAAAAAATGGATTTCTCAGATACAAGGCTTGTGTGTAAACAAGACCAATGTTTTCAGATTCTGGTTAAACCAGCAGATGCTTATTATGAAAATAGTTACTTGGAACCTAATGCTAAGAAATACCAATCTAACACTTCCTGCAAAAGATCTGGGAGCTTTTGCATATATCCATGTATATGTGGATATGCATATGAATATCTCAGCATATATCCAAAAGCAGACTGTCCAGAATTTCCTTAAAGCCCAGTAGTATCCAGGAGTTTTCAAAAGAAAGATTTTTGAATTATGCTTCATTAAAAAACCAGGGCAAAACAGAGACAATAATAATAGGTACAAACAAAGAGAAGAGGTACATAAGCAGTAGATATCCTTACCTTGAGCTCACTAATTGAAGAGAGCAAACCAGCCCCATAAACTCGTAGCTGTCCCTCTTGCTTGCACAACCCAAACTCTATGGTGAAGAAGTAGCACTGAAACAGAGAAGGAAATAAAATCATTCAGCCTTCAACAAAGATGCTGTGGTGAACTAGATGGGGGCACTTCTATTTGTAGGTAGTGTCAGAGTTGCAAATACCAGGCAGTCATCACTTGGCTATCCTTGTCAAATATTTAAAGAGGAAGGATGCCCAAATGGAAAGGTGAAGAACCATGGCATTGTGTGTTTCTCATAAGAAAGATTTATATTATAGATCACTCAGCTAGGCTAGAAGCTGTTAACATCAGTAGGAACACTGAGATTTAAATGTTTTGAAAAATATTGTCATGCTTTGACAGCTTCAGCTTAAAAAAAACACTGGCTGTGAGTGAAAACATCAGTCCACTACAGTTTGTTTCTCATTTGCTTAGTGGCCTGCAAAATTGAAGATGTTTAGTTTGCTGGATTTCATAATTTCTTAGTTTGCTGGATTTCTGCAGGTGCCTCTAGGAAGGAACACTTTTCATAGATGGCTTAGTTGTGCTCCCACTTAGTTCTGCTCTCTTCTATCACTGAAAGTAGTAGAAATTTTACCACCAGATACACTAGGCTGGTGGTGGGGAAATAAACAGCAAACCAGTTCTTTCATAACTGGCATAAATAATTTTTCATCTAAATTTAATTTTCATCTTAAAATCAGTTTTGCCAAAGAATCAAAAAATTGATATCTGAGAAATAAAATTAGTTTATATTATTTGAATTTCTTTGCTGAAAAGTAATTTTAGTGCTCACCACATTCAATGAAAACACCATATAATTTCAGATCATTCTAAGCATGAAAGAAATGGATTACTTTTAAAATCATTGAATCATGTTCCCAGAAGTAAAAAGACTTTGGGAAAAAGAAATCATAGAATTTCAGCCTGGAAGAAGTGATCTACCACCAGAAGCTGCACCCTTACTTGACAACAAAGTGAAGAAAAATGCCAATTGTATCAAGTTTAAAACGTAATTTTTTCCTTTTCCAAAATCCAAGAACCAGTGAAACAAACACATAGGTCTAGCAGCTGTTATGGATAATGTTGATACAAAGCTCCAAAGTTATTTGATGGAGTGGGATCAGCCTAGTAAAGTTTTCAATGGGATCACCAGGCACTGAAAGACTCACTGTTGCCAGCTTTTGGACAGCCTCATCTGATGCCCCAAGTGATGCAAGACCAATTTCCTGGGAGAACTGAGCAAAACTGGGTTCAGCCAAAAGAGGGACATGGCCTAGGAGCTCATGGCAGGTATCACTGGAAAAAAGAAACAAGAGGAAAGCTCGTGGTCTGGCTTTGTACTAGAGTGAAAAAGCAGCACCACTTGAACAGACATGATGTGTTTCTTATATTAGACTATTTAATACCTAAAAGACAGAAAAGTGTCAATCATGTTTAGCTGAAAGCAACTGAGCAGGTCATAGCAGCTCTACATAAGTACATGAACTCAGATGTTCAAATGAAGCTAAGATCCAAGCTGCACAGTTATGATGCAATTGAATGTTTAACTCTGCACACAGTGTTATCAGTGAGAGCCCTCTGATAATATGCTGTACTTTTGAAAATCCTGCACTTATGAAAGTGGCCCTTGAGAATACTAAAACTTCATTACATTCAGCACAAAAACTGAGTTTTCAGCACCTTAAAAATTAAATTTTTTTACTGGTGTTCTTGAACAGCCTTTTAACAACTTTGATCTGGGCAGTGAGATTCCAAACTTTCTTACTCAGATTCTACCCCAAGATTAAATGACTCACGGCTCTGGTGTATAGAGAGGGTCCGAGCTGTGTCTGACATATTGAGTGCAGTGAAAAACTCTGAAGGCTAATCCTGCCAAGAAGTCTCTGGGAGATAAATATCCAGCAACAGGGCGAATGGTAAAACCTGTGCGCTCTGAAAAGGGATGGAGAAATTGTACATTAGTTCAAATGTGGTAAAAGCCAGAGCACTATCTTGGCTCCAGAGCATGTGGGAAAATTAGGCATGATTAGAAAAATCAGGCATAAGCTGGAGAATGACCAACATCTCCTAAAAATGTCCCTGCCTCTGCATAGGTGGATTTCCTATAATTTCATGCCTAATGGTAACACGATGCAGCTTCCTACTTCTTGAGCCAATTGTACCAGTCTCTTCAGAGGTAGCATTGTCCCTCAAATGTCACTGTTTGTATAAATTCAAGACACAATCCATTAAAACACAAATGTTTTCTGTTACATTAGTCCTCTTAAAGGACTAGGATGAATGTAAGCAAAAGTGACAAGGGGCGTTTTCTTCTGCCCACAAAACTGCAGTGGGCTTTGAAATGGACCCGAGTTTCTTTTTGTGAAAGGAAATGAGCACATTACCTTTCAGGAAGCGGGACACATCTTCCAGCTGGGGGATATTGTCCTCCCTGTACCCACAGTATTTGGTGAGCAAGGGCAAGTTTTTAAGGTACTCCCTGCAGGCATGTGTTGGATAAAGTTTGTTAAGCTCTCGGTACACAGTCCCCCAGGTCTTGATCTCCTCCTCAGTGAATTCAATCTTGGGAATTGGGTCACCACTAAAAAGAGAAGAGGAAGAAAGGACATTCCCTGGTAAGTGGATAATAACAAATGACTCAGTTATTTACTACTAGTTTGACATCTATATGGCTGTGACACCTGGCCAGGGTACATTAGGCACTGTCAACTATACAGTGAGACCTGGTCTATGCCCAGGACAGTTTATAATCTGAAGACTTGCTCTCTTTTTTCCCTAAATCAGCTGACATGAACCTTTGCACTGACCTCACTGAAACCTGAAAGCTTCAATTCTGTAAACAGTTTCTTAGGTGTTCAATGAGGAGAGTACCATCTAAAACACCTGCAGCTTCAGGAGCTGAGAACACACCCTTTTCCCTGCAATTATTTCCCATTACCATTTTGATTTGTTTTAGGAAAAAAGAGAATTTCCTAAGTTAACAGCACATTATGTGGAAGCAGCTAAATATACACATTAGGTGAAAATCATACTTCTGTGCAAAGGAGACAATCACCTGTCTGAACCTGTTGCAGTCCACCTCTCCTATTTAGCCCTTAGGATCTTGATTAAAGTGGATTATAGCATGGGTGTCACTTAAAGCCCACTGAAAGCAATGGGAGTGCTACCCTGATCTTCCCTTGCCAGCCAGGTAACCAGCATGGCAGGTGCTTCCTAAGGGAATGTTTGTTAACAGCACATTAACAGTAACCAGCTGTGTGCTGTGCTAACCAGCTGCATTAACACACAGTGCCACAGAGCCCTAGATACCCACCATTTCTAGGTCATTTTCAATTGAACAACTTGGTATTTCCATTCAAGCAGGCAACAGCAAGAAGAAAATCATGTTCAGAAAGAATTTTCAGCACCGGGCTATGAAACTCCTATGCTTTTAGAGCTCTCTCCCCCAAGCTGCATTTCTTCAAGTTTCTTTTCACAGAAAAACTCTTATCTACACATCACATGCACTAGCTTTTACCAGGAAAGAAAACTCAAGAGCCTAAACTAAGCAGTAATTGGGCTATATACTGGGTTTTGTCTCCCTTCCCTCTTCTTTACACAGGAGATCTGCCCTGGTCAAGTCAGTAGAACCTGGCACAGGCAGCTGTAAAATGTGCATTGTTCACTCCCTTCCTTTGCTGCACCCATTTCCAGAGAAGCAGGGAGGGATCACAGAGTCCAAACACACCACGCTGCAGGAAGCCCATGCTGGCATCAGGGCCCAGCAGAGGATCAGCACTGCCACGGGTGCCAGCAGCCACGAGCTGATCCTCAGAGTGACCCAAGGCCCAGGGGGATGGAAGGTGGCCTAGATCCATCTTTTAGGCTTGACTTACAACTCCCTTCATTTTACCCCCTTCCAGCTCAGATTCTAAAGCCTATGTCTTGGTGAGACCCAAGTCCAGGGAAAGAGCTCCTGCCAGCCCACTCTGTTATTTCTAGGCACCCACAAGACTTATTCTGGAAGAAGCTGAGCTTACTGTTTGTAGTTCATAGCCAGATCTGCAAAATACTTTCTCCTCTTCCGATAGACATTGTCTTTGAAGCCCTGGTGAGGGAAAAAAAGGAAAACAAAGTTAAACAAGCTTTCAAGCTCTAGTAAATAAATTTATTTAAAACAATAATAAATTAATTATAAACAATTAATTTAAAACAAGGCACTTGAAAAAATTTGTATTGAAAATACAGAAGTGGACTATCCAAGAAAGAGAGGACAGGGCAGGGCATAGCTCATGGTCTACACCATAGCTCTAGTCTGAAAAGTTTAATAACTGTGAACTAAGCAAATACTCCAAAGTAAGGATTGAAGATTTTATGCATGCAGCTATATATTCAGCAGACAAGGATTCATTTTAGTCAGATCAGTATTTATACAAATTTCATTACTTGCTTAACTATTCTATATTACAGAATAAATTGTCTGTTTGCAGTGCCACAGTATCAAGTCGTTTGCTCCATATAAGTAAGGAGGAGAGAAAGAGGAACCAAGCCTTCCTCAACACAGCTTATTTGTGGGTTGGTTTTGTTTTTTTTTAATTTGTATGTGACCACTCAGGACCCAGACCTGGAGCTCTCACATAAGTGTTGCAGAAAGTCACAGGAGCTGAAGCCAGCGACAGACTTGCCTGAACTAGGAAAAAAAGACATGAAACCCCCAAAAGAAAGTGCTCAAACCCACAGAGGCGCCGTTGAGAGGAAGGAGAGGGAGGAGGAAAAGCTGCAGTTTTTTTTTTTAAAGTAAACTCCACAAAGTAGGCTTTCACAAAGGAGTGGGCGTAGGGAAGGAAAATACTTACTGGGTGGTCAGCATCCAAATCAGACCCATACATCAGCACTCGGTTTGCACACTTATCCAAATCTGAGATCTTCTTTGGAAACCAGGGAACTTTCTCCATGTCTAGGGAACACATGGAATCCACAAAGTTATTAATAACACCAAGCATGCTAAGGGAGGAAGTGCTACATTCGAGTACAGCTATGGCGGTTACAAGCGAAATCTATAAATTAAAAGGGTCATGAATAAGACAGGGAGCTCACTGCCTATCTGGCACCAGCCTCCAGCTCACACTTCCTCCTCTGTCACTACCACAGTCTGCCTACAGAGCACAGCCAGCTCCAAAGTGTCCAGGGGAGGATACAGTTCCTATGGGGTTTCTGTGGCCCTTTACTGTTACTGCTGAGTAGAACCTAGGGGCTGCCACAGAGCCAAGGCTTCCTCACCCACACTGCTGTGTGAAGCTTCTAGGGTACAAAGTGTGCACAGGAGCAGAGAACTGATTTGCCTGTGGTCCCTGGGCAGAGTGCCAGCAGGTTTGAGTCCACCCATCCTGCTTTACTGGGAAATAAATGTTGCTGGGTGGTCATGTACCCCAGAACATCCAGCTTTGCCAAGGGGGTTGTGGGGAGCAGAGGAAGAGCACGAGGCACTGCAGCCTTAGAGCATCATTACAGTCAGTACAGTCTTGATACTCATTCTTTTTTTTCTTTTAGCCTGAGGGAGTTTATAACCAACCTCTTAGTACAGCAGTTAAGACACCGTTCTTCTGCCCTAATGCTCTTCAGTTTTCTTTGGAAGGGCAGGGAGATTGTTTAGATTGAAATTCCTCTTACTTAGGGCTAAAGTAAGCCATTTTTATCCAAGAGACACAGACCTCACCTTCCCCTGGCTATCAGCCTATGCCAAGCACAGTGGGCAAGAAATACACAAGGACTGACTTCTGGCTGCCCTGAACTTTAAGCATCTCTTTAACTAGAAGCAATGGTAAACAGCATGTGAAGCGCCCTAAAGTTAAAAGGCATCTCTTTCACACTGATATAAGTAACTGCTTTTGATGATCAAGAGCTACATAAGGAAAATGCAGAATCCATCTCCCACTCTCACCAGTGTCTGAACTGAACAGTTAGTATTTTACCTCTCTCATCCAGCTGTAGAGGCCATAGCCAAGCCCCCACACCAGTGTGTGTCAGCCTGGGTGTGTGCAGGGACTCCCAGCAATGCCAGTTGTGCTGAGAAGGGCCAGGAGCACCTGCAGCAGACATGCAACTCGCTGCATCCTGAAACAGCCTGCAGGCAGTGCAGCCCTGCTCACATCCACCAGATTATGCCCTTTAACAACAAAAAAGCATAAACCTTGTAGCTACTGAATGAAAACACTACAAAAATGCAAATGTGGAGACCAGAGGAAGGTTTGAAACCAACACATCAGGATATGCATTTTCACCAGAACTGCCTTTTGGACTTACCATCATCCTGCACACTGAAATGCTCTGTTGGGTTCATAGAGACAACACTGACATGGGATTTCAGGAGCTGGAAGATCTCATTCAGTTGTTCCCTGTTAGTGTCACAATCCACAAAGACCTCAAACTCAGAATTTCGTCTTTTGGACTTCCGTGACTCAATGTGTACCAGATTTACATGCTTCTCCTGTTTGTAAGGAGCAAGGTTTTCAAAGAGGTTAACTAAGAACAATTGACTAAAAACAACTGACTTGAAAACTACAATTTCATTTTCAACCAAATACTCTACTGCCATGGAATATTCACCACCTTTGTGAGGTTATTTTAATTATCCAGATCTCATTATAGCAGTTCGTTTATTGGAGGAGGGAAAAAAAAAAAAAGAGAACCTGTGTTCTTTCAATTTCATTTGCATTCAGGGAGCAGAAATACAGGGTCAGGAGGTTTTTAAATTCATACACTTTTTCCTTTCATCCCTTCCATAGGAAGGTGATTAGCAACTGGAAATTCACCAAAATGCCAATCAAGTCACCAAATAATTATCTCACAAGCAAGCAAGGGATTTAAAAGCAGTAGGTTGCAGGGCATAAATTTCACTCTCATTTGAAAGATTATTTAATCATATGTCTTCCATCAGGAACATATAGAGAAAACCCCAGGTTAAGGCACTCAGGGCCAGATGACAGAGCACAGTGTAACTACACATATTCCTTGCACTACACCTGCTCAGCAGTCAAAGGAGAGCAGATGTGCAACTGCAGTTCCTCTGTCATCCTCAGTCCAGCCAGCCAGGGTGACAAATGCAGTGGGTTCAACCCAACATGGGTCAGTACCCCCAGTGTCTACCTGACATCAGCAGGAGCTTCAGAACCACCTCCTGTATGCAGCAGAAATAATGAGAAAATTTTCGTCATGAGGGGGAAAAGACAAAACTCTCCCAGGTCTTTAGCCAGTGCAGAAGATCCATTTTGTGACGTTTTTTAGCCAGCTAGCATCTAATTTCTGAGGCATAAGTCTGACTTATTTTGGATAACTTTGGGTGCAAAACGGAAGCCTGGTGAGGAATAAAATCTTTAACAAGTGGATGCAATTTACTCCTGTGGGATCCAAAACAATCCTTATAATTTGAATTACAATCCCTACAATGTGATTATTACATACCTGAAAGAGTTTTAATGCTTTTACAAGTCCTCCAACTTCATTCTTTAAGGAAAAAATTATGGCTGTTCTTCCTCTTTCAGATGCATTGTCTTCATTCTCTTTATTATCTTCAATCATCATATAATTTGACTTATTTAACTAAATGCAAATAAATAAAAAGGGATTTTTGTAATGGAGAGTAGTGCAAAAAGTATAAAGTCTTACATTTCAGTTTCTCTTTGGGTAATACTGTGATTGATCAACCACAAAAGGAAAGTGCCAATTGAATCACTAGGCAGTAACAGGCATAATGTTAGGAACACACAGAATCTTTGAGAGCTGAGGATGAAATATTGAGATTTTTTTTTTCATTTCAATGGTTTCATAGACATTTTCAGCCATTCTCTAGGATGTAGGAAATGTTTTCAAAGTATAGTTTAAATTAGTAGTGGTATTGGAGGAGAGGATTGGGGAGAACCTATAAAGCATCAGCAGAAATCACAAGAACAGCTATGTATTTCCAGCTATAACAGCTAAGTTTAAAAAGTTTTGGTTGGAAAAGACTTAAGATCATTGAATCCAACCATTAACCAAAAAAAAAAAAAATCATAAACACCACCACCACCCAGATTTTCTCTATCTTTTATTAAAGTGTTCTCATTTACTTTTCAGATTAAGAAGGTAATCTGCCTAACAAAATAATGAAATTAGTTTAATTTTAAATGCAGTGGTTTACAACAAGGCAGGTATTAGCTGCTGCTCTAAAAGAGGCTTCAAGCCCACAGATGCTCATGGAAACACCTGGATTTCTGACTGGTCCTCAGCTCCAACAAGCTGCCCATATATGATGACCCTGGATGACTGTGTCAGCCCATCACACGCTTCTGATCCAGCAAAGCCACTGATCTCTACCAGTTTGAGTACAGACATCAAATTCTCTGCTGAAGGTGGGTGGCAGGGTCCAATCTGGGCTCTGCTGAACATGTTTCACTACTCAGTTCAGATCAGGATCACAAGAGACCCCAAGCAGAGAAGAAAAAGCAAATAACTCCCCAATTACATGTAGGTTATTGGTTGTTTTCTTAAGGGCAGAGATCACCATTTGTGTGAGTCAAATCCTACCCAGATGATACTTCTGTAAAAAATGCTGGATGCAAAGTAGTCTCCCTTACAGAGTTAGATGGTGGTCTTTCAAGGCAAAAACTGTTGGGCTGTTTTAAATTTATGGTTCATATGCAGCATATTGGCTTTATTCCACAGGATCATGGACTTAAGAGCAGCTTATGAGACTTGGCACAGTTGCATGCAGCATTACAAGGTGCACAGCTAGGACAAACTACATGCACTGAAGACTAATATTCTGATTTTGTATTTTGCTAGTTGTGCTATTGTTGTGTGTGGGATCAGGTGACATTTATAAAGCAATAAGTTTAAGAGACCAATGAAGAAAATACAACAAAACGCACTGTGTTCTTATATTAAGTTCTAAAAATTACCTCAAATTTAGGAATTTGAAAAAGTTGCAGAAGAGAAATTCAGATGCCTACAATGCCAAATTCTCATAACTTACATCTTTACCCCTAAACCATCTTTTGCTTTCAGCAAAAAATTGATTGAAAACAGGTCTGCATTGATGCAGCAAACATTTTGGTGAAAGACAAGAGGAAAATGGTAATGAAAAAACAATTCCTCTCCTCCAACTGCTGCACCTTTACTTTCTGCTGTATGAACTCAGCTCTCATAAAACCTGTTAATTTTCCTTTTCACAGTAACATTTTTAAGCTCTTGAGAGGGTGAAAGGGAGATTAATATTGCACTGATGCCTGTTAGTAATGATGTAAATCATTAACTGATACACCTGATTCAAGTCTTAATGAAAGTAATGGGAAACTCTAAAGCCCTTATTTTGATAGACATTTAAGTGTCTTCTGGTTAAAGATCACTCCTTTTGGAGCCCAGACCAATTACCTTCCCTTTCTCCTTCTCCTCAAATATGAGAGACAGATATTTGAGGGTGTGTATTTTGTGCTTTAATTCTTAATATTACTGAATCACCAAGATTTAAAATTATCCAAACATATTCTTCTACAGGAAATTACATTTTAGAGACAGCAATTGAAGACTACTTTCAAAAAAAACTGTATTTGATACAGACTGCCATTAATTGTACTTGATAAAATTCTCAACAGGCACTTCACATCCTCCTCCCTCTTTAAGTAGCTTCTTACTTTCTCACTGTCCTTCTGACACACTTCTCAACTGGGAAGGATGAAGACTTGATCTTATGAGTGGCCACGACCAGATGTAACATTACAGGCAAAGTTTTTATTCACACCAAAGGTCTTCCTTACATTTAGTTCTCAGAGAGGAACCCGAACGCTGTGCTGAACAGTTTATTTGCCTTCCCAAGATCTGAGGCACAGGGCGAAACAATTTTTTGTGAAACTTTGCTCCTTTACAGTCAGCACTTGTGTTTTCAAAAGGAATTTTACTGTCTTTATAAACCACACAGCACCGATAGCTGCAGCAAACACCTCAGCGCTGATTTCAGAGGGTCACTGACGTGCCCAGTGTATTCCCACCGTAACATCAAATAAACCAGGAGCATATTTTTCTGGGCTGTATCACACCTCGTGTCCCCTCAGCAACGACGCACCAGAAGTTGGGTTTGTCTTACCTGGAATGACTTTTACCACTTTTTCCCCCTCCCTCCCGGGAAGAGGCGCGGAGCAGTCCCGGCAGCGCTGATGCCAGAGGAGCAGAACCTCGGGGGCCCCTCCAAGGAACCCGGGCCAGAAGCTTTTCCCCCCAAAACCGCAACGGCGAGGCGGCAGAGCTGTCACTCCAGAGAAGCCACATTCTGCCCAGCCCCCCGTGCCGCTGTCCCCCTCCCCGTGTCCCCCTCCTCACCTGTCCGGGGGGCTCCCGCGGGCAGGGCGCGGCTTCCAGAGAGCCGCCGCGGTGCATGGCCTGGGTCGGAACCAACGGTTCGCGCAGTGCCCGGCGGAACCAAGCAGGACCAGGACCGGGACGGGGCGGCCGTAGCTGACGGGACGATTGGAGCAGCGCCCGGTACCGGCGGCGGCTTTATGGAGGGTGCGGAACCGCCCTTGATCGCCCCCCACGGGGCGGGGGCAGGGGGAGGCACCGCCCGTCTAGGCTGAGGAAGGGGCTCGTCTGCCCTCTTAATCGTGCCCGCGGAAAGCTGGAATCGCGGAAAGCTGGGTGTTCAAACCCTGCAGGGGTGCCGAGGAGCAGCCGTCTGCCACCCACCGCCACCGCGCCTCGAAAAAGCCCGCGCAAAAAGCGAGCGTCCCCTCCTGAGGTACGGTGGAGCGGTTTGGGGTGGAAGGGACCTTCAAAAACATCTCGTTCCAAGCCCTCTGCATGAGTTGCTCAAAGACTCATCCTTGTGTTGAACGCTTGCAGGGATGCAGCATCCACAGCCTCCCTGAGTTAACCTGTGCCGGTGTCTCCCCACCCTCAGAGTGAAAAACATCTTCCTAACCTAAACCTACCCTCTCCCAGCTCACAGCCATCACTCCCATCCCTTAGAAAGAAGTCGCCCCTCCTTGGTTCTCTGTAAGGAAGATTCAAGGTGTGGTAGGGTGATCAGAGGACCCACAAAACCCTTTGTGGGTTTTGCAGCTAAGATAAATTTGTACCCTTGTACCCCGTGAGGCTGAGGGGAAGAAGCCTGTCTGCCACCATCATGCCCCTGCAGCCTCCTCCCCAACCAAATTAATATATACCTTATCTGTGGGGAAAGGGAAGGCTGACTTCACCATAAATGAGAGATTATGATGGCTGAGTCCACAGCAGAGGGTAAATCAGCAGTTACCTGCAAGACAAGGCTTCAGTATGGGGAATCCCAGGCAAGGAGCTCCCCTGGATGCTCTGCAGAGCTGCTGGAAAAGTCTGCAGTGCAGGCTGTAGGCTCAGAGAGAAACATCTGGGTAGTTATATCAACTTCTTCACTAAAAATTGTTGCTGTGAAGATAAATTGCAGCACATTACCAATTTTCAAAAGAAATATTGTGCACCTACAGAAAGAATAACTACATTCCAATTAGCAGGAAAATACTGTTTTCTCTATCCTACAAATAGTGTATTTTCTTGTGTTTTCTGTGTATATCTAGACATATGTTCATATTTAAAAACCTATCATGACTTTTAGACTACAATAAGCCCAGTCCTCACTCAGGTCTGCTCTCAGGTCAGACTTGGCAATGACATTAAGATAAGGGGATTTGTGGTACACAGAAGGAGAAGCTAAAATATAATCCCTGGAGGCTTTAGGGGGGAGGACAGATTGGTTTGTGCTGGGCATGGGGCTCTCCAAAAACAGAGATTCTGGTCTGTCATTATGTTCTTTACAAACCTACCTTTCAAAGACATGCTCAAAATCAGAAACAGCTAGTTTTACCCTGATTTTCTTGCATATCTGAAAAATCTGCAGTATTTTTCTCCTTAGTAGCTAAAATATTGAAGCCTTGATTCCAGACAGAACTCTTAGACACAAGTGGTTAAACACAAGTGATAAATTATACTGATAAAGCCAATGTGCAGGTTAACATGTCACTGGGGCAGACTCAATCACACTTGCACTCACATCTCCAATGATGTCAGTGTCTTCCATCTTCCTAGAAGACACTGAATTTCAAACAATCCTGTTTCTAAGAGGACTGAAGGTGATGAACTCTGCCCTCTAGACACAGCCTGGGATTGAAAGAGCACGACTGTACGTGGTGACACAGATGGAAAAGTCAGATTGTTCCAGTTTGCTAATGGAATATATTTTACAGATGCTTCAATTTTTCCTTCATAAAGAAAATCCAGTATTTATTCACTGTATGTCTTAGCTCTACAACAGATAATTCACTTCCTTCTTGCAGAATAGATCTCCCCATCAAACAAGCTGACTCAAAAAGCAAACAACTCATAGGATCGTTATGCAGAATCTCAAGCATATAAGAGCCTGATATTAATAATGAATCTGTAAACGTGGGCACAGTAATATATTTATGACAGAATATGACTAATCTGTCAGTTTTCCCTACCTCAAATGCAGCAACAGTAAGAACTAACATGTCATTCTGCATATGATTTCTTTTTTAGTTACTCACTAGGTAGCCCTCTAAAAGCTCTTCCACTGCAGGTAAGCATCTTTCATTTATAAATCTGGGCTCAGGCTGGGTTTCCAGTACTTCTGATAGCAGCCAGGTGGAAACTCTTGTGCTTCCTTTTCTGTCAAAATGTTGTGCTCATCCTTGATAAAATTTGAAAGAAAACTCACTCACATTTCCTCAGGCACCAGAAGACAGCTGAGTTCAGGTCAATTTAACTGTGAATTAAGCATTTTTTTTTACTGAGATCTGCCTTTCCCTCTCCTTCAAAGGCTATAAGCTTTCACAAGACACATTGGGAAAGCCAGTTTATTCTTGGTCTATACATAAGGATTATTCTAGTATTAAAGGACATGGACATCCTCCTCTACAGCCCAGACCTGTAAAGATGCCCAGCAAAGAGACAGTCACCAAACACTTCTGAAAATCCACTTCGGAGCCTCTGTCCTCAGGAGACACCAGAAGCAGTGGTTTGTTCAGCACCTGTGGGTACCTGAAGACACAAAACCCAGAGAAAGGTTCAGGAGAGTCTGAGGGGCCCCACTGAGACAAAAGATGGAAGCTGAGCTCAGCAGAAGCACACAAGATTTATGGCAGATGAGAGCCACAGAGGGGACACAAACTGAGCTGCCAGCTATAGCAGCTTTAAGGGCACTTGCTACCTCCAAGGCCCCAGCCTCATGAACAGACAGAAATGTCCCCATCCTGGCCCTGTCATTTCCAAATAGAAGAAGAGCTTCCTGGGACACCTCTCCTCACACCTAACACTGCAAAGCCCACAGTCAGCTTGGCCTTGAACAGCTGATAAAATGCAAACAGCACAGTGACAGCCAAGGAAATTCAACCAAAAACGCCCAGAATTTTGGGGAGCAGATTAAAACTGCTTCACTGGTTTAGTAAGAAGTGCTTGCTCACCACAGCCTGTGCCCTGAAGTCTGAAAGAGCAGAACCACAAAGCATGAGCTGACCTGATTACAGCCTGGTTTCTCTGGGTGCTTGCTGGAGCCTGCTTTGCTCCTCTGCATGCAGGGTTTCTGGCTCCTGTGAATCTGCAGATGGTTTTATTGGAGAACTGTTTAAAAGGTCTAATCTGAAAGCTGGATCTTCGCAGTTATAGAGTTGTAGGATTTCAGAAAACCATCACTGTTGGAAGCACAACTGATGCTTTGGGTTTTCACAGGCACTGGAACAGTTCTACCTTATCCCAAAAGCTGTCAATGTACCCTATCATTTAAGGAAGGTGGCTTGGACCCCCTCACCACAGAAAAGAGCAAAATGGCACAGCAAAACTACTGGCAGTCAGGTACAATGCAAACAGGACAACAACACACACAGGTGGTACTCTGCTCATCCTGGGAGGAGGTGACACAGGAAAAGGTTGACCCACTAAGTGTCTGAATTGCCACAGACTTTGGTCTGCAGAAGCATCAAGACAGAGAGAGGCCAGAAGTTTTCAGTGAGACATCAGAAGTCTACATTGACACTGAGGTGGGAAGGAGTTGAGAAGGACAAAGAGACAACCTGGGGCATCAACACTATAGGAAAAAAAGCCTTTCCTTATCTCATGACAGATTAGGCACTACAATCTTTTTTTTTTTTTTTTTTAAGTCCAGAGGAGGTTGCTCACACATAGCCCCTTGTTCAGTCAAAGCCCTCCAGGCAGATAATCAGCACCTGAGGATGAAGTACAGGTCTGGCCCAGCTCAAAAGTGGGTCAAGCTGATCACACATTTTGCAAGAGGGCTTTGCCACGTGAGGCTGCTGCAAAGCCTCTCCCTTGGCACTGAGTGACTGTGATAGCACTCACCATAAGTATCCAAGAGCTGGGTTTCAATTACATTATTCTGTCATAATTCTTCATTTAATGAATCCTCATCTTCTCAGCAGCCTTCAGATCCAAGTGAGAGGGTGCTATCAAACTGAGAAGTCCCATGTTTTCTAGGGTCCTTTGCATGCTTAACCCAAGGAACACCAAGTGGCTCCAGATGAGGCCACTACTCTATTCCTACATCCTAGATGCTAACTCTTCACTATTTTTTGGGGGTGTTTCTCTTTTGCAGGAACTTGACAGCTGAGTTTGCAACCAATAATGCTGAAACTTGTGCGTGCACCATTTGTAGATCAATGCTCTGGAAACTTTTAGACTGAGAAGTTGCACTGTTGTACCTCCAGATCTTCCCTTCCCTAGTGGGCCACACATTAAAGGGACTCACTTTTTGCTGTTTGTGAAATAGGCAACATAAACCTTCTGCCTATATCTTTTCTTCCTCCTGCTCTGGGAAAGTCTGCTCTCCATGGATCATAGGGAAAGCATGCAGGGATTTAGCTAACCTGGTGCATCTTTCCAGGCACAATACAGTCTTTCATCCACCAACACTTCAAAGAAGCTGGTCTGGAAAAAGAAAAAAAAAGAAAAAAGAAAAAAAAGAAAAAAAGAAAAAAAAAAAAAAGAAAAAGAAAAAGAAAAAAAAGAAAAAAGAAAAAAGAAAAAAAAGAAAAAAGAAAAAAGAGAAAAGAAAAAAGAAAAAAGAGAAAAGAGAAAAGAGAAAAGAGAAAAGAGAAAAGAGAAAAGAGAAAAGAGAAAAGAGAAAAGAGAAAAGAGAAAAGAGAAAAGAGAAAAGAGAAAAGAGAAAAGAGAAAAGAGAAAAGAAAAAAGAAAAAAGAAAAAAGAAAAAAGAAAAAAGAAAAAAGAAAAAAGAAAAAAAGAAGAAAAAAGAGAGAAAAGAGAAGAAGAAACAGAAGAAAGAAAACCAGATGTAGTGTAGGGTCTCCCAAGGGCTCCAGCATTTTGGAAGAGACACAGTCAGAGGTTGGTTTTGTTCTGTTGATGACAACTGATGAAGCAAGAAGCATGGAAAGACAGGTTGAGAATAATAAAATAATCTGCAGAGATTCTAACCTTCTGATGAAAGATAAGATTATCTGCATGAACACAGCAAGGAGAGAATCAGTGAGCCTTAAAGTCTTCTCAATCCTGTCAAGGTCATCAGTGTGAATTACCTCTCATCTCCCTGTGGTAGGAGAAAGTGCTCTAATCTCCAGTGAGGTGATTTCACAGCATCACTTTGGGACACAAACCTTCTCAGTCATCCCTTGGACTTCATTTGACACAGCCATTGCCTTTCCAACCAGAAGTATTTGCCTCAGGCAATGTGGCCACTTAAAACTTTTCTCAGAAAAAGGTATGAAGTCTTAAATCCCTGAAGAAAACAGGTTTAATACGATTTAATACTAAGTCTGCTCTAACCATAATTACCTTCTCCAGAACAGACTCCTGCAAATTCTAATCACAACCCTCTGCCCTTCCATTAATTAACAGCTGCAGACAAGTTATGCCTTTAAGAATCACATGGCATTTAGGAAAGTGCTGTGGAAGTTGCAGGAATAGAGAAGATGAACGTCATGGAGTCCTTTAAAATACTGTTTTCCAGTGTAGGCTTTACAGATATTCCTCATATTCTGCTTGCATTTGATGGATGTCCTATGATGGTGTTGGTCTGAAAAAACACTGGTCTGAAATCCTGACTAGTTTTTTTCTACTGATTTTTAGGATTTTTTACTGATTGAAACAACACTTAGCACCTGCTTGCATTCAGTTTCTAATCCTCATTGTCCCAACCTTTGACCTCTCCCACTTAAGGGAGATAATTAATATATCATTGGAGTTTAGGTCATTTACCTAAGTGCTGGGATTTAAACAGCTCCAAATCCAAAAGCTTTTCAAATTTTCTAAGAATTTATGGATCTGAAATCCTCAGCTTCCAACAAGGGAATTCTTTGACTTGCTCCCTTCCTCTGTGAACCAGTTCTTCCAACAAGCACTTCCCAGTGCAGTTCACTCAACCTTTCACCCATGTGAGGCTCCTGCAGTGTCCTGTGCTGTTCCAAGCAACTGCTGAGAAACTTCTGGGAGTCTCAGTGAGTAACTCATCTGCTGGGAAGGGGACCACATCCCTGTGAGGGTTTAGCAGTCACTTTCCATGCTATTGAACTGTTGTTGAATAATAAAGCATTTGATTCATAAGCAGTTAAGAGGGAAAAAAAAAGAAAAAGAGGAACTTAAATGATGCAGTTATTGAAAACATTTACAAATATATTTTTCCAATGAAAAGTGCAAGAACCAATCAGGCAAATTACCCACTCAGTGTGATTCAGGCAGCTGTAGTATCAATAGCCTTTGAGCACACTTATTTTGAAAACTTTATTTTGAAAGATGCTGTGTAAATCTACTGAAGCACATCTACCCAACAGACCATTCAGGGTTTGTGTGTTTGCTTTGGACTGTTTAGAGAAATAATACTGGCCCTTTCATCTGAGACAGGTAATAGTTTCCTTTTCACAAAAGCTAAATGAAATAATGAGTGATTTGAGTTATGTGCTGCTCTGAGCAAATAAGGTGTAGTTTTCATACCATCTTTGCAAGATTTTCACAAAAGGTCAGTTAAAATCTGCTGGGCCAAGGGGTAATCCATGCTCTGATTAGTTTTCACCAGTAAATATGCTATCACAGATTTAATATCAGCTACATTTCAAACAAAACTGTTGTCTGATTGGTAGAGGTGGACACCATTCTTTGAGAAACCACCCTATTATCACTATTTCTACTGCATTATCATTTCTATTCAAAAACCTCAAGAATTATCCAGCTCTTTTACATCATAGGCAAAGAGAAAGCAAAATAGTCAAATGCATAAATAAGCCTGCTAATAAGAGAAGTGACTGTTTGCTAACCTCAGCCTGTTGGCCTCATTAGTGTAACAGCAGCATATTTTGCATTCAAAGTGAAGTGGAACAAGATAACAAAGATAAAAGCTTTGTGCTTGCTAATGATATGAGTAAATGCAGCTCAGAAAGCGATTCAGCAGACTTTGATCCACTCAGAACAGAGAACCAGCACTCCTCAGGCACCTCTGACAACACAGCCTTACCATGAGTAACCAGCCTCTACCATATTCATATTTAGGAAATTTATCTGCCATTAGATTTCTTTAATGTGAGAAGCAGAAGGAGTGAATACAAGACATTTTCACAAACTTTAAGAACAGCAAGGCCAAAGGATATCAAGGGCTGACTCTAAGGTCTAAGGCTGAGTCTGCTTGTTAAAGCATTTTTTTCTAATTCCTTTCACCTCCTTGCTGTAAATAATCATCATGTCTGAAACAGAGGATGTGGACAGATTTTTTGTTCCCAGCTAATCTATTACGTTCCATCAGTGTTTCAAAGTGAAATGAGCTTTGAGGACTTTTCTCAGTTTGCAGATTTTAGACATCTCCCTCCCTCTCTCATCCTAACTCTCATCCTAACACACACAAAGCAAAACAGACTACTGAGGCAAATTGTGGTCTAGGCACTGAGCACTGGTCAGCATGAACAAAGTAAATTAAGTAACAGTTTCTGCTGCAAGGATGAAAAGCAGCCAAGTAAACCCATGGATTCACAGTAGGGACTTTAAAGACACCAGCAACTGCAAACTGTTCAGCCTCGGAGCTGTCAAACACATCATCCTTTCCAAGATTCTCAAAAAGCTGTTCATCTTGCTGTGTTTTCATGACAGGCATTTTTTTCCTCCTGAGTTTCTTTTATCTTATTAAATTTTAGCTCCCATTACAGTTAAGACTATTTTGCAACGGGGCAAAACTAATTAGTTTGCATCAAAGAAAGGCTCCTTGTAACATAACACTAATGAGTTTCATCTGTCTGATTAGAGGGCTTTGCTTTTAGTAACACTTGGTACAAAATTTTGTTTCAGAGAAATATAACATTATAAGAATATTCAGGGCTAAAAGCATTAGCCAAACAGTAACCAAGATAATGGATAAAAGATTAGGGTGGTAAACTAGGAGCAGACATATAACTGAATACTGACAAGAGGATGCAGGAGTAGACCAGAACAGGTTAATGAAAATTTAACAAAGATGTGTTTGTGCAAGCAGAGCTTGGTACATCCATAACAGCATCTTTAGGGAACTAACACAACACCTCTCATCTCACAGTGCTTTTAGGAATTAAATGGAAAAGAGCTAGAGATGGGGAAAGGCAGTAACAGTTTTTAGACAGATGGAGAAAGAAGTTCATTTTAGATGAGTCAAATTAACTTTCAGTATCTGGAAAACTACCTGGAAAAAATATTTGCTTGGCTTTAAATCTGCTTTTAGTAAAGAACAAATTGTATTTAAGCAGCTGTTTTCAATTGATGGGAGAATTTCTTGAGAGTACAAATGGGATTAAATAAATTTGTTATTTCTTGCTTCTGGTGGGCTTCTCATCCCAACCACTTTCTCTTACCCTGTTAGTACAAACAAGCAAGAAAATACAGTCTAGAATGAATTTCCTGATAGGCAGGTACAAATTCACCTGAAGAATCACATGGGACAAGTGGCAATCAGAGATTTACTGGTAAATTGGGCATACCATGAGTAACATCTGCATAGACACAGACTGGGCTATTTGCAACTGACACAATGTGAGTACACCTTGTAGAATATAAGGGAATATAAGGGAATTGCCTTTCCCAGGACCACCCCTCCCTCCATAAATCTTCCCAGCACAGATACAAACTAAAAAGGAAGGCATGGTGCTAGGAAAGAGCAGGCTGCCCATTAGAGAGGATGCAGAAAGTTCACATTTGGACAAAGATGAACTACACAATGTTCTCCATCTGTCACCAGACAAAGGAACCACTCTCAGCTTGTGACTGTGCTCTCAAAACCACAAAGGGAGATGACTGAAAAGTACAACTGAACAGGCAAGTCACTTGTGGATGGGAGAGAACACCTTTTCCAGATTTGCTGCTGAATTACATTTCAAGGCACCAAGGGGCTACCTGGCTTAAGTTGGTTAAATACAAAAATCCTCTGGATAATCTGAGAACTTAATTCAGATCTCTTTCACCTCTTTGTTTTGATAAGGTTTCAACTTGACCAGTACCATTTTTGACAACATTATCTTTACCTGCAATAGGCATCAGTGAAACCTTGACAGTTTTGTGCTTTTGTCTAACACAAGAATTTAAATTTAAAAAAAAACCAACTCATTTCAAACACCCATCTGTCTTCTTCCTCTGATGCCATGCACATCCTGCACCTGTGCATAATCTTTCTCCTGCTGGCTTTCTGCAACAGGTCAACAGCAACAAAATAGACTGCACCTGTTATTCATAAGCTTTTTTTTATCTCTCAGAAGAAGCAGAAGGGCCCAGAGCATGTGTGGGAAAGAAAAAGCTTTGTTTAATTTAATTACTTCTTTCAAGTCTGAGTAAACTCGGGGATCAGCAGCATGACTGGTTAATTAAATCATGAAAGCAGTTCCTTTACCCTGTAAGGGCAACTACACCATGCTGTGCCTCATTCAGTAGGTTCTCCCAAAGAAGCATGCTCAGTCTTTATGCTGCAGGCCAAAAATAGGTCTACCATGCAAAGGCTACTGCAATATTAAGAGTTCTTTTAATGCAAAAGCTGTGGAATAATGCTGTGATTATTTTCAACACTTCTATCTTGAGTGTTAGCTCCAGATCTGTTGGTGAAAGCTGGTGATAACATTGCAATAAACAATCTGATTCTGATCCTTAAATTCATAGCTGAGAGCACTGATCCAGAGGGAAATAAGCTGGGGGGCTCCAAGACACATTCACCCAGATGCTGCCCCAGCACAGTGCTGGGTGCTGTTCTGACCCCCCTGCTCCAGAACCCAGAGAGGCTGGAGCAGCAGGAAGGCTGCAGATTTGCTTCTTGGGGCTACACCTGGCTGCTGGGTTTGTCCCTTCCACCTGTAAACACGTGCACTGTGCAGGAGCCAGCCTGGGGAACTCCAGCCCCACTCGAGGGTCTTCTGCAGATATCTCCCACCTCGTTTTAGGAGCTGCCAAATCCTCTCTGAGAGGAGGAAAAGGATAAATCTGCCCTTCACTTGGGCTTGGGACTTCCCCCCATGAACATGTTGCATGGTGCCAGTACATTGAGGTTCCTCAAAGAGTTTCTTTGGATCTAGATCATTTGCCAGCTCACAGACAATTCCCCATGTTTCTTTGTATCCCTTCAGAAATTACTTCCATCCACAGAGGTCACAAAGCTGGAATCCTTCCTTGCTCCTCCATGTTTTCACCATTCATTTTTCCCTTTCCCATTACTCCATCCTTTTCTACTATTTCTCCTCCTTCAATTCAGCCATTCTACTGACCTCATCCCAAATGAGAAAATGGTGTTACCTAAGCAGAAATGTTTCTTCCTCCCTTCTACTCTTTTAACCCATGAAATCAAAATCTTTACAGATCAGGCCAGCATAAACTCACAATGTCTTCCTGTGCCCAGCCTTCCTACCTGACAAACAAGGAAACTCTCTGATGTTGCATAAAATAGCTTGTGCACTACAGAGACTTTTTAATGGAAAATAAATCCTTCTGACATCACTAGCTAATTACAATTTGCTGTATTAAAATACAACACTGTGGCTATATTGCAGGGCAGGATAAAAGTGTGCACGTATGTTCCTGTGTGTTTCAATATCCTCCTATTGACAGAAGATAGGATGACTGGGCTACAGCTGGAGACCAGGAAATGATTTTTGTGATTTCATTAGAGTAACAGACAAAAGCAGTTCCTCTCTATGTTAGGTTAACAGATGGCTTGTTAGTTACAACTTCTTTAAACAGAACTGTCACCAAAAATGATGTGCATGACAAAAAAAATAATATTGATTTAACCTCACTGTAAAATTAAAATGGAGTTTGCATAACCTAAGGGAAAGAATAAATAAGTGCTGCCATTGTGAGACAGAATATTAAGGTGCATTTGCTTTTCTGAAGTTTCCTTGGAAATTGGATGAAGGAACATAACTTGGGGAAGTGTTACCATAAGACCACTTATTATAGGCACAAACATGCAGTCAGTCACCATCCCTACTCCCTACTATGTTGGAAGAGACTACCATGGACATATGAGTGTGTTACAGCAAGGCTTAGGTATTAATCCCAGAAGTAACAGAATATATTAATCACACAGAATTTTTCATTTTGGGTAAATATGTTTTCATTTCAAAATGCTGTAGTCAAATTCAAGATTGTACATTTGCACTCACACTGACTGCCATTATAGACCAAACAGGATTTTGTTCTCCTCGAGTATTAACAGGCAGCCCTCAAGCAGGCCACTTCTCTTCACTGCCTAACTAAATATCAAAGCCAGGAGCATCCTGCAGTTTGCTGTGCTCAGACCAACGTGCAACACAAGCACCAACCCTGTAGGACCAAACCTTCATATCTCCAGCAGGTCCAAGCCCTGTGCAAGGCTATAGCATTCACCACCTGAAACTCCCTTACCTCCTCCATGAAACAGTTCTCTGATGCCTCAGTCAGCCAGCAAAACCAGGGATGCAGGGGGGGAGTGAAGAATAATAAAAACAATTTAAAAATCAAGCAATACTAATTTGCCCACCTGCTGCTGCTTTCAAGACCTAACTTTCACCTCAAGGTGGTCTCATTTCCACCTGAGCAGGAAAAACTACAAAGGAGATTCAGCTTTGAAAAAAGGAAATCAATCAACTTTACACCTTTTTGATAGGTGACCACACCTAAGCTATTCCACCTGGGCAATTCTTAAATGCTAACACTGTTACTGATACTTAATACTTCTCTCCTTCAGCATCACACTTAGTTGCTATTTATGCCCTTTGTCATAATGGTCCCATTGTTCCTGTTTTCTTTATTTGTGCAGCAACCCTTCCTCAGTTCTCTTCTTCCTGCAGTGTTACTGCCTTACTTCTCTTCACAGCATCCTACCACTTTTATCTTTCCAAGAAACATTATTTGCAATTGGTTTTAGTATAAAATTCAACTCTCAGACATCCCTAAGACATGCAGCTAACTCCTAAACACCTGAACTAGAAGAAAAGACAAAAAGAACCCAGTGGCTTTTCCCTGGGTTTATAAATTCTCTTCAGAAGCAACAAGTCAGGAGCAAACCTTTTCCCCTACCAGTCTTAGATGTCTGCTCCTCGCACTATAAAACCATTGGTTTTTTACAAGAAAAAGTGAATAAGTGAATCAGGGAGGCAAGTAAAAGGAAGAATAGGAGCAATTTTTGCCATTGCAAAACTTCTGTTGATAGGTATTAGAAATAAGCTGTTGTATTTCACCAGCCTTGAGATGTCAGGCTCACTTAGCACACGGGTTGTCAGCTCCAGCTGAGGGGCACACTGACTGCCTGATGGGTGCACATGGCTGGGACTGGGGAGCAAACACACAGCTGCTCACTGCTTTTGTTTGCCTTCTCATGAAATTATATCATGTTACAGGAGACAGGTCCTTGCCCCAGGTGTAGAAGGTTCTTCCTATCACATTGAGTTTGGTACAGCACATTAATTTCATCATCATCGTCTAGAACAAAAAAAAAAAGTAAACAGCAAGCAGGAAAAAGGAAAAAAATGGATAACATTCAATTTGGAGGGGAAAGAAAGGACATGGTAAGGAACTGCTGTGACCAAGAGATTCTGCTCTAGGAACAAATGCAAATGATTAAGTGAAAAAGATAACAGAGATATTACTGCTTTTGTAACTCTCAGTAACAGCCAAAATAATCCAAGGCTAGTGGATAAGAGCATGGATTTTCAAAGCAAACAGATTAAACCACAGTAACATATCCATAACTTTTCATATTAGTATCATGAACTATGAAGGTGGTTGAATTACAAACAAATATTGTAATTCTTTTTTTTTTTTTTTTGCATTATCTTAGCTACATCCAAAGCTAGTTGCAGTAGGTCAATACTAACAACACATAATCTTACAAAGGAATCACTACAGCAGTTATAAGAAAATATGAACTAAGCATGTAAAGTTAAGCCAGCAGAGTGACCTGACTATGGAGAAGCATAGAAAAGAACTTCCCAGCATGTTTGGTTTCATGGTTTAGTCTACTAGAAAGGACAGGTGTGTGACATGAACACTGGGCAAGCATGAGGATATGAAGAGCAGCAACAGCTCCTCACACCACTGAAGGAGCAGATGGAGCATTCCACTAGCACTGATTTTCTTCACATACCAAATTTCTTTGGTTTTGTTTCTTTGACCCATCAGAAAAAGGGATGAAGATGCCAAGTGCATATAAAACATGAGTCAAAAGAATGTTAAACTCCTGTCTTCGAGTGAGAGTATTACATGGATCTAATAAGTCAAATTTAAGGCTCTCTAGGCTGATTTCTATTTCTATTTCTTTCTGTGGGTGTGCTCATGCTGCAATTCACATCCAGCTCTGTCTAAGCACCACAGCATTCCTCTTACTTTAGTGCCTCAGATATCCATCTTTTATTCAGAGCTCTGCAGGAGGCAGCAACAGGTACTTCTCTCTTTTCTCCAAAAGGGGATGTTAAGGAGGTAACAGATCTTTGGTGTGGAAGAAAGCTGCTTGCCTGCTTGTACAGACAGATCTCCATTCTGAATCAACTTGCCCAGAGAGATCTGGCTTGCCAGTCAGTGTCAAAGAATGGCTGGGCAAGGGAACAAAACAGAAAAACAAAAAACCCAACCTGTTCCCAACGTCTCCCCCCCAGAAAAAATAAAAAACACACCAACACCAGGCAGACAGACAGACAGACAGACAGACATGGAGTTTGCACAGGCAAAGGGAGATCCCTGCTGGTGGGATGCTGCAACACTTCTGCACTATTTCCAAACACATCATTTACCATTTCCAACCAAGAGCAGGAGGAGAGGACCCAGCTGGTTTCCACCTCCTGACTTCTATCAGGACAGGCATTAGATACCATCTCTGCCAGGTTATGATTAAATCAGGGAAATAAGATATCAGGAAATAATATATCAGGGAAATAATGTATCTCACCTACCCTTTGTAATTAGTGGCACCACATTTAAGAACTAACCCAGACAACACTGGAAACCTGCATTGAAAAGAAGGGGGAAAAAAAAAACAACCAAACAATAGAACTTGTCTCCGGTGCTTGGGGTTTTTTTAAACATTAAACAGCTATTGCAATACTTCAACTACACCAAATTTTGAGACACTAGCCAGAAATAATTGCTAAAGCACTATGGTGGACTATCATAAAGATACTTATGAAAAAACCTGGGGACAAACTAAGATCAGAAAAATGTTAACACCTGTATAAGGGAGACATTACCTTCCAGGCCATAAAAACAACTAAGCAAAGAATGCAAGGGAGAGTTAAAAATTAATATCCAGTGAAGGACAAGGTATTTTACAGACCACTGACATCATGAAGATGTTCAATTTTACAATGACACACTTGAGAGTAACAGTTGTTTCCAATGACTAAGAAAAAAAAATTTGACACTTAGAATTAAATACAAGCATACAAGTTTGGGTTTTTTTTTTAAAAAAAGAAACTTTATTACAAATCTGTAGGTTTACGAAAATAGCCCAAAACTGTCAAAGTAGTATGAAAAATGCTGTTATCCTATTCACAGTTATCAGTTTTCTCCAATCAACATAGCATACAAAAATTGACAAAACCCATGGCAATTCATTTTGGTGACACAAGTCAGATATTAGTGATTCTAAACCTCATGTCAACAACTATGATGCTGCTGGCAGCCAGAAGGAACAATTAAATTGCACCATTTTTGAAAACTGGAAGTTTGGATGGGAAGACTATATACATATACACAGACTGTACCTTACCACATGTACAGGTAACTCAGGGCAAACAAAACATGGCCCAGCACAATACTTAAAGCCTATAAAGACCTGGAGAGCCAGGGACTGTGTGTATATGATACTGAGTTATTCTCTGCACTGGTTCCAATTTTCTTTTACATTACAAACTTAATAAAGCTCAATTGTTTTCCACTCTCATTAAAACAGTGAAGTTGATGTGTTGCTATATTGTCTTTCCACACCCAGAAAATGTTAGCTGCACTGCATGCAGGCAAGTGATCCAAACATGTAATGCAGTTAAATCATGATATAACAAAAAGGTGGGATTTTTAGAAGACTGTAGACTGAATTTTCTGCAAGTGACTTAACACCTAAAGCTCCTCTGAAAAATCGAGGCTACCATGGCATTTCTAATGTCATTCACAGATAATTCCTAAGACACATGAAGGAGGAAAGAACTGTTTGATATGTTACATTTCTAAACTGAAGTAGAGGCTGCTTTGGAAAAGCAGAAAGTTTGCAAGTGTACCACGTATTAAATCCAAAACTGCCCTACAACTCTAACTCTGAGTAACTGCAGTAGTTGTAAGCTGCAGCTCAGACCAATGGTAACCACCTTCCCAAACCCTTAAAACTGCACAGGCCCTGGTTGCCACAACTCAGAGCTGTGGTGTAGAAGAGTCTTTGTTGTAAAAAGTGTGAAGATTCTAGAGGAGCAAGATGAATGTTACAATACCTGCTCGAGGTACTGATTTAATCTAAAAGAGAAAAAAACAAACACAAAAAACCCCCTAAACAACTCTGTGTAATTTAACTGGTTTTATCAGGTGCTTAAAGGTCCTTAGCAAGAGAACATCTTGGGTTTCCTATTGATCAATCCTGCTGTTGCCAATGGCATCCTGGAAGAAACCAGCATCATGTTAAAAAATTACTCAGTTCATTTAATTCATTTTCTGTTTCAACTAAGTTGAAAAGCACAGGATCAACAGTTATTCAAAGAACACTGTGCTGCAAAAGAGCAATTAGGAATCCACAGCCTCCCATCACCAGAGCAAAAAGGATGGAAAATGAAGAACTGAATTTTCAGTAATTTAGTTCCCCACGCAGACCAGATTAACCCCGGGTTAATCAAGGCTACCTTGAACATTTCTTAAAAACCACCTGCTGGTGGAGGCTGACTCATTCTCCTGCATTTACTGAAAACTTGGTTTCTGAAATACTGTAAATGAAACAGTGAAAAGTCTTCCTTCCAAAGATGGAAAATATTTCATTCACATTCTTAGGCATGAGCCTTCAGGCTTGGGAAACGTTTTTCTAGATTTTCAGCAAGTGTCTGATCAGCCTCACGCAGAACTTCCAGGAAACTCTCCACCTGAAAATAAATTGCAAACACACACAAAAAGAGGAAAGAACATTATGATGAAAAAAACCCACCAAACATGCAAGGAGTACAGGATTCTTATACTTGATATAGGTGTTTTTTCTACTCTTGTACCTGCCCACCAACAGCAGCCACAGGAAAGAATAATGAAAAATGCTCCACAGCAGATAACTTCCCCCTAAATCCCACATTTTCAGTTGGTCCAAATTTGGAACATTATTACCTTACTAAAACTCTTATTTTATTATTTAACAGTACACAAAGAAAAGCTCCCTATGAAAACTACCTAGAATAGTTATTCTATAAAAATGTACAGGACAAATTTTCATCTAGCATAAATTTGCAGACATTTCAGCACAGCTGAGCAACTCTGTCCCACCTCAATATCTGATTCTGAAAGGCCTTGCCATCTGAGCAGAATTTTTTCAGCTATGTTAAAGACCTTGTCATATACTCACTGATGCAAAATACAGAGGTAACAGGTTCTGAAATGCACAGGAACAGGTCTGTTCATTTAAGTGTCCCTGGTGTAGTCCTTCTAAAGTATTCTCCTGGAAAATAAATGAGAAACCATCATCATCATCATCATGTCACAAACAGATGTTGAAAGAACAACCTCAAAAATGTGCAGTGTATATAGTATATTATTTGTTATCAAAAATGGGTAAAACAACTAGAACATAGAATTCTCAGAGAATGTCAGATGTAGATAACACAAAAAGGTGTGAAAGCTCACACACATCTCTTAATGTGAAGGCTGCCAAAAAAAGGAGTCCAGTTGAGAAGGTGAATTTATATATTGATATTCTTTCATTGTCTTAAATAATGTGGCTTTCATGGAAAAGTAATGGCCACATCCACCTACAGAATTCATCATAGTGAATCTTGTCCCCAAAGGCTTACAGCTCAGAAAACCTGTGTCCCTGCCACCTAACTCACCTTCTGCTTGGTTCTCTAATGAATTTCCACTATGCAACTTCCCTTGCACAGAAAAATGCCTACTTTAGTAGTGACTACTTTTTCTCTTAGCCACCCTGTGGAAATCCTTCCTAGAATTTTGTTTATTCTTACCTTGGTCAGTTCTTGAAGCATATTGGAAAGTAATTCACAGCAAATATCCTTTAAAATTTTTAAATGGAAATCTTCCTCCTTCAGGTCAGCTTTCCCAGTCTCTTGTTGTTCAGACTCATTTGAGTTATCAGCAGACCTCTTCCCACAATCCTCCATGTATTGTAAGATACGAATCAAGCTCCCAGTCAGAGGAATGTCTGCCATAAAGTAACAACCAAATGGAAGTTCAGCTCTGAAACTTTTTCCCACAGAACTTTGAAACACAGCACAAGATTTCACATGAAAGCTACAGGAATGCATATTCTGACAAGTGTTGTGTTTTATCAAAGACTTGTAAAGAAGTAGAAATGTAGCAGAAAACCCAAACCATTTTTTTTTTGCAAGTTATGTATAATTAGTAAATGCCAGTGGTAAGGGATACAAGAAGGAAAATGTCTCTAGTAGTAACTCAGGCAGGCTGGTATGTTAAATTTGCATCCAGATAATTCTTCTGATAAACCAAACAGATCACTGAAGATTTTTCAATAGATGGTGAAGTATCAACTGATAAAGATGGATTTAAGTGCATGCAGCATCTCCCTCTACTAAAAAAAAACAACCAAGATAAACCAACCAACCACACCAACCCAACAAACAAAAACCACACTATCAAGTCCTCATATTTTAGCAAAGATTAATTCTGCAATTTTTGTTATTTTAATCACTGGAGAAGACTGAACAGAATCTGTATAATGTATTACTGTAACTCTTCAGAGATAACCAGTAACCAAACTTTGAGCTAGGTGTGATTTTCAGAGTCACCAGTAAAAAGCCTCACTGTACCCAAATGTGTAACTGAATGCTGTGTTCTGAACTGATCTCTAGCAGACAGTAATAAATTAACCACCTTTCATCCCACACACATAAAGTCAATTGTGAAAATAACTTTCAGGGGGGGAAAAAAAAGAGAAGCACAACTTACTTTTCCTCATCTTGGTGTATTCTTGTTCTGTCTGTGAAGCAAACATAGCAGACAGCACAGACAAAATAGAGGCCAATACAGTCTTCTGCTCCTGCACAATGATGGGTGGATCATCTGGCTGGCAAAGTTCATGGCAAACGAGGTCATAAAGCAAACTCCAAGTCTCTTTTCCTCCATCAGGAGCCTGCACTTGAGAAAGAGAACCAACCAACCCATTAAAATTGTACACGAATTTTTATTCTTCCCACTAAAAATCTGATGATCTAGAGATGGCCATTCTTGGCCCTACCATATGTAGCAATTCATGTGTCTTACCAATAGCCTGAATGCCTTCATCCACTGTGGTCAGCAGCTGCAAAATATGCATATAAACATCAAGTCCTTCTGGATTATCTGATCTACACAGAACAACCAAAAAACAAAGACAAATTAAAGATCTGGTTACATAGTTTGTAATCTGTGCATCTGGGACACACAGAAGATGATGATCAATCACTGCCATTCTCTTTGCTCAGAAACTTGTTAATACAAATGGTAACTCCAGTGAAATGTATTCTAGTGACCTCTCAAACTGTGCAGATCCCACTGAGATGGACAAAGGCCTTAATAAGGAGTTTCCCCAGCCATGAAACAAACAAACAAAAAAATCTCACGTACCGGACTTGTTTGGCTGCTTCAAGTATACAAGGCACAATCTTAAAATCTGGAAGTTCTTCAGGGGAATCATCTACAGATGGTCCCACAGACCCACAAGTGCCATTTTTAATCCAGTTTAACATGAGCTCTTCATCCAGATCAAAGAGTTTATCCACCACTTCACCCACTTTTACCAGCAGTTCAACTGCACAAGAGAATGTAAAGATTGGAACACAAGAAAATTAGCTCACAAAATGCTAATATTCAAGTATTCAGAGTAAATTCAGTGATGCAATCTATTAGGTTCATTGAAGACTTAAGATTGGTTGCTGTGTTTATTTCCTTTTTGTGGCACAGATCAGGTGAAAAGTTTGATAAACAGGGACTGCTGGAAATCTACACGTTCTACATTATCATGCCTTTTATAAAGCAGGAATTTCATTCTGCAAAGAGACTCCTGGTTCCTGAAAAGTCATTACCTCTGCTTCTGAAGTAAAATTTTCTAAGATTTGTCTCTAAATGTGACGTTTTCTGCTAACCTTACACCTGCCAATCTGCATTTGATTTATGTATATGTGATCTCAATTGGACAGAGCATTGTCTGAGCATTGTCACTGAAAAAAGAACAACAAACAACCAAAATTAAAAAGCTGAACTATTAGAATTCCTAGACAAATGTTAACTGCTGTTACAATCAAGCTGGACATGAAAAATACATGCTATTCAAAATATTTCCATGATTAGGGGCTTAATGTGGATTTTGTTCAATTTGTGCTAGAACAGAAACCTGCACAAGCCTGTGCACAGACTAAATGCCCAAAGCCTGTGCAGTGTTCTGCTGCCATTCAGAGTGACTGAATCATTCCTCCACTCACACTGCTCAGCATGGCAGTTTTAAAAATGGAAAACACATTTCTGATTTGAAAAAAAAATTGAAATGAGGTCTTGTTTAAAGGGTCAAAAATTACACATGAGTAGCCCTGGATGAGGACCCTGTCCTTCTCTTTACTGTGGGAAATAACAATTTCTTCTATTAGATTTATTTTTACTCCACCATGGAGCATCTTTTTTCCTCTATGGGTGCTCCCCTGGTTGGTTTTACATATATTTATAAACCTGCAAACACAGGACAAGTTTATTTTGGTTTCTATTTACGAGGTACACTTTATTTTAAAGAAATTCTGTACCCCTGATTAGAAATAGTTGTCTTTTCTGCAAACACCCACTAATTCCCAGCCTGTTTTGCCAACTTACCATTTGTGGAGCTGGACATGATGAAGCAAACACAGTCATACACAGAGGGGTTTTCCCGGATTCTCTCAACCCAGACATTGGCCACCTCAGGCTGGGAGAGGCAAGTTAACAACAACCTACACAAGAATTACCCATTTAACAAATCAGAAACCACTGATTTTAGCTGTAAATCCAAAACAATGAGAAGGATGTGATAGAAACAGGCATCCAGCCCACAGCAAACCAATTCCAGAGCAATGAGGAAATTACAACAAGGCAGGATGAGAGGATAAGGAAACAGTGAGCTTGCTTGTCAGCTTTCTACCCAAGTGTCAGGACACAGCAGAACTACACTCACTAATGCATTAAATTCTGAGATGTCCTACCTGCTTGTTTCCAGAAGAGTTGGAGAGTCTGAATCACACAAACGTTGCAGTAACACTTGGCTTTAAGGAGAAAATGAAAAATTAGATTAATGAATCATAGAACTGTAAAATACTTTGGGCTGTATGGGGCCCTTAAAGGTCATCTAGTCCAACCCTCCTGCAATGAGCAGGGCCATCTCCAATTAGATCAGCCTGCCCAGAGCCCCAGGCAACCTGATCTTCAGTGTTTCTAGGGATGGAGCATCTACCCATGCTGGCCAACCTGTGCCAGTGTTTCACCACCCACACTGTAAAACATTTCTTCCTAATATCTACTCTAAACCTGCCTTCTTTTACTTTAAAACCACTGACCTCTTGTCCAGTCAACAAGCCCTGATGAAAAATTTGTCCCCCCTTCCTTCCTTATAAGCCTCCTTTCAGGTTCTGCAAAGCCACAATAAAGTCTCCTTGGAGCCTTCTCTTTGGGTTAAAGAACCCCAACCCTCTCAGCCTGTCCTCTTAAGAGAGGTGCTCCAGCCCTCTACCATTTTTGTGACCCTTCTCTGGACCCATTCCTTCAGGTCCACATCTTTCCTGCACCTCAGACCCAGAGCTGGATGCAGTAATTCAGGTGGGATCAGGCAGGACAGAACAGAGAGGGAAAATCACCTCCCCCAACCTGCTGGTCACCCTTCTTTCAATGCAGCCCAGCACACATTTAGCTTTCTGGGCTGCAAATGTTCACTGAGGGCTCACGTCCAGCTTTGCACCAGACAACAACAAAAGTGCTCTGTGTCTCTTTTTTAATTCACTGGGCATTTTTCACACAACTTTTTTAATTCACTGAGCATTTTTCACACAAGTATGGTCCACCAAAAAGGTGTGAATGACAAGCAGGCATGGCAAGGAAACTCAGTCCCTTCTATAGCATATATTTCATAATTCTGAGTCCAGAAAAGCAGCACTCATACACATATAGAGCACATATACACTTACCCAAGGTTCTCATCTTTACTAATGGACATGCATATGTCTTGGAAACAAGCCATATTTCCTAATATTCCCACACAGATTTCCTGAAAAACCCAAACAAAGCAACAGCAACATTCTTGACTCTTGTTTTCACAGCCTTGAGACAAAAGTAAGAAAGGTTCAGAGATGTTTTCCAGTTTGATTTCCAAGTTCTTACGATCCAATTATTTCAAGACAGATCCAACTTTTTTCCTACAGGATGCTACTAGGCTTGCCTAAAATATACTCATGACAACTACTATTCAGATATTTTGGTATTTTCCATAAAAGCAAATATTTCCTGAAATCAATTTTGCTTGCTCATTCTATGTATCCTGTTTTGAAGCTAATCTGACACCTCTATTATTAAAGCAATTAAGAACAAGAATATCACCATCCAAGTGCAACCCTAGCAAGATATTCACTTCTTCAAAAAGAAGGGGCCTTAATACAAGTTATTTACCACTGCTGTTCATACAGGGCAGCTTTTTGGCAGCCTGCACTTACAGTAAGGCGAGGGCATTTTGACTTGGCAAAAACTCCCATGAATATGTCAGGGGCATTGAACTCCTGAAGGAACAAAGCAACATCCTGTGGAGAAAGTAAATGGAGAAGTAAAGGAACTTGTACAATTTCCAAACACAAAATCAAAACGTTTTCTCACAGCACAAGGACTGGATCAGAGAGATGTCAAACTCACTACAACTCATTACCCAACAATTAATACCAATAAACCTTGCTTTTTAATGAGAGATCTGCAATCCCCTGTGGTTATTCAGGACACCAGTGATTTGTTATACAATGAGCCAAAAAGTCATATTTAATTTCTTCTGCTGTCTGTCTCAACACAGGGTCAGAGCAATTAAGGCAGAATTCAGCAAATACCAGGTTGCATAATAATAATAATAATAATACTGTGCCAGCATTTGAGAATGTTGAGAAAATGCCAAAAAGTTATGTTAGATTGCTATTGTGAGTCTGTAGCTAAACTTTAAAAGGTTGTTTATCTATCAGAGGAAACTAAGCTTACTAGTAAGATGCATTACAACTGCTAGGTGAAAATACACCTATTTAAAGGTGTCAATATTATCTCCATCAGCATCAATATTTTCTCCATAACCAAACTGAAAATACAGGCTATGCACCTGAGTTAATTCCACCTACAGCTAAGACACTGTCTTCTAATAACACCAAGCTCCAGCTCGGGCACATAATAAATAAAAAAACCCAAACATGTGACTATGTCCCCAGCAAGTAAATGTGTAGAAAACTGCCACGGAGCAGTAGCACTGCAGGATCCATTCCACACCTGGGGGAAGGTCTGACCTTCCTTATTTCTTTGACATTCCCCCCCAGCTCTGCCTTCCCCCCTCTCCCCGCAGCACGGCAGCCAGGCTGCAGAGCACACACAGGGCTCCTGCTCACCTCCAGAGGAACCCTGCCCGCTGAGCCTGCCTGCTGCCAAGCACCACACCGGCTCTGCCTCAGGGCACTGCCAGCCAAGCCAGGGAATAAACCATCCCCACGGGCACCGAGCTGACCCATCCCGCTTCACTCCGCATCCTCTCCCGCTTCAGGATTCCCACCGAACTCCGCGGCAAACGCGGGGCCTGGCTCCCGCACATCGCTCCTACCTCGTCCATGGACATGTCCCAGACTTTGCAAATGTCATTCTCCATCTCTTCGTCCAGCTCTGCCTGGGTTCCCTCGCTGGGCTCCGTTTTCTCGGGACTGATGACCTGAGAGACATCGGGGGGAGTGGGGGGGACACAGGGCGGGACCTGAGCTGCGACCCAGAAACGCCGTGAAACACTAACACCGACCTATGGCTTCGGTCAGGGTTTAAATAACCAAATAACCAACCAACCAACCAACCCCAGCACACCGCCGGGAAGCCGCGGTGCCGTGCGTGTGTCCCGCAACGCTGCGGGAGCACCGGCCCGGCGCGGAACGGGCCCCTCCCCTCATGGCCTCCCCGCTCCCTCCCAAGGCCCGCACCTCGATGAGGCGCGTGAGAATGGTGAACAGCCAGTGCTTGCTGTACATCGTGTTCCCCACCGCATCGCCCTCCTCCTCCGCATCGCTGGAGGGCGGGGAAGGGTTTCGGTCCATGGCGGCCCCGCACCGCCGCCGAACCGGACACGGAACCAACGAGGTGGCGGAGGCAGACAGAGCGGCGCTCGAACGGGGCCACACAGCGCCCCCTGCCGGGGCGGAGCCTTGAGGGGCAGACCCCGCCCCGTGGCGGCCCCGGGGGGCCCCGCGCGGCCGCGGCCCCGTCCCGCGAGAGCGCGCACGGGAAGCGCCCGACCCGGGGAGCGCGACCCGAGCCCCCTGAGGGCAGCGGTGAGCGCGGGGATCCACAGTGCAGCGAGAGAGCAATGTTCGGAAAAATGTCTTTATTGGGCGGAACCGCCAGAGGGTGAGGGGAGGAGTGAGGGGAGGACTGAGGGGAACAGGGGGGTGAGGGGAGGAGTGAGGGGAATAGGGGGGTGAGGGGAGCTGAGGGTGTGGGGAGAAGAGGGGTGAGGGGAGAAGAGGGGTGTGGGGAGAAGAGGGGTGTGGGGAGAAGAGGGGTGTGGGGAGAAGAGGGGTGTGGGGAGAAGAGGGGTGTGGGGAGCAGAAGGTGAGGGGAGCAGAAGGTGTCCTCCTGGGGCAGCATCAGTACTTTTGAGGAAGGCCAGCGGGTCGGTACCGGTTGGGATCCCCACCATTCCTGCCCCAGGCATTCGCTTCTTGGTCAGCCGCGGTGTCATCCGCACCTCGACCAGTCCAGCCTTGGATCCTTTCGCGGGCATCACTAGCAGGAAGAAAGAAGGCCACCTGAATTACCCAGCATTTAACTCTACTTTGTGTTGACTTCTTCACTCAGGTAAAATCAGCTTTTCCACAGGACCTCTCAAAGTGAGATGCCAGCTCATATTCAGTCCTTGCCTGAGAACCACAGTGGAATCCTTAACTTATGTCAGGAAACAAACCAGCAAGGAGAGAAATTCCTTAGCACCAGAAATCTGTCTTCTCAGGAGGACAAAAAAAAAGTTCACACTCCTGCGGGAGGAGAGCCACCATTCCTACAGAGACAGTCACTTCAGACACCAGCTGCTTCCTCTCCCTTCCACTGCTTGTCTAGGGCAAAAGCTGAGTACAAGCCATCCCTAGCAAGGCCCCGTTAACAGCCCAAATAAGCTCCATTACCTGATCACTTTAGCTGCCCAAGCACCACCGGGTCCTCTTTGGGCAGCGTCATAATTGCCACGAGCATGGAAATATTTGTCAGCACCTATATAATTTGCTTCACGCATGTCCTGGTATGCTCTGTACATATCCTTTGCCCCTGAAGAAAGCAGAGAAACAGAGATGATGCTAACTTTAAAGACCCATTCCAGAAAGGTTAAGCACCATTTCTGCCAGGAGCTGAGAGGCCCTAGGAGCAGTAACACAGAGGAACTTCTCCACATCAGCCTTTGCACAGCAGTGTGCCCACAGTGGGCCTGTGGCAGCTAATCAAGACCATATTCCAGCAGCAGAAGCCAGCAGGGTCCCTCCTATGGAGCTGTGGCTCTCCTTGCTGAGGACTGTGTCTATTGTCTGCTGGTGACCTGTGCTTGGGAAGGGGGTTCCTGAGACGCATCTTACCTCCTATTGCATCCCGGACAAACTCTCCACCTCGGCGTAGTGAGTCTCTTATTCCTGACCAGTCAGCATTTGCACAGAGAGCAAAGGAGAGCAACATAAGGCAGATTGAGAGCCTCATTGTTCCTGGCCCAAGCCTGACACAGCTGTGAGACAGTCAGAGAGATGGCTGACATTAGCATCCATCACACCTGTAGCTGGCCCAGGGAGCTGCCCCAGCACTCATGGCAAGCCCAGGAATCCACTTCTCCCCTCTAGCCTGATGGCCTCTGTGAGACCACAAACTCAGCTGAGGAGTCTGCAACAGAGGCAGATGGACATGAGAAACTTTCATTTTAGCTCTCTGATACTCCAATCATGAGTACTGAGAAGCCCCAAATGCTGAAGCATAGTCCTGTTCCCAAATACCAGCTCTAAACACTGCATATAGCTCAGGTTCAGAATGCTACTCACCACTGCAGAAAGGCAAAGCCAAAGGATGTGGAGCTTGTCTTTTGTGCTCTCATACTCAGGGCAGGTATTTATAAGCCATTCAAAACCCTCAGGAGAGGAAACTGGAAAGGATACACGACTGGGAATTTCCCCTCACCACTCCACTTCCAGCACAGATATTACGGTAAGCCTGTCCTTGTCCTTACTGAGAGTTCATAGCTCCCATTACATAATTTTTAGGAAGTATGTGTTGCTTCTTCAGCTGTCCATGGGACTGTTTGCTCTTAACAAGCAGGCTGAGAAACTGCATTGAAAACTGAAGGGCTGCATGTGCTTGAAGTGTTACAGTTGGCTTAAGGGTGACACTTCCATTCAGCTCTTGTGCTTGACAGAGCTCAGAGGGGAAGGTGCCTGATTGTCTGCCCTGCATGTTGAACCACAGGGTTGGGTCTGTGTCTGTGCACACTGAAGGGTCAGCTGTAGTACCAGCATGGCTGCAGGAACTGCTGTGTGAAATGCCCATGCATGCTGAGATGACAGGATGGATTCTAGAGTTGATGCGATGGGAAGCACGGAAGTGTTGCTCTTAAATCCATTGCAAAGCAAACTGCATACAACTACAACCCTCTGACAACACTCTAAGACATCACCCCCACACATCACCCCCACACATCACCCCCACACATCACCCCCACACATCACCCCCACACATCACCCCCACACATCACCCCCACACATCACCCCCACACATCACCCCCACACATCACCCCCACACATCACCCCCACACATCACCCCCACACATCACCCCCACACATCACCCCCACACATCACCCCCCACACATCACCCCCCACACATCACCCCCACACATCACCATAAGGAAGTCCTGAATGCTTCATCCTGCCTTTGCTTGCTCTTGCAGATCCTTCCTGGGCTAAACTGATGCAGCAGTAAAATGTTTTACCTACCCCCATAGTACCCATCAGTCCAAGTGCTGTCTCTGCTGCCTGTAAGTAGCCCTGTCTGTCACCCATTTGATCTAAAACATAAAAGGACAATCATCTTGAGGTTGCTTTTTATCCCAACTTTCTCAGACTATACAGAGGAATTCATCTCCCAGGGGCACAGGGACTGTGCTGGTGTTGGGGTGTGGGCTCACTAACACAGGTGCTGTTCTGCCCAGGCAATATGAACATTGCCTTCAAAACTGACTTCAGGAACTTTTCCCTAAAAGAGCACAGACATTTCTGGGACACAGAGAGTGTTTCTGAGACTTTTGATGTGGTGTGATGTGTTTCACATTCTCTCCAAATGAATTTTTTTCTGCAGAAAGCACAATCATAAGGATAATTTTAAGACTGTAGGTGCTGGAGGGGATCTTTCAAAGATCTTGGATTGAGTTGTCTCCAGCAAGGAGAGCTGCAGCAGTAACAATGCTGGAGCTCGCTACAGTAACTGAAATTAAGCACCAGTTCTGTGCTCTACCCGAGCACTTGTTTCCCTTAACCTGTTGGCTTGCTTTCTGGGTCACAGCCCTGTGCACACAGAAACAAGCTGCAGCCAAAACTGTTGCTTTTTAAACAGAAATAGAGACAAACTGTCTCTAAGCACACAGAAGGGTTTGAACAGAATATTCCTTTCTGGCCTAGCACTAGAACAAAGGCTGAGTATGTTTACCAGTATCCTTACTGGGTAAGCATAACCCTGGGAGACTTCTCCATTTTTATACTGATACAGTTACAGGAACAAGCAGTCACAAACTGGCTGTCCTTTATTTCTGAATATCTGTGAAACAAGCTATATTACACAAACATTCTGCAATGTGGGTATTTTGTAATACAAAAACCTCAGTTTGGGAAAGGGGATGATGAGGGGAATTCCCAGCTCAGGCACAGTAGGAGATGGAGTTATTCCTTATTCTGGGAAGTAACTACAATTTCTCCAAGTTTACACAGGCAGCAGTTCACTTCAGGAATTGCCACGTTGCTGTATGGAGTATTTACTCTCACTGATCTTAGGCTTACAAATGTGTAGAATGACTGGAAACTCAGCCCCTTTTTAAGAAAAAAAGATTATATATGCAGATGTTTATCTTAAACAAATTTGAATTCCCTGTAGATTTTGATGATGATTCTAACAGTGAAATAAGGTTTTGAGGCAGGTATGAGGCTTTCATAAATACTTTTTGGAAAAAAAAAACCAAACAAAAAAAAGCCAAAAAACCAACACAACAGCCAACAACAAAACCAACATAGTTTCTGTTTTAAATTGCTCTGTGCAAAGCTCCTTTCAATCATCTCTGCTTTTGAAGGGTCCCTCCACTAACAGTCAGTGACCAAAACCAATGATGAGCAATGATGCAGCTCATCTGCTCCAGGGCAGGCTGCCTTAAAACTCTGTACTAGTGGTGTATGCTAAGCTGGCTGACAGGAGCTGCTGGGGGGTGTAGTTTCTTCACAGTCCCCTCACTCTACCCATAGGAACTGGAAACATGCATTTCAAGATTAGGAAACAGTGATTTTCCTTCTCTTCTTCAAAAAGTAAATTCTTCCTCCTTGAATCATCAAATCATCAATACAACCTCCCTTGAGACAGACCTGAACAAATGCTTCCCACTACAGGACTCTTCTGACACAAAATTAAAAAGTTCTGAATAGAAAGTGATGATTTATTGTAAACAAAAAAACAAAAAAAAAGCCCTAACCCTCAACCAAAGTTAATTGAGTGCACAAAATCCCCACTGAAGTAAGAAATGGCTGTATACACAAAATACACAGAGCACCTGACGCAGACCCATTACATAAGTAATGGTACATATGTACATACCTAGATAAGCCAGGTACACTCTTGGAAAGGCAGGCAGCTTCCTCCAAGCTCTCAGCTGAAGCTGTCCTACACACACACACTGCATGAAGTGCAGGTAGTTATGAACAGCAGCCACTGAGGTAGCAGAATGCTCACTTGGCAGGTAAAAAACCAGGCACCAACATCATCTGATTCGTGTGACCACCACACACTGCTCAAGTCTGGTCCCTTCCAACCCAAACCATTCTATGATTATATGAATTTAAGAAGAAGAAAAAAAAAAAGTAGCATTCCAAGTGCTTCTACACTGCTTGAAAAAGTCAACATCACAGGAAAATTAAACAAGTGCAGTCCTGGGTATTCCAAGGAATGGCTTCTCGTGTTTGCAAACAAACCAATAAAAAAAAAAAAAAATCTTATAAATCATATTTTAAAACCTAGGGGCTCATATTCTTAACACTGAAGTCATACAGACTTGGAAAATAAATTCAGGAGTTTTCATCTCAGAAATTTGTGAGCTTACTTTCACAGTAAATACTGGGTTGATTTGATAAAAATTCTAGAGTTCAAAACTCATAGAAATAAGGAAAAACAAACCCAAAAGAAAAAAACCCAAAGAAATAAGGAAGAACTGTCAACAGCTGCCAGTCAGATACCTGCCAGATGGACACTGGCTCCATACAACTGAGCTTTTAGACAGAAGTTCATTTCCTTAAGAGCCACTTTAATGTACAATCATTAATATACAATCATTAAAAATGTTCCCAAAGTTTTCCAAGTTGTTTTCTATGCTTGTTGAGACCACAAGAACCGGTCACACCTTTCCAACATGGACTGAACCAGCGCTCTGCAATTAAAGCAAAGAGAGGAAAAAAAAGTCAAACAGTTTGTCAAAAATATGATGACTGAAGAAGTAACATAATGACAACACCATGCATGTCTTGTCTGACTGGGGCAGTGAGATCAGAGTCTGTGCAGATACCTCCTTCAGAGAATCACATATTTTAATGTATGAGTTCCTCTGTCCTCATTTTTCATCTTAAAATGCCTATATTGCACAAAGCATAGATCCTAAATAACAGAAGCTTTCAGCTGAGCTTAAAATACAAAGTAAAAATGCAAAGTTTTCTTTTTTGTTAACTGGAAAGGAAGTTTAAAGCACCAAGATGGACACATCATCTTACCTTTGCCTTTTCTCAGCAATCCTCAGTATCTCACAGACACTGGTAAATCTCTCAGACAATTCTAGTGTCAAGCCACACTCCTGCAAGAGAGGCAAGGCACGATTTGGCCCAATGTCCTTTGCCAGCAGGAGAGCTACATTTTCCACAGTGATGCAGTCTGGGCAGCTTGGGCTGCCATTGCTGACAGCATTCCCATTCTGTGGGCCGTGGTGGTGGTGGAAAGCTGTGCTGTGATTTTGTGCAAGGTGCAGAAGAAACTTCCATTCTTCTGTCGTCTCCAGAATGCAACCTGGATGTAAAAGGAGATTGTTACATTATTTGTAAAACAAGGATTGTTCTAAGCCTAATATTTTAGATATACCTGTGCTTCAAAGGGAAGGTAGCTATTCTGGTTTTCCTCTGTGAAGATTTAAGAAAACCAAGCATTACAAGTCAGCACATTGTGTACAGACATGTACTGCCTTGACTGACTGATTCAGTGGTGAACTACACACAAAGCTTCACAATAGTTCAGTATTTAAGGCTTTGGATTAAAGAGACAAAGAATTGTTTTGTCCATCTTAGAGGAAAATTCCCAGTAGTCTGAAGTTCTACCATGTGATACCATGCTTTACTTGGCATAACTGTGTGTGTGTGCTGTGCAGGGAGGGTAGCTGTTCCTCTGCCTACAACACCAAATTTAGCTCTTGCTCCCAACTGATATACAACTCTCCATTTTTGAACTTTCAAGCATTTTCTAGCACAGCAGATTTCACAAAGTACAGTATGAAGATACAAGAGTGCAGCATCCATTTATGTGTTTCAGATACACTGCACTACATACAGATTGTGCTACCAAAACATTTAAAAACAAAAGTTAACTCAACTTTAGACAAGCTACATCAGTATAAGGTCAGTTCCTATATTACAAATGTTTACACAGCTTAAGACTCACTCACCATCCTCTCCATTCAACAGGCTCAAATCATCCAAATGAGCAATATTAATAAAGGCTTCTGTTCTTCTATCCAGCTCCAGACAGAGAAAAAGATATCCAGACCAAAATCTTGAATAAGAGAGTAAAGATTTCCAGGAATCAAATACTAATTCTAAACCACAGTCAACAATAATTAAATGCTTATTTAATTATCAGTGAAAAGACACAACCAAATTTATTGAATGCCAGAAATCACTGCACAGTGGGAACATGGGGAAATAAGCCTTACCCAAAAGGGATATTTAATACATTAATTTGAACACTCAAAATTTGTTCTCAAAACAGGAAAGGCTTTTCAATAAATTCTGTCCAGCTAAGGAGCAGATTAGTGGTTTTCATTTGTATCTTTTGGGAGTCAGAATACCAACTAACCAAGTACCAAGAATTATCATATTTTGTTCTTACCCATGTGATTTACAGATTTCAGCCATCTTCTGTTTTGTATCATAATCAGCTGGGAGTTTAATCAGAAGCAGAATGAGCTGGCTGTAGCCCCAGGTAAACAAATGTGATCGTGGCCTGGAAGATGAGAAACTCAGGTTTAAGGCATTAGTGTTTTTCTTGAAAATACTACATTTTCTCTACAAGAAAGGCAGGTGTATGAAAAGAGAGAAGGAAACCAAATGAAACACTGTGTTGTCTCTGTAAAGCAGTCACTCTGAGGAGTGTTAGACAAATGTTATTTAATCCAATGGTTGTTTCTGCTGAACTCTGCAATATGCAAAGCACTCAAAGGATTTGGTGACATCTGAAGTGTCAAAATCCAAGCCAAAAGCCTGCAGAGCCATTAAAGCTTTTTGCTGCACTCAAGACCTTGTAAAGTGAACCCCACTTTACCTGGGCTTTCCTTCCACATCCACAGTATTTGCTCTTTGTGGTGCATCATGAGAAACAGCCAAACACAACCAATCCAGTCGTACAGACTCAGGCTGCAGAAGAGATCTAAGAAGAGATGACCTAGAAAACAAAACAGAAAAAAAAAAACCACCAGTTTTAAATATGTCAGATATGGAGAAGTGGAGAGTGTGTGCAGGAAAAAAAAAAACCACACCAAAATGTGGATGCAAAATTAAATATAGAAAAGTGTAGAATTATGGTTCTAGAAATCGAGGGGATCACAGAAAATCATCAAGTTTGTAGGTTGAGTTTCCCAGATTTTTTAAGTTCTGTGTAACCTTGTTATACCAAACAGAAGTAGTCAGTCCCACTGAAAATATTATTCAGAAAAACTATGGTAAAACCAGTATCTAGTCTAATTTAAAAAAAAAAAAACAAACCACCACCACAGTCTGAGAGATCAACTAAATCTGGCAGAATAAATTGGAATCTAATGTAGAACACGAAGCAGGTAGATAGACTTAACAGTAAAAAAAGCCTCCAAAAACAAAACAAATCCCAGACAGCTGCATGGTGAAGAGAACAGACAGATGAAAAAGACTTTGTATTACCTTTTTTCCTCTGGCTTTGATTTCACCAGACTATCTAAATATGCTAAAAAGTGAGCTGGATCATTTCTGCAAAGCTGCTTGACATCAGAAGGCAAAATAGAGGGGTGGAACTTGATCAAGGGCCGAAGAGCTATTTCCCCAAATTTTTCATAAAGCCTGGAGAGAAGAAAAACTATTTTCAATACCAAACAAGAAAATTATAATTTTTCCAACATCACTTGCAAGATCAGGATAGTAATGAAAGGTGATCTCTTGAAAAGATTCTAGAAAGCTTGGTGAAAAGTTAAGTAATCCAATTCCTGCTAGCAAGTTAATAACACTGAAGAAGAGGAAAAAATGTACATGGCTACAAACCTTTGAGCATGTACCAGTAAGAGTGGACTGTCATCCCAAGGCCCCTGGTCATGCAGCTGTTTCAGTATTTTCAACATATCTTCATTTTCCATTGCTAAAGTCACTGGACTATGACAAGTTAGTTCTGAAATAAATCACCACAAAAGTTACAAAATATGGGCAAACTTCTAAGGCTCTCACGGTCCAAACAGTGAACAGATCATCAGAAACCCAAATGACAGATACCAACCCTCAAAGCAAGACTGTTGCTTGACTACTCTCTGCTGGTGCCAAATCAGTGCTAAGACTTTAATTCACTCTTTGAAGAAATGAAAAAAAGCAGAAGCTGAATTTAGAGAACAGATGAAGTTCTGCTTCACAACAGCAGAAGGAAGCTTTGGCTCAGCTAGGTTAAAGAGGCATCAAAAAGATCAGAAAAGATTTCTGTGGCAAAAGGAAGTTCAGTGTGATTACAAGTCAGTCACTTGCATGGAATCATGTTTAATTCAGTTTTGTTTCACATTAACCACATTTCTCTGTTAACTGAATCTTTCATTTCCTGTGCAAATACTGAAGCCCATACCCTAGCTTTTCCTTTTTCTAGACACATAAGATTTTAACTACGATGCTTCTGTTCTTTGAAGCACATATATTTGTTTTTATACAGGGCTGGTCTGTTATCACTACCAACATGTGTTCAACCATATAAATTAAAAGGTCCAGAACTGCTATGTCAGGGCAGGAACAATCCCTCCCAGGAGCACAAGTTAACATTTGGGGGAGAAAGACAACCAAACAATCCAAAATCAGAATAAGAACTCACACACACCAACCATCCTCCTCCACCCACGCTACACCTGCAGAAAAAAATAAATTTGTAGACACAAATTGGAGTGCCTTCAAGTTTTTCTTTTTTTTCCCCCCCAAACAGTCTTGCTTTCAGTTTGCTAGTAATAAAATTTTCATTAGTTACCTTTCAATCCTGCAATGTATGTTTCCCATACATTAGGAGTGGTTGCATACGTGGTTATAATGCACTGCTTTAGCCTTTTTAAATCCAAAAGAAAGAAGTAGCTTCGCATAAACCTACAAGCCCAGGTCCACGAAGCTGCTGATGACAGAATTCCAGAGCTTTTCTCTGCCTCACCATTTCCACAAGAAAACACACGCAGCTCAAAACAGAGTGTTGTCAGCTCAGTGAGATCTTTCTGAACATCTGGTTCTATGACACATGGAGGAGACACTTGAAAGCAGCAGTCCAAAGGTCCCTTCAGATCAGTACCGTTCCCAGACATGGTTTTGGTTACTGATGTTTCATCAGTATTTTCCTTTCCAGTGCAGTCTTCCAAGGTACTACACTGTTCTTTGTCTGTTGTGTTTCCATTAGTTGGATCAAGCTGTAGGTTTTCCTCCAGGACTCCCCTCTCTTCATCAGCACACACACTCTTGCTTTCCTTAACAGAGGAAGGGGAATGCTCTTTGCTGCCAAATCTTTCTTCTAGATGTATCAGCCATTCCTGTAAAACCCTTCTCAGAGACTGTGGTTCTAACAAAACCAAGGGATCCTGGAGTTTGGCTCTGTAAGAAAAAGAAGAGGTTTGCTAACTTGCTTGACTGTTCTGATACCACAAGTGAAGTATTATGTATGTTTTGTATAACTCAAAGTACATTCCTAAATTTGACTTACAGCTGGTTGCTGTTTTTTCTGGTTTTGAGTGCACTAAACAGAACTCTGTTAGGCTCTCTGCTTTGGTATTAGTACATTTTTAATTCCTCAGGACTTCTTTCCAAAGGGGTTTTTGTTTGTTAGGTGGTTTCAATTTTGGTTTTTTTAAACCATGCATGTAGTTAGGACAAAAGGATAATGCTAGCATTAGAATAAGCTTTTAGTGGGATTTGCTTGGTTTTAAGCAGGGGAAACAAATCATCAACCAAATGAGATCCTTCCAGATTATGTTTATAAACATTATGCTTACATGTATGTAACAACTGAATTCTTTTTAAAATACTTTTTTAAATTCATTTTTCTACCAAAGCCCAATATATCTATACAATAAAAGCCTCCCTCCTTACATAGCTTCTGCTGTTGCAGCCTTGAGATCTCTTAGATGATCCTCCTCTGAAAGCTGGCAGCTCTGTGGTTCTAACCTAAAACAACACACAATACTTCAGATACAACTGAAATTAACCTTCAATATTTTAAGCGAAGATTTCTTCACATATGTCCTCAAATTTCTGAGGAAACATTTATTCCTTTATTAAAAATATTAACCTGTCACTTATAAAGAAGGAACATCTCAACAGGCATTATGGATGAACTGGGTATGAAGATCAACCAGTAATAGTATTTTTGTAGCCTTCCAAAATGGCTTCTACTCCAGAAGCAGTACATTTCTGAAGGTACTCAATAAAAATCACCACTATATGAAAGACAGTCCAGAATGGTAAGACAGCAAATTACTGGAGTATGAAATAACTCTGTATTAATTGGACAATCACTAAAGGAGATTAATGTTTTACAGCTAACATTATTTAAAAATAATGGTGCATGTTTTAGCATGCTTGGAATATCCAGCATGACTTGAATATTTTACTGTTTGCCCCCAAGCCACACAGGAAGCCTTCATTCATTCTTCAGAAATCTTGGTGCCAGAAGAGCAAACAAAGGTTTTTACAGATAAAAGTGTTTACTCCTCACTCAGAAAGAACAGGAATGTACCTGTTGGACTGATGTTCATAACTAACATGAGAATCACAGGTCAGCAATTCTCATGTAGAGTAATACTCTGCAATTCCTGCTCTTCAGTTTTTAAAGCACTGTGGGACTGCAGGCTCTTCACTGCATACTCAGCTTCTAGGGGAGTCAGGGAAAACCAGGGAAACCCCCCACAGTAATGAAGGCAGCTGGAAAAACCTAATGCTGTTCTACTTAAAATTATAAGATTTTGCTTTAGGCTGCTATCCTCAGAATCCCCAAATGCAATTGCTAAGAAAATGTGATTTTGCACTCACTCTTTCTCTTCATGGGGAGATACTGCCAGATTTGTAGCCAGCTCCTGCAGCTGCTCATCTTCTTTTACCTCTTGCCTTGCTCTGGTATCAGGACTCAGGTGAAGAGTGCCAATCTTCTCAGTAGTTTTACGTACAAAGCTGGAAACACTAGGAGTGAAGTTCAAGTATTTAAAACTGGGAGTTCAAAACTGAACAAATTAAGCACTTTCTCTCCATTCAAACCATGATTTCAGAAAACTTCATAACCTGAAGAACTCTTGAGAAAAGGCTGACAGCAGCAATGACCAACAAGAACAAAACTCACTAGGAATCTTCTCAGAATTCAGTCATGGTCTGTATTTCCAGCACAGAATAAAAACCCTGAAGTATTTAAGAATTGTAGAAGTAGAAACACTTACTACTAGTAAAATCCTAAGAACTTCTTGCAGTTTAGAACACTAAAAATGCTTCATGTACTTCTGCAGGTTATTCTGAAATCCTCACACTGTTGATAGCAGCTACAGTCTTTTGCTGCAGGACATAATTCATATCCCTAAGCAATAAAGGGAGAGCTACACAATTTTTCAGACCACCATTAGGGGCCAGCAATATTTTAGCTATGAAACTATCTACTTGCACCAGGTATTTAAGCTACCATTATTTCATGAACACTTTGAGAATTGATTAGATTTACTGAAATGATCAAGTAGGTGGCAGGCAACGTGGTACTTTTCAAGTGTGTTTTAGCATGCTTTGAATATCCAGCATGACTTGAATATTTTACTGTTTGCCCCCAAGCCACACAGGAAGCCTTCATTCATTCTTCAGAAATCTTGGTACCAGAAGAGCAAAATTACCAAACAATAGTTAGTATTTTTGCTTTGAATACAAGCCACAACCACAGTTTACAGGTCAACGTTAAACTTTTTTAGAAATCTAAAAACAAAAAAATCATTCTTAGCCATTTAAAAACTGAGTCTGAAACCCTGGCTCCACTGAAGCTGACAGCAGCTCCCTGTGTCTTCATTAGGAGTCAAGATGGAAACTTTAAATTGCCCAAACTGCGCTGCTTTGCCAATGTTTCAGTTCAGATGTTACATTTCGTGAACTAAACCAGACATGGGATACAAATTTGGAGGACAGAAAAAGGAATGATGTAATGGATGAGTGAACCTGCTGCAAGTTTTACCTTTCTTTGACAGCTTGGAGAGAGACGAGAGGAGATGGGGAACGGAATGACAAAGGAATACTGAATGGGAGAAATGTCTCATTCCGGTCAGCCTCAACCGTCACAGATGCATGAGATACATTGTCTAACAAATGGAATTGAAATAAAGAATCATGAAACAGTGGCCTGGCAAAAAAGGAACAGTGAAACAAATAGCAAGTCACTAATGCATTAATGGATAACCTGCATGGGATATTTTCATACTTAATATTCAAGAATGTGGGGAGCCTGAAAAGTGCTATTTGGTTTCCAGGGCCATTGTATTTCTGACTTTGAACCTGAGAGGTCTGCATGGCTACCAGGATTTTGGTTGTGTAACAAGGCAAATAGTTTTCATTTGTTGAAAATCATCTTCTGGAAGTAGACTGACAGTACATTTAGGTCATAAAATCTTGATTTAATCCACTGACTGTTTCTTAAAACATCTAGGAAAGTTAAATATGGTGGCATGCAACAGTTCACACTGCATTATTTCTTAAAACCTAAATCACATATGAACACATAGGGATGAATAAGCCATGGCTAAGGTATAACTCTCCCTTTTCTGTGAAAAGACTTCAAAATATAATTGAACCCATAGCTCTCTGACTTTTGATAAGAATCATAGGAAATACAGAATCATAAAAACATATAGCATATATAGAATATATTAAAAAAAAAATCAGTGACTATTTCCTTTCCACTCTTATATCCCTAACAGTATATACAATGTGTTTTGACCAATCACGTCCTAGTGCAAACAGACAAGATATCTTCAAGTGATGTGAAATAAGAAAAAAAGGATCCTTTAAGTAGGGATGACACTGCACTTTGGAACAGCACTAGCTGCACTGCTGAGACAAGGTGCCACACTGCTATGGAAATTTTTCCATCAGAATGTAGACTCATTAGACAGTTCCTAAAGGTCACAACCAATTTTAAGATCATGTGTGAATAAGGCTGCTTTGTTCATTATGCAGACTAGAAACCTAAAAACTTATGACATCTTACGTAAATCTGAGCAGAGGAACACTGGGCCCATTTCTCTCAAATACCAAGTTAAGTAGCATGTGCTTCAAGAAGTATCTAGAACTTCTCTGCTGTGAGATAACCAAAAATGTACAATCTCTTGTTGAACAGGTAGAAGTTTTCTATCTCCTGACACTCAAAAACTCTGCCCCTTCATTCTAGATTTTTAATATTGAAGAGGCAAACGTAAGCACAAGTGTTACAAACAGCATGTAGCCTCATCAGCAGGATAATGCAACTGACAAGGAGAGGAGTGAAGGTACTGAGCAGGGATTTTATTGGAAAGTCTCTTCACCAGACCTGGAACTTCTCATGATCCCAGGTTTCTGCATCCCCTCCCAGTCCCAGTCAGAGCAGAGAACATGACCCATTGTTGCCTCACTAAAGCTTTCAGCCAGTGACAGATACTTGTTAGGAAATTTTAAAAAGCTCCCTAGGAAGTCTAATCACAATTCTATCATTCCTGTGCTAATGCACAGACATGCAAGAGATTATTCTCTTTACAAATGAAAATGTGCAAGGAAGTTAAGAACACAGAGCCAACACAATCAGTTCTTGCAGAATAAACAAAAATTGCATTCGAGTAACATTTTCATTAAGAAATATTACCAAGTTCTACTTGCTCATCTTCCTGGTGTGCAGGAAATTCTTTAAGTCTCTCATCTTCTGAGAATGTCTGACTGTGGAGAGAACAGGAGTCTTCATCTGACTGACTGCCCCTTCGACTGATAACACGATATATTCCAGAGTCCAAGACACTGAAGCTTTCCTGTCAGACAAGGGAGAGAAGTCAGATGTTCAAGTTGTATTTCCTTGTTGAACTTCCTGCAGTGAACTCAGTCATATCCACACAAATAACCTCACAACACTTCATAGTTCACTGCCTAGAAAAGCCCTTTATAACAGAGTATTTTTGAGTAATCCAGAACAGAAAAGTGCAGACATCCCACTAAGTGTGCAGTTCAGTGGCTTTACCAAAGATGGATATGCTGCAGTTGCTTTTAGGAAAGCAGCCTGCAGAACTGCTGCACTTAGTACAGGACAAAAAACATCTCTGCTTTGGTCCTGCATCCCAGCCTGCCACTTCATCCCTCTGTATCTGTGTGCCCAAGAGTCCTTTCTGCTGGTTAACCTGGCTGGCACAATTACAAACCTCCCAAATCTATTCAGTTCCATGACATGTGTACATTCTTTTGCTTATGGTCAGTCTGTGCAGTTCATTTTCCATCTAATGAAAATTTTGTCAACCCACTACTTTGTTTTTTTAAACTTCACCTTTTAAACACCATTAGAGTAAAAGCAACAACTGATATTCTAATAACTATAAAATATTTCCCCTGTCTTTAAAAGCTGCCAGAAAGCCAAGACAATACATATAAAAGACTGTTGGAAATATACTTTGATTTTTTTTTTAAGAGCTTTCCACTTCAAGCTTTTTACAGTGAGACAGGTTTTTAAAAATGGGGCTAGGACAGTTCTGAGCATTTGTACACTGAATTTTCAACACAAACTTTACTGAAGCACAACAAGACACTAAACTCAGCTGTGGAAAAAGCCATCTTTGTATCAATCTTTGTCCACAACTCAACCGTTATCCACAACATGGAAAAAAAGGCAGAGGTCTAAGAGTTTAAAAAATGCAAGTAGTAGTATTTATACCTCTCTGCCTCATCTAAACTTAGAAAGGAGCATTATCAGTTATAGTAGGGTAAAAATTAAAACCTCATATTCAAAGTGAGGAAGGATATGATTTTTAAGCTATAAAGATAAAATCTGCAAGTAAAATTTTTGGCACTACCCATACACTTACGTGAGATGAAATACTGCTTCTTCTACTGCTGCATGCAGAATCTAGAGGTTCCAACTTTGAAATTATTTCTTCCAGCTGAGTAATGAGATCTTGATGGGTTGAAGCATCCAGCTGAGACTTCAAGTGCTCCAGCTTGTCTAGAGGCAAATTTTTTCTTGCCTAAAAGCACAGGGTGAAACAGAAACATTATTTTTGCTACTGCATGCTAATGAAAGCAGAAGGTACCACATATGCAGGGTAATTTTCATCCCAGAAGTATGTTCAGAAGACTTTCTTAAAACTCCAAGAATACGACTCTCAGAAAGCAGTGGAACGTAGTGGAGGAGGAAGACAGGAAACTTGAAGTTGCATTGCACATTTACACTGAGGTATTTACTTACTCTGCAAGAAATGACTGAATTTTGGAAGAGCCAACAGACCCTGGCAGCAAGTGTCCAGAACCCTCTTCTTATCAGACGCTCTATGCAGCGGTCGACCAGCAGAAGGGAGAGGTGCACAACTTTTCCATTTGTGTGCAGACAGAACAACTCATTTTTGTAAACTGCAATATCCTGAATATCTGCAAAAATCAGATGAACAGAAATATCTAAAGGACTGAAATGGTTAGTCATGATTCCCTTGTGTTTCTGAAAGGTGAAATCCTGTCTCTCCTCTGACTGCAAATGTGTACAAAAGCCTAATACTCTATAGCACGAGTAACATGGGGAAAACAAACACTGAAGAGTGCTCAGCTAGCATCTAACAGCTACAAAGCACAATTAATCTATCAAAACTGTCCAGAGCTGCAGTTTTAGAAAGCATCCAAAACATGCACTATAGTTACTGAAGTTTTCCTTTTCTTCTGAAGTGAGATGAAAAACCGAAGAGTGATAAAGATGAAAAATACATGATTTTTAGTTTTTTAAAAAAGTATTTGCTAGCAGAAAAAAACCTTTGACCTCTCAGCAGTTTTCAAATGAAATAGTTATGCTATATGCAAACACTTAATGACAAAGGCATTGGAAACCTAACTCGAAAAGAGGAGCAGAGAAGGGGAAGGAAAAGACTGACAGTGACAAGGAACCTGAATACACAGAAATGAGGATAAGATACTGCAGGTTTTACCTCACTGATACTGCAGGTTATTTCTCAAACATTCTCAAAAGTATGGAGGAAGGGGTTGGCTGGAGCAGGCAAGGAGAAGGTTAATATTCAAAGATCTGCCTGATGGTTGACAAGGAAGAAGTTTTCTGATCTGTGCTTTGCAATCCAGCTGCAGAAACTGAGTCTGTTAAGGCTCCATGTTAGGCAAGGACTTCAGAAGTGACAAATACAACAGACAATATTACATCATGAAGATTTTTAGTTTACCTTTTACTTCACTCCACAGCAAGACTTGAACACTTTGGGGAAGAAAAATATAAATGCCTCTTTCTGTCCATGTCATCACACAATGCTCACTGCAAGCAAAGCAGATGTGAAGAGTGCAACAGTTAATTGTGATCACTGTAAAATAGGCAGGGATGGCACTGGCTTAGGTACAGCAAGCAAGAAGTAAGCTGTTTAGCATGATACTTGGAAAATTCTAATGGAAAAAGGTGAAGTTGATAATACAACATTAGGAGAAAAACCAACTTTTTTATTTTTAAGACTACTTTATGAACAGAAAGCCATGGTGACAAATACTCACGTCAAATAGAGTAGCTTAGGGAAAGTTAAAGATTGTGGAGAGCAGCTGGAAGTATTATAATGAGGATCCACCCTGTAAAGTAAAATTAGTATCCATTACAAGCATAACCACAACAGTATCACTTCCTTAAAATAATAATCTTAACCCTGGAAATACAAAACTGTCTTAAATAAAGAGTCTTTTGACAGCACCATTCATTGCAGTCACATTCCACACACCTGCAGAATCAAGGCTTTGGCATTTTTGGTAACTCAGGTACTGGTTTCCATTACTAGAAGAGAGCTTATACATCTCACAGCACTAGGAGGTTACTTCATCTCCCCAGTATTAAGGCAGTTATTTCCAATTAGTCTGGAAGTCTCAAGCAAATTTATCACCAATAACACTCATGCTTCTACCTGAGAGTAACAACAGGGAGAGGTGGTGATGAGAGCAACTGCTTGAACTGATGTGTGCTTTGCACTTCCCCATCAAAGTTCACCTCCCACATCCTGGAGCCAGGTCGAGCACAATATATTAGTGGCTGCTGATTGCCACTGTTCTTTCCAGCAGGGAAGAAACAGGCACCAAATTCTCCATCTCTCTCTTTGTTACCTATTTTCCAGAACTTCTCTCTAGTGGAAAAAAAAAAAATCATACTTATTAAAGAAGCATTAATAAAGGTTCTATTTGTTTTTATGTTGCTCTTGAAGAATAAAAATACTAAATCCTAGCTGCTGAATTGTATTGGTGCTTAAAAACCTGTAGTGAATACTATAAATACTGCATGGAGTGCATAAAAGACAAGGTGCAGAAATATTTATTCATCTAAATGAATGCTCAGGTGATGAAAGTTGGGTTGTTTTTTTTTTCAGCAGAACCAGATGGTCAGCCTGGTGATGGGAGGGAAAGGGGGTGATGCAAATGATTCCACAAACCACTTCCAATCATCACATGAAAGATGGGGATCATAAGTAGTCAGCATGGACTTACAAAGGGGAAAACAAGTTTGTAACCTCTACAGCAGAATGACTGATTTGATAAATGAGAGCAGTGGATGTTGTTCATCTTGACAAAGGTGGCCAAGAACCTCCTGGGCTACCTGGTCCCACAAAATCTACTCTATATGACCCTGCTTTGTACAGGAAAACTGCACTACATAATCTCCAGAGGTCACTTCAGAAACTGTGTGACTCTGTAAAGTCCAATATTTTACAAATAAAATATAACTTGCCTCTCAGTATCACACAAATAACTGCGTGTCAGGGAAGAGATGAGCAGCCTTCCATCCAAATAATCAAGCTGAACAACCCGAGAATCTACAGTGGTTATAATCTGAACAGGAAACATCACAAAAGTTGCAGCAGCCTACAGTAAAAATGAAAAAAAAAAAAAAAGAAAATATACATGGCCTCAGTCCAAGGTGAAGAGTATTTTAAGTTAAAGATAACAAAATTTAGAAGACTCAACTCTGCTACGAGCACACAACATAAGATGGAACAGTTCCTTCCTTCCTTCTTTCTCCCTCACAAAACAAGGCTTCAATGCTTAGACACATTAAACCCTAAATCTTCCTTTTACCAAAACTATTGATGAAGGTTTTAAAAAAAACTAAAAATCACACCCTGATAGCACCTTGCCATTCCTTTGTAAAGGGTGTGGGTTTTGTAACACTGAGAGGATTTTATTCTTCCTCTTGTAAGTGCTGAGCTTTTGTCAGCTCCCTCCCATGGGTGCTTTCAGCCAACGAACACTTGCATGGAGACAGCCCCAAAGGGTTGATACAAAAACCATACCATCAGATTAAGGTATTTTTCTTTCTCTCTTATCCTGCTGCAAATTACCCAAATACTATTTACTATGCAAGTGTCCCCATCAGTGTGGGTGGCAGAACAAAATCAGACAGACTTCTTATTTGTAAGAAACTGCTGGGAACTGCAATGGGATTTCCTGGCAGATGGTCACCATTTCTGAGAGCTTAAAGCTGTTTTCATTGTTGGGAATGTGTCAATTCCCCACTTCAAACAAAGTGCATTATCTCAGAGATTCAAGAGTCATACCTTAAACAGGTATGAGCAGACACAGATTCCATGGGCATGGAATTCTTTGTCCTTACTTCCATTTTTCTCTCTTTCCACAGATGAATTATTTTGCGCTTTCTTTAAATGCAAGAGTTTTGCTACTTTTAAGACAGCTTTCCATCTAAATCTTTGATGGTTTAGGAAGAACCTGGAGGAACACACCTATTTCCAGGTTGTGCTCCTTCTTACAGATTTAATTGGAGAAGGAAAGGACCTAGTAATGGTAGGACTAGAACTCAGGCTGGTATCATTAATTTCTGTTTCCTTTGCACAAAACGTATGGGACATAAGCTTGATGTTCACCTACCATTTATTTTACTTAATCCACATTTTTCAGAATAAGAGTATCCAGACAGAGACAAATCAGTCTGGGATTGCCCTTTCTCAGTCCCACAGCTGACCTAGGGGCTAAAGCACATCTGAACCTACAGCTGGAAACACCAAGACCCTGGGCTTGGATACTTGTAAGTTCCAAGACACTAAAGCTAAGACAGATTTTAATTCTCTACATTTGAAAGCATTTCTATGTTGCATTACTAGAACACCTAAAAGAAGGAATAGGGGAAGTTGGGATTCTACATTTCAACAGTCAAAGACACCACAGCTTCACCAGATGACAAGTTTCCTGTTTTTTTTCTTTAAAAACTTCACTAAAATAAACAAAAAGCCTCCACCACATCATCCCCAGGGAACCTATTAGTCTCAAACAAAGTACAAGATATTTTACCTTCCCTTGTTTTGAAGTGTTAATCTTGATGGCTGAGACTTTTCCCACATGATCTCCTACAAAAACACGAAGGGCAGCTGTATCCCAACAGAGAGCTGTGACTTTTCTGCCCTTGTGCTCAGAGGAAACATAAATCCGTTCTGGCTTCCCACGACCTTCCTGATTGAGCTCCCAGACCACCACCAGACCTTGGCTACAACAATTTAAAAAGAAAATACATTTGAGAGTAAATCTTCTAATGTTTTCTCATGCACTGTTCCAAAGAAACAACAAATCTAAGCAGAGATAGTTGTGTTATAGGCTGCATGCTTTCAACAAGTGTCATATTCTTAAACTAGAAGAAGAGAAAGTGTCCTTCCTTGCAGTACAATGTACCAGCAGCTTTGAAAGCCTGCTCTCATTTACTGGACTTGCCAGTGAGAATGCAGAAATATAAGCATTAAATGGATTTTGAACAATATAAGTGGTATTAATTACTAATCTCACTCTGACAACTTAATGAGTGAGTATATTTCTGTAGGTGCTGAGAGGTCTCAGGGAGACCTTTATCACTATCATAATTTATCATTATAATTTCACATGCATTAGCTCTCCATAGTTGTTCTGTTACAGAAGTACTACTTACTCTGGCACAATTATTTCAGAAAATTCCTTGCATGGTTTTCTTATTATGCTGTGGGGTCTTCTCCAAGTTCTCAGCACATTTTCAACTTAAAAGCTACTTAAGCATAGCAGCAGAACACAGGTTTGCAAACACATCACTCACCTGGTGGCAACAGCAACATAATCTTCATCGTGGAGACAAGAGGCAACCCGGGAAATGGCACCTTCCTGAACACAAGCATGGGAGTAAGTGCAGGTAAAAACTGTTCTGTGCCCGAACAACTGCAAAACTTTTCTCTCTCAGATATAAGCCAGATTCATGTCTACAGCTGCCACCACTTTGTTGTGATGTAGGTTGTTTGTTTGGTTTTTGTTTTTATTTTGAGTTTGCTTGCAAACACTGAGTTTACTGTAAAAAGATGCAGCTGACAACATGACAGCTTGAAGAGAAATGACTGTCCTTCATTCTCCAGTTTGGAAAACAGAGAAATCAGTCTCCTGTCCTCTCACCTGTGGAAGCTGCTTTGCAAGATGCTCCCAATCTTAAAAAAAAAAAAGGCTACATTAGAGTGGGAGCAGCAGTAGCCACTGGGAAATATCATCTGTCTGTAGAAACAGCAACCCCTCTTCCATGTCCTCTGTCAGCAAACACAAGCCAGCCTATCCTTTCTTTGCTTATCCAGAAAGCTCAGAGTTCTGACACCCAAACACTGGTAGTTATCTACACATGAGTTGCTCTGGTTTCCTATTTATTCCTATTTATTCCTATTTATTCCTATTTATTCCTATTTATTCCTATTTATTCCTATTTATTCCTATTTATTCCTATTTATTCCTATTTATTCCTATTTATTCCTATTTATTCCTATTAGTTTCTTCTAATTCTTGTATATCCAGGGGACTCTAAGTAAGAAATTTACAACCAAAGGTCTGACCCTCACAAGTAGTTTGTTCCACACCTCATGATTATATTACATGACACACTCTGGGGACACACTCCAGCACCACAAACTTTCCTAAATGCAGCAGCCCAAAACTTCACTGGAAAATTCAGCCAGCTGAAAACGCCTGTTGACTTCTATTAAAAATTAACTTAAAACAATATCTCTTTCCCAGTCCCATTTTCTCTGGAAATTTTTGTATTGAATTCTTTACCTTATGACTGAGGAAGAGTCTTTGCTTCCAACCATCCTTCTGTATAAGGTTCAGTCCTCCTCCTGAGCTGCCCAGAGCTATCCATCTCTTGGACACAGCTATGCACGTGCACTGAGGGAATAAAGAACAATGCACATCATGGCTGAACCCACGTTTCACATCTCCTGAAACCCTGGCAGCAGTTGTCACAGACACAAGAACAGCACACTCTGCTGTAGGAGAGAGTAGAAGACAGCAACCAGGTGAGGCTGCAGTATTTACCCCTCAGCTGCATTAAGAAAAGACACACACAGACTAACAGGATCCTTTTCTTCACTACCACTTCTTCCCACAGTGTTTCCCCCTGTGAGTTAGCATGTGCACCCCAAAAAGAGCAACAGGAATGCTCTGGGCCAATCAGGAAACAAACCAAAGTCATTATTTGAATTTTAAACAAACAGACAAAACCCCAAAGCAAAACACACAACCCCCTCCTGCCCCAAACATCACAAACTCACCTTCAGCCGACTGGAATCCAGCCTGAGTGCAGAAAGCAATGGATCCAAACATTCAAACTCTGCCAGCACGTGGTTGTAAGTGTCTGGAATGACTGGCACAGAGGCCATTGAGGTGGGAGATTAACACTGCTCATTCATGGGTGCATTACAGATTCATCTTTTAGCTGTTCCTGCCAAAAATAAAGAAAGTTCTTGATTAGTTCACTTTTTAGCACAACATCCATTTTTCTGTGTTTAAAGGCACAGTCTTCCTGTTCAAACTCAAGCAGCATCAGGTTTCAGTTTGCTAAAACTGCAGCTCAAGGGCTGCTTCACTGACAAGAAGTCTTCACTGAAGGTTATTTCAGAAAACTTAACCTATCAGTTACCAACCTTCAAAATATTTAGATTGTAGCTCTAAGATATATTCCCATACACCAGTAAAACCAGTTCTAGTCCACCTATGGAAAAAGCCTCGTTTGATGGTAAAATGCACTTCTCCCCACAACAAATGCCCTTGATTTTCAACTGATTCCCTCAAGGAAAACCTTTAGTATTGATTGGCATTTTATACCTACACCATTTTACCCCCAAAAAACTAAATCTGAGCATTATCCTCTACTGATACCCAACTCAGTACTATCTGCTTTTGTGCATTTTTAACACAACTCTATATAAACACGTACAAACTATCCCCACAGTACCTCCTTTCCAGCATCCAGGACAGACAACACGGAGTGAAAAGCTGGAATAACAACTGAAGTTGTCACCTCGTGCTTCTCCTAAGCAGCACACACTAGAAAAGAATCTCCTTTTTATTCCTTAAAAAAACCCCAACTTGTTACACTTTATACTCAAGCCTCTGGATGTCTAGATCACGTTACTACTCAATCCTATAAATTAAATACCCCCCTGCCAGCCCTACTGCCCTGTGAAACCTTACGTTTCCTTTCAGGAAAAGGGAACGGTTGCTTCTCACAATGCACTAAAAAGGGAAGATGAACATTTCGCTGGAGAAACTGAAAATTACTCCCCCAAACCCTCACAAACGCCTTTAAAACCTCGGGTGTCAGGGTTTGAGAAGGACTCCACCCAGCGATCAGGACCGGTCCGTTCGGTCCGGAAAGCCCCCTCGGGCCCGTGTCGCCCCTGCCCTAAGGAAAGCCGCAGATAACCCCGCACAGACAACACCTGCCCGAGACTTCCGAACCCTCGGAACCCCGCTCCTGACCTCCCCCGCACCGCGGGTGCCCGCACAGCCTCAGCTGGAGGAAAGGGCCGCAAACGCACCTCGGGTTCCCTCACACACGGAGCAGAGCGCAGCACCCCAAGAGCTCCGAGGAATCCCGCAACTCCTCCGGAGCAGCAGCCGGGCGGGGCAGAACCACCGAGCGCCGGCCGGACCGGGGGCAGGGAACGAGCGCTCCTGCCGGGCTCACACCGGGGCTGCGCTCCCCCACGCCGCCCCCGGGCAGTGCCCGCACCCCCGCTCCGACAGCGACGGACGCGAGGGCCGAGAAGCTGCGGCTCCCGGGCACCGGGACACGGGGGCGGCAGCGACCGGGCCGAACCCTCCCCGCCCTCAGGGCCCGTGGGCAGCACGCACCGACAGCCCCGGCGGCAGCTCCACAGCGGCTCCAGTGCCAGTGTCGGTCCTGGTGTCGGTCCCGGTGCCCGAACCCGCGGTCTCCGCCCCCGAAGTGCCCGGCACGTGACCCGCGCCAGGGGGCGGGGCGAGGGCGCGCGGCCTCCCCGTGCTGCGTCACGGCGGGCGCGCCCAGCGCGCGAGGAAGCTGCGTCACGCGCGACCGCCTGCCCCGGGCACGTGACGGTGCTGACGCGCGGCGCCCCCGCCCTCCCGCCGCGAGCCGGTGCCCAGGGGAGGCCCCGCCCCCGCAGCGCCGCCACCGAGCAGGGAGCGGAGGGGCCGCGCCGCACGGAGCATGGCGGGGGAGGAGCGGGAACCGCGTCCCTCGGGGCCGGGTGATGGCGGGGGGACGGGGAGGGGGCCGGGCGGGGCGGGGGCGGGGGCGCGGCGGCGGCGGCCTCGCTGTTTCACCGTCCCGGCGCTTCCCCCCCCCCCCCCCCTCCGCCCGCCGCTGTCATGGCGACCGGGGAGGGGCCGTCACGTGAGCCGGGAGGGGGCGGGAGGAGCCGTCCCGTCCCACGTGACCGCGGGGCGCGCTCCCCTGTCACGTGAGGCGGGCTCCTTCCCCCGCCCCCCGCGCCGAGTTCCGGTCACGTGCCCGCCCCCTGCCCGCCCCATGGCCCCGGCGGCGGCGGCGCGACCCCCGTAGCCTCCGCTCCCGCCCCGGGCCCCTCCCGCCCGGCACCGGCCCCCGCGCCGGCCCGGAGCGCGTCCCCGCCACTGCCCGCACGGTAAGGAGCGCGCCGGCGCGGGGGACGGGGAGGCGGCGGCGGCGCCGGGCGCTCTGCGAGCCGTGTGAGCGAGGCACAGCGGGGCCCGATTCGCCTCCCGGGACGGCGGCTGCCGGGGAGCAGCAGCTGCGGAGGGCCCGGCGGGGCGGGCTGCGGCCTTTGGCCTCTCGCTCCTTCTCCCTGTCCCCTGGCAGGCGCGGTGCCGGCGGCCGTTTATCGGCGCTGGCCTGGCGGGGCCGGGGCTGCCGTGAGGGAAGGGACCGAGAGAGGCGGCGGAGCCCCCCGGGGTGCGGGCGGTGCGGGGTGGAGGAGGTGCGGGAAGGCGGCAGCGCTGCGCCGGGGGGATCGCGGCGGGGGCTTCCCCCCAGCGCTCGGTCGCGGGTGCGAGCGGCAGACAAAGAGGTGCCCTGGCACCGCCTCCCGCAGCCGGGCACCCGGATCTGCCGTGCCGGGGCCGTGCGGGGTGCCCGCGGTTCCGTTGGGCCGCGGGCAGAAGCGCTGCACGGAGCGCGGGTGCTGCGGTGGCGGGGGAGGCCCGGGCCGAGCTCAGGGTGGGTGTCTGCAGCTCTGCCGGGCTCGCCCGTGTGCGGGACAGATGGCACCGCACACCGCCCCGCTCTGCGGAGCTGTTCCCGCTGACGGATCCGCTCCTGCCCCTCGGCGGTGCTGCCGCTCCCGGAACCACTCGGGGGTCCCTGGGCTGTGTGACCGAACCGGAGGGGCCCTGCAGCCTGGACCGTCAGTGCAGACACTGCAGGGAGTGGAAATCCATCAGCAGGGCCTGGCCCAGCTCTGTCAGAGCTCCCCTGCCAGCCCTGAGCACATCACCAGTATCAAAACGCATCAAGGTTGCTTTTATTCCTGCTCAGAACTCGGCAAAGCCACAGGGGAAGAGCCAGGAGGGAAACGTCAGTAATGGAGTGTTCAGAGCAGTGCTGTGAGGAGCAGGGAGGTTCCTGGTTCTAAAAGTGCTGAGGAGGAGGCACTGCAGCACAGGGAGGAGGGCTGAGGATGGCTGGTGGAATTCCGTGGTGTTTCCAGAAGCTGCATTCAGTGCCACAGAGCTAGGAGGTTCTGGAGTGCACCAGAACTGAAGGCTTCTGATAGACCTTGCCAGGTGTAAACTGCACCTGAAATTACCATGAAATTACCATCCTCAGGACAGGCCTGATGAGCAGTCATGTTCCAGGGGTTAGGTCTGCTGAGGTCCAAGTGCTTTCCAGAACCATCACTTCAAAACCTCTGCTGGAAATTTAAAAAAAATAAATGTCAGACCTTCCTGTTCTGGAAGCTACGTAAACCACAGATAGGTTTGTCTTCCAAAATTTGCAGCTGAAGAGCTCTAATGCTGCTTCTTTTTAGCAGAAGATGAAAATGCTCACTTGAAGCTCTGTGCTTGTTGCAGTTCTTGCCCCTTCGAGCAGCAGTGTCATCATCTGCAGTGCTGATTCCTGGAAACTTCAGTTGTTAAATATAGAGGCTGTGAGCTCTGTGATGAATAGATCATTGATGGCTCTCACTCCTCTGCACAGTAAGCTTTAAGTGTCCAAAAAGAAATTAAAATGTTGTCCTGTGGGTGCTTACTGAGGCTGTAGCCTTCCCCTCTGCAGTCCATAGCTCATCCTCATGCTTTTCCAACACCCAGGTGAGGTTTCTAATTTAGAATTTTTGCTGTACTTACAACAAGAAGCCATCTTGTTTTCATTAGTGAAAGATGGTAACTTTCCTAAATCCTGCATATTAATATTATTTTTTATTCTTTCTGATGTACTGTTCAAAAGACAGCTCTGGGTTTTCTCCATTTTGGGTAATGCCTGCTGTGCTTGTGAGTTGTATCATCCCACTGCCACTGCAAATCACTGCCTGAGCAAGGGAGCACAGCAGTGACAAAAATAAGAACAGCAGTGAGCTGGTGTGCTCACCCACCCTGGAGGCAGAATGAGCCTCTTGTGGAAATGGCTTTAAAAAGGGGAGATTTAGGTTAGACATCAGGAAGAGATTCAGTAGCATCAGGGTGGTGAGACACAGGGTGCCCAGGGAAGCTGTGGCTGCCCCATCCCTGGGATTGTTCCAGGTCAGGTTGGATGGGGCTGGAGCAGCCTGGGCTGTGGGAGGTGTCCCTGCCCATGCAGGGGGCTGGAACTGGATGAGCTTTAAGGTCCCATCCAACCCAAAGCATTTTATGGTTCTAAGGTTCTGTGCCCTGTGGCAGAGCACTCTGCAAGGTGCTGTGCTGGAAGCACCCTGGTTGTAAAGACAACGTTGCAAGCTGCTGAGCTTTTTTTTTCCATGGTTGAATGACTGGCTGTAGGTGGGTGAAACAGCATGGCAGAGAAGCAAAGCAGCTTGCATCAGAATGAGTCTGACTGTAGAAATGTTTCCCTTTTCCTTGCAATACGTGGAGGTTTCCAGTCTGCATGAGAGTCTGTGACCAGCTGCCTCTTTCCAGTAAGGATGAGGTGCTGCTGAGAGACTGCAGATCTGCAACAGGAAACACTACATAAAATAATGGTGCAGATGGGACTGAAAGAGAATGAGGCTGCTGGGGAGACTGTAATGGATTGTGCTAGGAAACAGTCCTGAAATTGTGCCACGGAGCTTTCTTTGAGGGAAGCATCAGCAGTGCTGCACAGAGCGTGGCACAGGGAGTTCTGCTGCCTGCTGCAGGGGTGCTGATAGGAACCCCACGTTCAGCTCAGCATCACTGGAGGCCCTGGCAAAGCTCTGGGTGACTGAAATGTTGAAGGAATGAAACTGAAGTGCAGAGCCCTTTTGCCATTAAGTCTTTCCATTTAGTGTTTTACTTAATTTCTGACATGGGCCTGTGAGACTTGCTACAGAGAATGCTGTGTCCACGCTGTCAGAGTAAAATTCCCTGTCTTACTCCTGGGATTTTTTGGTTGATTTTGTTTGTTGGTTTTAAAGTATGTGAATTTAAAAGCTTAGAATTACCATTTTGTGATACCTACTTACTGTGCAATAGGTGATGCAGGTTGCTGTTTGAAGTTTGGTTCCAGCCCCAGCAAATATGACACAATATTAAAAATATTCCATGAAATGCATATCAACATTTGAAAACAGTTTTGCATATCAATAGCAAAGCTCATGGTTTACAAAAATACAGCAATTGGACAGAACAAACATTTACAATGAGTATACCAAAGATGGATTTATTTTTTTTTAAAGGTATATGACAGTATGTTTATAGAATGTAACTGTAATTGTGGTTTCCTTAATCTTTTGTGAAATTTAAGGCTGTAGGGTGAGCCTGTAGAGAGGAATGACAGTGAATGCTGGGGAGAAGAATGCTGCAAACATCTGAAGGTTTGTTGATATGAGACTGGTGACAAAATACCAGTGTTTTGAAGCAAGTACCACATTAGTCCTTCAGACTCTGGAGGAGAGGAATAGGAAACTGGCCAGCTGGAATTCAAGGGTACAAAACAGTGTTTAAGGCTTGGGCAAAAACCAGCACAATAAGAACAGGAGTATAACTGGGCTACCTTATCTTTAGAACTGGAAAACCATGATTTTTTACATACCTTATATCTTGCTCTTTTCTGAAATGACTTAGCATCTGCCATTCACACTGAAGAAGGGAATTGCTGCCAAGTGCCAGAGGAGATCTGGAATTGATGCCCTTGCTTAGCTTCAGTTCTCTTCTGAACTTGAAAAGCCAGTAAAAGAACATTAAAACAGAAAGAAGTTTGTTGCATCTCTTTGTAGCAGAAGCAGGATCAGCAATATAATTTGATTATTTAGGTAGCTCACTATTTTGTTTAACTAAATTTGCTGGTGCACAGACAGAGAGGAGCATCTGTGGTGTTTAAAATACTAAGCATGGAAAGTAAGTGTAGGTTGCTGTACTTAGATACAGTAATGAAAGAGTTACAGCAAAAAATATTGCACTAATCAGCTCAACTCTGTTTTTTAGAGCTCCTTAGAGCCACAATGGCAACATCATCTGAAGAAGTGTTACTGATTGTAAAGAAGGTCCGGCAGAAGAAGCAGGATGGAGCTCTGTACCTTATGGCTGAAAGGATTGCCTGGGCCCCTGAAGGCAAGGACAGGTTCACAGTCAGCCACATGTATGCAGACATCAAATGTAAGTAAACACTTCCCCCATTCCAGCTTCAGAAAGCAGGATTTCCATGAACACTGACATACAACCCATAAAACACTAGGATGTGTTACCAAGGCTGCAGGAGCTTTGCCTGGGGTGTTCTGTGTAGCAGCAGAGGTAAAGACAGTGGAGAAGCATCAGCAGCTTATTAAGGATGAGACTGTGGAACTTCTGCAGCCCTCAGATGTTTAAGCTACACTGCAGCATTTATTATTTAACTTCTGATAAACCCCTGCAGCATGCTGAGCAGAAAATAATCTGTGCCATGTGCTTGTGGAGGGAAGAGTGGGAGGAGGGTTAAAAAAAATGCACCTTGCTGTTTTATTTTCATCCAACAGACCACAGCTTCAGAAGTGCTTCTGTAGTTTTGTTTAACTGGTAACATTCTGAATAAGCATTTGCTGTTGCACCAGCAGAGTGCTTGCAAGCCAGAACTGAGCAGTGTCTATAGCTTCCTGCCTTTCTGGCCCCAAGTAGTACTCATGTTCCATGTGCTGTGATGGCAAAGAAGGAATAAAGCAGAAGTTTTGTGCATTTCCTGGTAGAAGATTAGTGAGTATTGCTGTTTAAAGTCACAAACAAGTCCTGCAGCATGATCAAAAGCATGTGAGGAATAAGAACTAATATGCTGTGTTCTTAAATACCAATCTTATCAGGAGTTAAAAAGCTCTGTTCACAAAAAATCAACGTAATGAAAGTTTTATTTAGCTATTTACTAACACTTAAAGAAACAGTATTTTCAATATTTACATGCATAGGCATTGAAGTCTTTTTAACTTAGATGAAAGTTGCTCTCTTTGTCATCTAAAATGAAAAGGGGGTGGGGGGTATTTATAGATTTGTAACAGAAGGTGATTTAGTGGTGATACCTGGCTCCTGTCTCCCATTTGCATTGGGCAGAGGGCTGAGATTCCAAGTCAGGTTAGTGGGATTTGCAGTGCTGCTCTGCAGTCAGTGCAGCACAAGTCCATCAACAGAGCTGTTGTGGCTTCTGCTCCCTCTGGTTACAAGAAAGGAAGCAGGAGTCAGGTTTTTATTGTGAGTCATGAGGGTGTAATGGGACCTTAGAGGCACTGGTGATTGACTTTGGGGCTCAACATGCTTCCCACACCACTTGAAGCCAGCAGAGCTCTGGTGTCAGCAGAGGTGCTGGTACCACACCCTGCACCTGCCTTCTACCACTTTTCTTGTCTGGGAACTGGTCGACCTAGAAAAGTGAAAGGGGGTTACTCTGCAGTAGGTGGATTTCTTGGTTCAGCTTGCTGCACAAACACTTGTACAAGAAAAGGGCTTCAAGAAGTGAAGGTGTCACCTTCCAGCAGCAGCCTGGGTTGGTACCAGATTAAAGTGTCCAGCTGATGAGAGTCTGGTGTGCAGTGGTTTTCTAATGGGGGATGCAAGAGATGAATCAGGAGTCCCGAGCAGTAACTGAAGGATACTCAGCAATAGCCTGATGTGTCTGTGCCTTGCAGGTACAGGGTTCAAGCTAATTTAAGGGAAAGACTGTTCCACTTTCCTGGCTGGAATTCACACACAGGCTAATGGTATTTAACTGGATGATGAGGGTGACCATTTATAAACAAGTACTCTAGGGAAGAGAGCTTCTTCTGTAAGCTTACTGTCTGTTGCTAATTAATGCTCTCTTTGTAATCTAGGCCAGAAAATCAGTCCAGAAGGTAAAGCTAAAATTCAGCTTCAACTGGTATTGCATGCAGGGGACACAACCAACTTTCACTTCTCCAATGAAAGCACAGCAGTGAAGGAGCGAGATGCAGTAAAGGATCTTCTTCAACAACTGCTGCCCAAGTTCAAAAGGAAAGCAAATAAAGAACTTGAGGAGAAGAACAGGTAAAGGGAAAGGAGCCTGAAAGGTTTTTGGGTTTAGTTCTTGCTTAACTACAGTGTATTTCTGCTAACAGTCATTGTTATTGCACCATTGTTAGTGACATGGCAGTTGTTTTCCTGGTAAAAAATGTCACCACTTTCAATTTAGAGGCAGTTCCTTGAGACTGACAGAACTGCAACATGTGGAGCCTACACTTGTGTTCTCCATGACATGTTCTGGAAAGGTAAAGGCAGCCAGCCTGGCTGCCACTCAGTGTTTTGTTATCCATAGCTAAGAGATAGAAGCACCCAATTAGCAGTTGGTCTCTTTCAGTATCAGTTAGAAAAGCTGCTTGAATTTTTTTTCCAGAAGTTCCCACCTTCTTCCATTTGCTGATTAATTTTTTCCACTCTGTATAACCTCTTCCCCCCCAATTCTTCTCACATTTTATATACTCTACTAAACTGCTAGATAATTTTATCTAAGTTGAGATACAGTAGTATGTTCAGCATACAGGATGTTTATTCTAAAAAATGTTTTGAGAAGACACTCAGAACCTAAGTCCTTTTCCCAAGAGAGTTTTTAAGATACACTTCCATTCCTTTAAAATGTTTGTGTTAAACCAGTCCTTGTGGCCACAGAGCACCCTTCTCTGCCTCTCCCCAGAGGAGTTTCACTTCATTCTAGCATCTGCTGTGAGTCCTGTATCTACAAGCTTCCCTTTCCAAAGACTGTTCTAGCTTTGAACTTAGGTAAGTTCAAGTTAGATTTTTCAGAACACAGGAACACTGCCTCACAAGGCAGGCTGCACCTGTACAAAGAGATGCCCAGCAGAAGGGCAAGACTCCTTATGCTGGAGCTCTGACACATCCAGGATTGACTGGTTCCAGTTCTGCAGTGACCACTGGTCACCAAAATCCTGGTCTGTTGCCACCGTGTGCCTTTTCCTGACACTACTGAGTACATGGACAGTCTTGGCTCTGAATCTTTGTGTCTGTAAATGGAGTTTTACACCATTATGCCATGTGGCATTAAGAGCTTTTCTAGCTACCAGAAAGCCAGAATCTCTGCACATCCTCAGACATAGTCTGGTCTTTTGATGATTAGAAGTCACAGTCTAGTGATGGAGTTTCATTAGCTTAATATTCAACTAATGTGGCAAAAAAAAGTCATCCTGTTCTGAAAGGGTACTTCATCCAGGCACCTCCTCCATTTATTGATATGTGGGGATCAGGTATGTACCAGAATCTCAAGTTTTAATGAAATACTTTCTAACACCTTCCTGCTGCACTCATTTGTAAAACTTAGCACTAAACCTTATTTGTTACCAACAAGAAAAACTGGAAAAACCCTGGTGGTTAAAAGATAATAGGGATTGTCCTGCCACAAACTTTTCACTTCCACCTCATCCTGCTTCATTCTTAGAGCATCCACAGACTTCCATTCAGCCCAGGCTGCAGTCCATCCATACACACTGGAGGACAGATTGGACAGAGGTACTGAAGAGTACAATGTCTACAGCAGAGAGACCTGCAACTACTGTGTCTTAAGAGCTTCAACAAGAATTCAATAGTTGTGGAATCTCCCTTTTTTGCCCTTCCTTGTGAAAGAAGTTGAAGTAATTGTGCTTCTACAGCTCAGGAGACACTCCAGCCAGTGCTGGACACACTAAGACAAGAGCACTACAGCATATTTTAGGACAAGATGTTCATCCCACATTAACTTCTTAGGCAGTACTGTTTTCTAGCATTTCATTCTATTCCTTTAACATTTTTTAGTCCTTTCTTAAGTCTTTTGAGACAAATAGAGCTATTGAGGGTGGTTGTTTACACAGTTGTTAAGAAATGCACAGCATTTTGAAAGAAAAGTTGGTTTCTCTTCCTTTTGCAAACTCATGTTAGTTATGGAAATCCTAGTGATTTTTTCTGCAGCGTTTCAATTCTATTCAATACATTCTTTTACCAGAATGCTGCAAGAAGATCCTGTTTTGTTTCAGCTCTATAAAGATCTTGTTGTGAGCCAAGTCATCAGTGCTGAAGAATTCTGGGCCAACCGTTTAAGCCTGAATGCAGGGGATAATTCTGCAGCACCCAGTAAGCAGGATGTGGGCATCTCTGCATCATTTCTGGTATGTTGAACCTCTTACAGAGGATTTTAGAGGAAACAAACAGGGGAAATCAAGAATTCTGCTCATGTACTTTATTCCTTTATATTTAAATGTTGTTCTTGCCTGGTTCCCCAGTCTAACATCTTTCTACATGTTTCTTAGACTATTGCAAGAATATAGGAGAAAAAAAAAGTAAAGGTTTTACACAAATCTGCAACCTCAAAGTTTTGCCAACTTAAGATGCTCAATTTGAATGTTAAATTGACAATAGTTCTTGATGCTGCTGCTCTGCCTTCTGTAAAGCAGAAGATGAACTTAGCCACCAGATTCCAGTGTATTAACTCAGAAAGAGTACCTGTTGCAGCATTGACATGCAGACATGAAGCTGCAAAGACTTGACACAAAAAAGGTTTTTTTTCCCCTCTGTTTTTTAAATCATGCTTTCAGCTACCTAAAGATCTTGTAGATCTGAAGGCTCATTTTATCCTTCCCCAGCTTTGACTAATGGTACCCATTTGCAGAAACCATGCTTCAGTAATCTCAATGCAGTTTAAAAGTAATCTAGGTATAATTCTGATTCCTCCCACAGAAACATTTCTGCTTCAACAAAATTCATAGATTATGACACTTCAGCTGGAATCCCAGTTCCACATTTGTTACAACTGTGAACACATCAAGAGTTTGGGAGGAAAAAAAAAAGAGATGAGAGTTCTTTTATGATTTAGCTGCTGTACAAACACTTGGGGTCTTGCCTCCCCTGAGAAATAATCAGAGTCAGTTATCAAATTAATTTGATTGGTCTGATTTCCCATTGTTCTTACACCTTAACGTTAAAACAAAACAAACAAACAAAATACCAAAACCAAATCCCCAAACTGTTTGTGTACTCTGCATTTGTGAAGAAAACTTCAGATGTTTGTGTGTCCTAAAGTTAAAATATCTGGCACAAGTGTTTCTCTAGGAGGAACATGGTACAAAACTTGGTACTTAGGTGTACAGGAAAAGGAATAAGAAAAGGCAACATATGCAGTCATGTAGTTTTTCCTGTTACTGAGAACTGTACTGAGCTCTTGCTTGCTCCAGAGCTTCCTAAAGAGATCACTGAGATGTAACCTGCAAGTTCTGCCTTAAGGCTTGCCTCCAGTTTTTAAATTCAATGTTATTTATCAATTATACTGAAATGCTTTTGGTGTATAAGGAAATAAGGTATAAGAGCCATAAATCCTTTTTTGCCACTTCATTATCATCACTGATTATTCCCTAGCTGTATTGCTGAATGAACTACAAAGGATTAGGCATATGCAGTAAACGTGCCTCTTATTGCTTGAAACAAGGGTATATTAAAAGAGTACCTGATTTTGACTGATGGAGTGGTCTTGGCTTTTCATCTTCTATAGCTCACAGTCTGTTTGTTGAATCATCCCTTAAAGTATCCTTAAGAATCATCCTTTAAGCAAGTATAATAAAGTAACTAATGCATGCTCTTTCATTTCTCATTCTAAAAATACATATTTGTGATCAAATATGCTGTGGGTTACTGGAGAAAGATTATTTGCAGCTGAGTGTTGCAGGATGCAGGTTTTTCCCTTGCCAGTGACTGAAAGCTTTCATTCACACATGACTTTTTCCTCCATGTCTGCTTTTCCTTAGGCTGATGTGAGGCCTCAAACAGATGGCTGCAATGGTCTGAGGTACAACCTGACTTCAGATATCATTGAATCCATATTTCGAACATATCCTGCAGGTAAGGATAATGCTTAAGGTAATAACAAAGACATGCAGTTAAGATTTGGGTTTTTTACTGTGGGAAGAACAGAATCTTTGTTTGAGCCTGGAAGTATAAAGGGCCACATCCTTGGTCTTCTGGACTATTTTCCTTGCAGGGTGATGTAAATACAGGGAAGAAGCAGGTGTTGAAACATGCATCTGAAATGAAAACTTGTTTTCTTCAAGAGAAAACATTTTAACTTGTTGCTCTTTTTTTTTTTTTTTTTTAATTGTGCATAGATATTTGGTTTCCACAGTACCCTGCTACTCCCTCTTTCAATTAATGGTTGTTTTTCATGAAATAACCTTTGGGAGGGAAAGGCTGATATCTAGCATTCCCCTCATATCTATCTGATATCTAGCTATAATTCTAGCATTAGACTGGACACTGGTTTATTTTGGCCCAAGTTAAAAAGTGTAGATATATTCTGAGAATAACCACAACTCTGCTAATCAGGCTTACTCTGGGTGCAATTCAAATTAAGAGTATTAAGACCACTGTGATGTGCATTTTTTAGCCAGACATCAGCTAGCATAGCAGGGCACCCAGGAGTACCTGTCTGCTCCTGCTTAGCTGCTGCATTCCCTTACATTTCATCAGCATGAAACCAGCACTGGGCAGAAAGCAAGGAAGCAAGCAAAGGAATTTCAGCATAAAATAGGATGTTAAGCTTTGCTGAACAGTTTGTGATTACTGTGGGTTTTTGTTCACAGTAAAAATGAAGTATGCAGAAAATGTTCCACATAACATGACTGAGAAGGAATTCTGGACACGGTTTTTTCAGTCCCATTATTTCCATCGGGACAGGCTCAATACAGGCTCAAAAGACCTCTTTGCAGAATGTGCCAAACTGGATGAAAAAGGTGAGCTTCTTACTTCATTTCTCCAGCAGCTGCTAAAGCCTTAGCTATGTCCTAGAGCACAAGAGGTGAGGTACAACGAGTAAACCTTGCAAAGCTGAAGTCAGAAGTTCTCTATTACAACTCATGCAACAGTAAATCCACAGCACTTCCCAAGTCAAAGCTATCACAAGATACAAGTTACCATTTCTCCCAAGACCAGGGCAGCAAAACTGCCAAAATTAGAAGAAACACACAATTAAGGGTTCCAAGTTCCTGCTACTACAACTAATATAACTGCATCTTTTCTTCTAAGACCAACCAGTAGTCAGTGATGTGTAGAAGTTGATAAAAACTGTGCTAATTAATAGGATGATGCTTTACAATAACTTTCCATGTTTATTGCTTATTTTAAATAGAGTTTTGAAACAGGTTGAAAGTTTTAGTCTCAGTGATACTTGGAGATCTGCAGAACCTTTGTCTTCTGCTTTTAAAGATTATATAATCTAATAATCCCACCATTATTTCTATTTGTTTAAATACAGTTTTTCATGGGTTTTTTTGTTTCATACAGGGTTAAAAACAATGGTGTCTCAAGGAGTAAAAAACCCTCTGATAGATTTAACAGCTTTGGAAGATAAAACATTGGATGAAGTAAGTAGTTGGCAAACACACCTCTTGCCTTCCCCTTAGTTTCATTTAAGGGGAAAGTAGGTCTTCCTCTTTTGAAATAACTACAAATGTTAATTCTAAACCACTGCAGCAGCCTAATAAAGGCTGTGGTTACACAGATACAACTGTATAAATAAATGGAGACTGCCCATGGACCTGTGTGTCTGCCTTAGTGTGCTGGGTATAAAAGCAGCACTGCCCCTTTTTAAGGAATTATTATTTCACCTGGATGGCTTTTTTATGTAAAGTGGACTCTCTGGCTTCTTCCTGTGTTTTAGAAGCTGTGACAATGTACAGAAGAGTAACAGAACAGGAAAAGGTCTTTGCATTTGTTCTCCCTTTGAGCATTGCTATTTGTTTGTGTCAGCTTAATTTTAAGGACACTTTATGCAGTTTTCTTTATCTTGAAATACAGTGTTTTTTCCAAAACTATGACTTTATTTGCCTCCAAGTACAAATTAAAGTAATTGCTGTAAATGGGATACCATCATGTGAATTAATTCATGTGCACTTTTCTGCTGTTGATTTAAAGTTTAAGTTGTAATTAATGATGCTGCTGCATTTCTAAGTTATTTGGGTTTTATTTTTTTTTTAAAGAGTTGTATGAAGCTATCAGTCTGAAATTGGGTTAAGAGTTTAGCACAGGTATGTTGGAAGTCAAGTTTGCTTTTGAGGCTGGTTAACTGCAAGCATCAACTGAGCATGGGGTAAAGGGCCTTCAGCCACCTGGTAACTGGGGAACACTGCCAACATCAAGGCTTCAGGGTTTCTGAAGTCCTACTGGAATCACATCCTCCTGACAGGTGTCATTTAGCCTGTGGGCCACTAATGTCCCACAAGATGATAAAAAGAGGGCAGTAAAACAACTGCCAGCTTTTGGTTGCCATCAGTGTCTGTTGTGTACAAGTGAGCCTTCATGGTTTTTAAAGCTAGTTCTGTTCTAACAGCAGTTCATGGGCTTAGAACTATCTGTATAAGAATTTTTTTTCTCTCAGACACCTCTAAACTGCCAAATGTCAGCAGAATTAAATTGCCTATGGAGACTTTTGAAAAAGATGGTGGGGGGAAGATAGAGTACTGCTTCAGATGCTGATGCACAACCACTCAGTAAAGTTCAGAGCAGGCTTCCTGATTCACTGGAAAACAGAATCACCCTCTGGTTTTGGAGCAAGAAGTAGCTAATGTTGTTTCCTTTGTAGGGCTATGGTGCTGCTGCTGTGGCCTCCACATCAAATGCCTCAAAATCTGCTAGAGAAAGTAGCAATGCTGCCATCATAAAACGCTTTAATCATCATAGTGCCATGGTCCTTGCAGCTGGCCTCAGGAAACAGTAAGTTTCACTGCTGTGCAAAACCTCTTGGTAACAAATTTTAAGAAATTTCCAAAATTAAAATACACCCTCAATTCTCATCTTACCTTTTAATTTTTATGAATGAAGTATTTTGCTCTGGAAATGAAAAGACCTTTAATTTCCGTTTTACCTTGTGAAAGTTCTCCAGAGCTTTCTGAGATGAGAGATGCTGTTTTTAGCTGAGATATCATACAAAGCAAATTAAAAAGGACAGAACGTTTCTACTTTAGTTCTCCTGTCCTGGTGAAGGCTGCAGAAGTAGAATTCTGTTTGCTGAGTGGAGGTGAAGCCTAGTGCAGAGAGTTCCTGCTTATATAAGGAGTTGGTTGCATCTATCTAGATCAACTTCTAGAAATAACTTAGAGAAAAAAAGTTGATATCAAGTGTGTGAATATGCATATAAAATTTTTGAAACAGATGTATTTACTTTGTCTCTAGCTTGTATCTTAAGTTTCCTGTGAGGTGAATTCTTCTTAATGCTGTTTCTCTATTTTAAGAGAAGCACAAAATGACCATTACAGTGAGACCAGCAGTACGGATGGAAACTCCAGGGATTCAGATTTCTTTCAGCCACCAATGAAAAAGGTATAAAGTTAACTGATGCAATCCTTATTAAATAGAACTGGAAGCTCTTTCTTCAAAAGATGCCTGAAGGTTCCTTACTTGGTTTATGACACATCTGAAGTGATACTTAATCTACTTTTGCTTAGAAGTGTGTAGAATAAGAACCCAAGGGCCTGTAAGAAGCTCTGTATCTCTGTTAACAAACACATAAATTAGACCTTCAGGTATTAATCTGGTTCTCTCCTCAGTAATCCTCAGAGTAAAAACTTTCCAACATGAAATCTGGTTCTTGCCATTCAGTGAAGTTCTGGTTTTGTTCCCCCCCCCTTGCCTTTTTCTTTTTTCCCCCCAAACACCTGAACACTTCTAGAAAACATCTATCTGTAAGGGATATGTGTGCTCAAGCACTGACTTATCAAGGGTGTTGTAGAGGGGATTAAACTGGCACATGGCAGCCTTCATCTTAAGGTCAGAAGCTGACTTGAGGTTAAACTGGAAGCACAGTGCCTGGGGCACTGCAATACAGGACAGCAGCTTTATTAGATGAGCCACAGCTGCTCAGAAAGTAGAAAAAAAGTGCTGCAGTTGGTACAAAACTGAATTAATACTCTGCTAGAGTTGACAGCCTAAGTAGAAAATGCCAAGGGGACTCAGAACCTCAAAATTGTGATAAAAGGTTGTAGAATACTTGTGGTTTTTAAACACTGAGGCAGTCAACAACAGCTTAGACTTCCCTGAAAGCTGCAGTTTTTACTGCAGGTAAACAATTTGCTAGGACTACAACAAATGTGATGAAAATAAGGAGTGAAAGAATAGCATGAGAGTAGGAGACTTCAAAAGTTTTCTTATTGTACAAATCAGATGCCCCTGTGCTGTTATTACCTCTAACCACAAATGCTCTACCTCTACTGTCACCAAATAGCTTGGGTAACTGTGATGGTTTTGATGTCACACTTATGCCAGCCACTAAATCATTACAATTTCTGCTAAGCTGGAGGCAGATGGACACAAACAGCACAAAGAATGATCTGTGTATACCAGAACACTTTCTGGAAATAGCAGGGACTGCAGGTTTTGGCCAGAATCTGCAGAAAAAGTGGTAGTGCCAAGACTTCTAAATTGCACACAAAGCAATATTGGGCACCCCTCCCTCTGAAGGGATGGAATGAACCATTCTGCACTTCTTTAGAAGCCCTTCTGCTCAAACAGTGAACTGGAAAAAAGGACTAGATAAATCAAATTGTAGCCTGATTAGTAATGTGTGTAATTTTCTCTTATTTTAGGTGAAACTGCAGGAGTCAATTGAATATGAAGATTTAACAAAGAATAATAGTGTTAAAACTATTGCACTAAACCTAAAGAAGTCTGATAGGTAAGTTAACAAAATCTGCATGGCTATTTTAATATATCCAGTCTAGCAGGTCTCTCCTCACAGCCTGAACAGAATCAGCTGGTTTAGTCTCTGCTGTGCCACACTCAAGGCTGAGTTTAGGAACCTAACACAGACTCCTGCAAAAACCAGTTTCCCAGTAATTTTCATTGGAATTTGTGTTTTGATTTTCTCACTTCTCAGAAAGTTAAGTCCCTGTAAACCCACTTGAAGGGCTTTGACAATGTAAAAGCCTGTGAAAGCCTAACAGACCTGTATTCATGGTTCAGCACTTTGCTACAACTTAGTGTAAAAACACATGTTGCATGTGAAAATATAAACCATTCCATGAAAAATCCACTTGGGCAACAAAAAAAGTGAAATTCAGATAGTTTGGGGAGCTCACTGGTCTAAGTATTTTTCTAGTAATGGCCCTCTTGAGTTTGAGAACTCAATTTGAGATTTAGACAATGGCATCAGCAATTGCAACAAAAAAATTGGAAATGTTTGACAAACAGTCCACTGAGTTTAGCCTCTGCTTTACCAACACTCCTAACTACTACACTTTCCTTATCTCATCTTGCAGGTATTATCATGGTCCAACTCCAATTCAATCACAGCAATATGCAACCAGTCAGGATATAATTAATTCTTTTCATAGTATTAGGCAAGAAATGGAAGCATATGTACCCAAACTAACTCAGGTATGGAAGAAAACTCAAATTCCCTTCTTGATGCTAGCTGCTTGCTTTCTATGTACTTGTAAAACAAAACAAAAAAAAAACCCAGAACACCAAAACCACTAATTTTCTATGTTTTTCTATTAATTTTAATTTTTTAATTTTTTAAGGTTTGACTTTCAGGGTAAACTTAATTCTCTCCATTAGTTTAATGCTGTTCAATATATTTTACAACTTTAGACAGTACCTTTTGAGCTACTGTATTTAAAAATCTAAACAATAAGAAACTGAGTCATTGCTGATAATCAAAGTATGTTCTTATGAGGAAATGATAAAGCTATAAAGTAGTACAACAGGACAGTCATGAACCACAGGCCAATATTATTGATCCCAGCCCCTGGATGTGATGGTGATGGTCTCAGGAAGTTATAGTAAGAAGGTTTATAACAGAATGGGTCCTTTGCTCCTACATACACTCAGGTGGGACTGAGATTGCACTGCAGCTCAGTCCTGGCAACTGGAGGGCAGCATAGCCATGTAGCACATCTCCCCAGCCAGTATCTAAACTTCCACTGTTAGTAAACCTAGATTTGGCCCTAAGTAAATCAGGCACAACTGTGAATATTTTACACTTCTCTATAGTTATTCTCTTCTCTCATTTTACAGTAGCTGCACAGCCAGTTCACATCCTAGGTAAAGATTTATTTATCCATAATTAATTGGAGTTTTCACTGAAATCATGAGCTATAGTGCTTAAAGGCATTGCACCTAATTCTGGAGAAGAGCAAATTCTCAATGGGAACTTTCATTGTAATTTTCTCAACTGTATGTTTGCCATTTGCCAAATACAACTTATTTTAAAAGATTTTGTTGAGAAAACTGATCTGAAATGCTTGTTTTATCTCTCTCCAGGTTCTTTCAAGTGGTGATGCTACTAGCACTATTGCAGTCCTGTCACCTGGAGGAGCACTTATGCAGGGTGGAACACAGCAAGCCATAAACCGTAAGGATTTGGGATCTATAATACTCCAGTCATACCTGGTGTGCTGTTTGATCTCCCTCTTAGACTGGGTTGCAATAATGAAGGAAATTATGGAAACGTGTGGCTGGACTTATACTGGGTTACAGCAGAAAAACAAAAGAAAGAACCCAGCCACAGCAGCAGGGTGGCACTGGCTACAGCAGTGCTGAGGCAAGTGAGAGGAAATGCTACAGAGCAAGTGAGGAAGGATGCAGCTGATACTCAGTCCTCTTAAAGATAATGGGGTTTGTGCTTGCTCAGCTTCTCTTTTCTGATTTTTTTAGAAAGTGAAGGCATACTCTGGGAAAACTTCTAAGGCAAGGCCTAGATAATTGTCTGGATCCAGGCTCTTTGCAGCCTGCATTTAAGATCCACAGCTTGCTGTGGAAAAGGACAACGTGTAGACTGCAAGGGCAGAAGAGATAACCCCTCCTTTTCACATCTTCATTCAACCACCTCTTTCCCTGTTGTCACGTTCCTGCCAGTTAGAGTTCCTTTCTCTGCCACTCTTTCTTCTTCAATAATTCCTGCCTGGATTTCCAATCTGCCACATGCTGTGACCATATTTTCATTGTCAACATGAGAAGAAAAAGCTTGCAGTATCCACCACAGAGTGCTTAGCACTCTACTGTGAAGAGAGCAAGGTTCTGGTCTCAGAGGGAGTACTGCCACACTGTTAAAACAACATAAATACACTGCTTCTGATCCTGGACTAAGTTTGGTTTCCATTCTTTGCCTGTCATGGGTCTCCCTATAAATCACAAAGCCATAAGTAGCAGCTGTCCTGCTGTGATTCCTGTGTCAGGTGCCTCAGGAACACCTCAGTGTTCCCTCCCAGCCTTTCTGTGATTCCAGTAGAACTGTATATTGCTGAATTCATTCATTAGTCTTGCAAGTCTCCCATGACAGCTTTGAGTGAGCTGACAATCTTTTTACTGTTGCAGAGATGGTGCCAAATGATGTTCAGTGTGAACTGAAACATTTGTACGTGGCAGTAGGGGAACTGCTACGACACTTCTGGTCCTGCTTCCCTGTTAACACACCATTCCTAGAAGAAAAGGTAAGGATGAGCTTCCTGCTGCTATGATATGGCCAGATCATGGTTTAGAGTGACTGTGATTACTTGGAAGTATAGAACTAATCCCCATGCTTTAAATCAGCACAGCACTTACTCAGCCCAAGAGTGCAAAGTCACAAAACAGTACAAAATGCTACATTTTAAGATATTCTCCTGGTGCTCTTGGTGAGAATCATCCTTGTCCCTGCATGCCTGTTAGCACCTTGCAGCAGTTGCTGTAGTCTGGTTTCAAACAGAGCAGTCAGCTGTACTGCAGCTGCACATTTCTCATTGCCAATTTAAAACATACCAACTAAATCCTCTCCCTTCCCCAGCTCTTTGATAGAACCTCTGCAGTGACAGTTACTAGAATTTTTTCCTTAATTTTATCTGCATTGCAAAACCACAGAATTATTGAGGCTGGAAAGGACCTCTGAGATCAAGTCCAGCCCATGACCTAACCCCAGCACACGGCCAGACCATGGCACTGAGTGCCACAGCAGCCTTTTCAAGAACACCTCCAGGGATGGTGACTCCACCACTTCCCTGGGCAGCCCATCCCAATGTCTGACCACCCTTTCCATGAGGAAGTGCTTCCTGATACTCAACCTAAACGTTCCCTGGCACAGCTTCAGGCCATGCCCAAATCACTCAGTCACAGCTTTAAAACATACAGTGCTTTTTAGAATAAAGCTGCCTTCAAAAAGAGATCTCAATCTATGACCAGGTAGATGATTGTAACCATTTTCCTGTTGCTATTCTCTCTTTGGACCTCACATGGATCACAAAGATAAAAATTTGCATTCAAAAACATTGGATTTTTTTCTGCAGTGTATGTCCTGAAAATTCATAATAGGTTTTGTTTCAAGCAAAGAAAGGTTTTATGAATCTTACCTATAGTATTTACTGACAAAGTAAAATGGTCACAATGGCACAGTGCATTTTCAGTCATAATGCATTTTCTTTAAAAACAGGTGCACAAGAATTGCTAGAGACTGATATTTTAAGTTAATTTTTTCCCCTTCAAACTATACGTACTTAAAAGTAGCCCCCAAAATTCGTTACAAGATATTTTGTTGGAGAATGATTTGTTAAAGGAAGTGAAACATCTGTGCACATGATTACAATACCCGTGTTTGTCTTTTTCTCAGGTTGTGAAAATGAGGAGCAACTTGGAAAGATTTCAGGTTACAAAGCTCTGCCCATTCCAAGAAAAGATTCGGAGACAGTATTTAAGCACAAATGTAAGGAGAAAATATTTTTTAGTTATGTGGGTGCACAGTAGTAATTTGAATCTTAATTATCAGAGGATGATAGCTTTGTTACTTCTTACCCAAGGGCATTTTAAGTGTTAGGTTCAGTAGGAAACGTGTAGAGGCAAATTGGCACAGCTTCTCTCCCTCTGTAACTTGCTGAATAATGTCAGAAACTGTAATCTGAAATTATCCAAGTGAGACAACAGAAATGGGAAATCACATTTCATTTTTCACTTCCCCCAAGAAGCAGAACTTTAGCAACTTCAAAACTGTCTCCCACCATGCCAGACCTGAAGTGCTCACAGACTGGGTACAAGAGCAGGCAGCACAACCCTTTGTCACTTCTCAGCTGGGTAAATCTCTGAACTGCTCCCTCTGCCGATGCCTCACAATGGAGCCCTCAGGCCCATTCCCTCTTTAGCTGGTTACCTCTTTGGGTTTAGTGCAGTTACTCTTAGTGAACCACAGAAAGAATCAAAGGGAAGGGGATCTGCTTTCCAGCAGCTGAGACATTTTTTCTCCTCTGTTCATGTTTCAGCTGGTAAGTCATATAGAAGAGATGCTGCAGACAGCCTACAATAAGTTCCACACGTGGCAGTCCCGGCGGATGCTGAAGAAGACGTGAGGCTGCGAGCTGTACAGGTGTGAGAGCCAAGTCTGCCATAGGGTAGGAGTACAACCTAGAATACCTGCAGATCTTAGAGTTGTTGCAGGAAGACCTGCAAGCTGTGGACTTCCAGAAATGATGCTAACTGAACTTGCACATTTTTGAAAAAGAACTGAGATTAAACTTGAAAACTAGGGAGAAAAACAAGGAAGAACCAAAACGGAAGAGCTGAGGCGCAGAACTATTTAAAAGACACTGTTTACTGCAGTTACTCAGGAACTGCTTTTGATTTGCATAAAGAGGCTGCTTTCAGAAATAAAAAATTTAAAGAGGGTGTATTAATAAAATCTGTTTTTCTGTCTAATTTTTTTTAAAGAAGCGTATGGCACAGGGTAGAAGTCAAAAGTTTTTCTTCACTGGATTCTGGCGTTTTACTGAATTCTGTTTGTACTTTCTGCAACAGTTTAACAATGACATTTTAAAATATAGATGAGACCATTTTTGCTTCAAACATCTGGGAGTGTAGCTGTCAGAGGACAAGCTTCTGCCATGTTTCTCCATCAATTGGAAGCAAGAGACATTGCACTGAAAGCTGTTTGTGGTCTGGGGTCCCTAAAGGCACATGGGGCAACCTTTTGCCTGAAGTCTTGGATTTTTATGCAAAATTTTTTCAGCCATCAGTTTTGCATGGTTTTCTTTGAGTGCAAATGTGTGCTACTGCAGGTGGTGTTTTTTTTTAAGGTGGGATTTGTTCTGAGGAGAGAATGCATTTTTAAAAATTAAGTTAAATAAAGTTTCTTACAAAATAAGTCATTTATTTTCAATTGTTAGACATTTTTTATTTCTTCTCCTTTTTCCTTCACTCTCCCCTTTTGACTGTTAAACTATTTTTGGCGAATTGATAATCATTGCAAAGAGAAAAGTGTGTTATTTACACAGTGTCCATAGATATTGGGAATCTGTGCCATACTTTGATCCAAATAGAATCAGTTCACAGTTTCAAACCAACTTGTCCTGTATTAAATGTTACTTAAATGCAAAGTAAACCTGTTTTCTATAATATATGCAGTTTAATGACACTTTGTATTTTGTTGTCATCTGGACTGTGCTAAAGCCCAGTATGGGCTACTGAACTTTTTTACTTCTGACTAAATGTGACTGTTAAGAGTATAAAATGCATTTACTACAAAGACAAATCAGAGTGACAAGACATATTCAAAGCAAGCACACAGTGTTCAGTTTGGCAAAGGCAATTCCCATCAGCCTGCAGGAAGGCTTAATAGTGGATGTTACCACCAGCAGTATGCTGCTAAAGCATGATATTAGTGTTGGGTGGAGAATTCCTGCAAATTCTTACAGAAGAAAAGATGTATTTGTATAGCCAAGTCTGTTCTTGTTCTGTGCTGCTGCTCCATTTATGCAAGAAGGTTTGTTGGTTTTTTTTTTTCTTCAACTGATGCGTGGCCATCAGCAGCTTTTTACCCGTTTTTTGGATTTTTGTATAATGCTTATATTTTGGTGAAAGCTGAGTTTCAGTTAAATGTCACTGTCTGCACCAGAATTCTGTTTGGAAATGTATGCATATGTTTAAGCCCAGTTTCCCTGACTGCTTCTGCAGATGGATGCATGATTCCTGCTCTGTGATGTTTATGTGGTTTTGCTACAAGAAATGACTGGGCTCACCAAGAGAGATGCCCACTATTTTTCACAGGGGGAAAATCTCACTAGGAATAACCAGATGTACGTACAGCATTTGGGGGATAAGGTGCACAGCTTATCAAGAGTTACCTTTTGTGATAAATAAACCATTTCTTTTAAATTTAGGCCTAGGGTTTGGCTTTGTTAAGCCTAATCCTCTTCTAAGTGCAGGCAGCTCCCAACAAGAAAGGGTAATTTTGTTCTCCCCCACTCCAAAGCATTTGATCCAGTAATTCTGTGGCCAATTTTCAATTGTTTAGTGAAAGCTATAATGCCTTTTATCACATCAGAGGGCTAGGTTCAAGAAAATGTGTCTGGTACATATTCTAACTGTGCCTAAAGCTATGAACAACCCATTTAAGTATTAGACTGCACTGAGACTTAATTTTAAAGAAACCTTAAATGAGAGTTTTGAATATGGGACTAACTCACCTTTTATTTAAATTTGTATTTAGTGTTCCTGGAAACACTGAGCAAGATGAGTAGCACAGTGGAAAAGCTTCAGTGCATAAGAGCATTTTACAGTTCAAAGGACTGTTCTTTATAATCATTATGGGGGATGATGTTTCAATAGCTTTAAATTACTACAGTGATACCAGGCTATCAAAAAAAAAATGTACCTTAACTAACAGATCTGGAGGGGGAGAGGACTGTGACACTAAATTGAACAGTTTTGCCTACAGACTGTACAGGCAAGGCTGCTATGCACTTCATACTGCTTTTTCAGGTATTGTGGCAATAAGGCACAGGCCCCTCCTAAAGTAAGGGAGGTAAACTAAATATTCTTTCTTCTACATTGTGTTCCCCTTTTCTGTAGCATGGTCCAAAACCAGATTCATTCCTTAAGTTTTGAAACTGAATCATCATGCATTATATTACTATTGGAATCTTTATACTGACTTGTATTTTTAATGAGAATTCATAAAACTTGTATCATTGGCATTGATCTAAGATTTGTAGAATAAACCCTACTGAATTATAAAGTTAAGTCTTCTCTAATGCTTAGGCTGTGTTCTCTGATGTTCAATTAAATCCCAAACAGACTCCACTCAGGTCTAAATTGAGGTCTCTGTATAGCTCAGCTGTTCCTTTATGCTGATAGAAGAGGCCAGGAGCAAAAGGGTTACAATACAGTTACTATGGCAAATTATTTAATTCACAGGGGTTGAGGAGCAACCCTGCTAGAGCATTACTGCTCCTGTCCTGTTTCTGATCCTACAAAAGCCAGTTTCAGGGATTAATACTCTGCTTGATCTCTATTTTGATCCAGCAGCTGTTAGTTCAGGAGAGGTGCACAGGCTGCTTTGTCAGCTATTCAAATCCAAGCTAGAGAGGATAACAAAGCAGATATCAAATAAACACAAATCTGGTTCAGCTTCTTTACAGCCTGAATATGAATTTCAGCAGGTGAAAACACTTAATATGCCCCATAAAAAAGTCTGGGCTATTTCTCTCTCAACAAGAGCTCTACCCCAGTAAAGGATGGGAAGCTCTTTCCACCAGAGCCATTCCCACAAGTAATATCTGGCACATGTACAGAGTAGCTCTCTAGATACCTTCATCTTCCCCATGTGACATGAGTGTCTGCCAAACACCAACTAAACGTGGACACAGTTTTGTTCTCTAGAGCATCAGCACCTGCCCTGCCCCACTCCATCCCTTTCCAACCCGAGCTAATCCATGGACACAACGTAACAAACCAGAACTTTATTACAGTTATTGCACCCAGATGAAGCATCCTCAAGCACCACTGACATCCTCCACTTCCATGCACAGCCTCCTCCTGCCCTTTGTGCTCACCCACAGGACTGTCACTTCCCTGCCACAACTTTGTCTTCACCACCATGCCCAAGCTCCTTATAGCCTGGGAATCTCAGATCCCTTCTGTATAACCTCCCTGGGAATCAGCTGCCAACACAGTGTGCACAGACCCACAGCTCTGCATTTCATCCCCTCAACCATAAGGGAAAGTGATGTCCTGCTCTTGGAAACTCACACATCCTCCTGTCCTGCTTTCAGCTGGGGCAGAGCTAATTTTCCTACTAGCAAAATCAACACTATCTTTTTGTTTTAGTGTGGGATTTGGCATGAGAAGAGTTGATAGTACACTGATGTTTTTAGTTTTTGTTAAGAAGTCAAGGACTTACAAGCTTCCCATGCTTTCCTAGCATGCAGGTACACAAGAAGCTGGGAGGGAGCATCTCCAGAGCAATGGATCCAAATTGGCCAATGGGATATTCCATATCATGCAATGTTCTTCCCAGTATATAGATGAGAGTTGGCTGGAAAGTGTCTTTTCTTTCCTGGGATTGTGGTTTCAGGATTTCTCTCTGGGATCTCTAGCCAGGTACAGGCTGGGCACTGGTCAGTGTACAGTGAGCAGCTGCACTGTGGATTACTTGTTTGTATATTCTGTTTTATCATCACTGTTATGATTATTTTATTTCAATTATTAAATTGTCTGTATCTCAACCCAGAAGTCTCTACCTTTCCAATTCTCTCCCCATTTTCCAGGGGGCTTAGGTGGAGTGAGCAAGCACCTGTGTGGTATTGGCTGCCTGTTGGGTGAAACCATGGCACCTCTTTTCCACCCTGCCTCCCCTCAACTGACTACAAGCTGCAGAGAAGAGAGGGAAGGATTTGAGCACATGCAAAGTTCTGTTAAAAAAACAAGACCCAGACACTTTGGGAATTGGCTAGAGATGATCAGATCTTCTGGGGCGGGAGCTGCCTCCTTTTAGGGCCTGCACAGAGAGCATTGACTCAGGTGGGACTTCCAGCCCATCCCATGAATCACAGCAGCACGTGTGCTTTCTCCCTGACCTAACCCACAGCCTCTCCACCTACAGCTGAGGGGCTGATCCAGATAAAAGCAGCTGATACCAGCTTGGCCATTCAGCATGTCCCATGATCAGAATTGAAAACTAGGATGCATCAGCCCTGCTGTAGCCACTTCCCTGTAAGCCCTTTCCCCTTTTCTACCTTTGCCCTACTGCAGATAGCAGGTGAGGAAATAAATGAGTTGTAAAACCACGTGCTTGTGAGCTGACAAGCCCTGACCCGGGGCACAGCCCCACACTGCCCTGCCCTGCCCTCCCCTTCCACCCAGGAGCAGATCATCAAATGGACCCACAGCACCACGGGACAGGGACAGTGCTGGCCTCAGCTGCTGGGTCTGCCAGGAGGGCAAAGATTGCACAGCCCAAACAGACAGCAGACACCTCACCTGGTGAGCACCAAGAATCCTGTTCTGAAACAGCAGGACACACAAAAATGTGAAAACCAGCTCCACTTCATATAAGGGTCCTGTCTTAATTTAGAATTTAAGATGAGCACTCTGGGAGCTACCAAGAACAGGAGAGACCAGATACTCTCCTCTCCAGCCCTCTGGCTAAGTCCAGTTTACACAACTGCCACTTTTTTCTTATGCCAAATTCTGTCACTAACAAATTGGCTCGTGCTGTCCTACAGCTGCTAACAGTGGAATGCTTTTTTAGGGACCTCAGCCTTGGACAGGAATCCTGGGTGCTGCAGAAATTAGTCTTTTTTTATGGTTTGCCACTCCCTTCGGCACAGCTCCTCAATTTATCTTAACAAAAGCAAACAAACACAACAGTCCAAAGGCTAACACAGGAGTTACTGCTACATTTTGTGATAACCATTCTCAGGTCATAATCACTACTTTAGACTGAGTAAACACCCAACACACGACCATGATAAAACCTGAACAGGAACCAGCTGTCAGAGCTGTGATCCAAACCTTAAATGAGGGTCTATTCATCTTAAATAATGTGAACCACTTAACCAGGGATTTAAGATCCATTTTTCCCCAGAGGGGAGATCCCTTCTCTTCATTATGCTCCCCCCCTCACAAGCACTTCATTTAATTCAAACAAATCAGTCTCAGTTTCTAGACCTTGCATCACAGCAGTCAGGCAACCCTTTAGCTCTAGAAAGGGGGTGATCCCAGGTCACAGCCAGCCTAAGGCACTTCCCAGATGGAGAGCAGGGATTGCCAGCAGTTTCCTTGGTGCTGACTTCTCCCTCAGGAAGACAAACTCCATCAACAGCAGCTTTGAACCTCACTCCCCACACATGCCAAGCCACACCACTGACAGGCTGGTTCACTGCCAAACACCCTGCATACCAAAGCATGTGGGGGGCAGAGACACACACCTTCAAAGAAAAGAAAAGAAAAAAAAAAAAAAAAACCAACAAAAAGACCAAAACGAAACAAATCAATGCCCATTCCCTCCCCAGCTGCAAATTCAGTGGTGCTGGTGATTCCCAGCCCCTGCTTGGGTAAGTACTGTAACAGACATATAGGTAGCAATATCCAGCACTGAGCTCTGCTCTACCAGCAGACAAAGGGAGATGGCTGCTGTCACCTCTCTGCTCCCCAGACACAGCCTTCCTCCCTTTTGTGGGATTGGGATGGAAACATGACATCAGGGCTACAAGCCCTGGGAAACCATGAGGCTGGACAAGTGCCCTGGCAGCAGGGCTGGCAGAGCCTGGCCTTGCTCCCAGCCTCATCCCTATGATGTGCAGCCAGCCTGGTTTGAGGACACTTTCCCACACAGCCTTACAAAGGACCCTTCCCCTGAGACCTCCCTATTGTGGGATGAGAGCTGGGACACTTGGGCTCCTTGTCTTGATGTCCAGAGCCTGGGAGGTGACATAGAAGAGACAGACAGTGTCTCTGCCACCTGGGATGGAAGAAGTGACCTAAAGGCACAGCCCAGCCTCCATGGGGGCGAGGAACTGCACACTGAAAAGCCAGAAAAAACCCTCTCACTGTGGGGAGCTCAGGAAATGGGAGTTATCCCAGCACAAACCCAGGCCCCTCTGCCCTGCAGCTGTTTGTTGTACCCAAGCAAAGAATGACACAGGCTGTGAAGCACTGAGCCAAATTGAGGAAGTGTCCCCAGGCAGGCAGGAGGAAGCAGCCATGCTGAGCAGACACACAGTCCCCTGCCTGCACCTCCACCACATGCACTTTGACTGCATTCCTGCTCCTGGGGCATCTGCAGCACCTGAACTGGTACCTGTTTGGATTTGGCTGCTGCAAGGGTGGCTTTGGAGGCTTCGTGCTCTCCTCTGGATCCAGGCTGCAGCTGGAATCAGGCAACCAGAACCTGGTCCCTGCCAGGAGCAAGGGCTCTAACTCATCCTGATGCTCAAGGCATCTTTGTCCACAGAAGGGTCAGATGTGGCAGTAAAACTGCCTGTAACCTGGAAATGTTCCACTAGAACAAGGACCAGACAGAGAAGCTGCATGTTACAATACAGTGGGGCCATTTTCCTGTCAGCCTGGTTGAATCCATGGTTAAGATGCCACTCATGGGATAGGAGGAACACCATGCTTTATGTCTCAGAGGAGGATTACCCAATGCTTTTGCCACCACAGAAAACCACACAGAAATGTGGGGAAAGCTCACAAAAATTATTAGAAGCAACAATCAATTTCATTTCTATCCTAGTCAGACTCCTGTTAGTCCTACAGGACACAGTCTGGCCATGCCCTGAAACTCCACATTCAAACACTAACATTTGTGCTCTCCCCTGCAGGAACCCCTCTTCTCTTCCCTCCAGCCCTGACTCAGTTGTCTCTCTCTCTCTCCTTTTATGCAACGCAGCTCCACTTCCTCAGCAGCCACAGCTCACTCAGTGCTGGCAAGAAACACTCCCACATCAGTGCCCAGGCTGGAGGCACTGTGCCAGCAGGGCAGCTTCACTTCTGCACTAATGCTACTGCCTAAATTCAAGATACATTATTTCATTATTACTCTCCCCCAACTATACCCCCCCTTCTAAATAATAAATATTGAGCTATGTGAAATCAGAATGTGATGCTATAATTAGACACCCCTACAGCACACATGGCCAGGTTGCACAGCACAGCTCAGAGCTCCTGGGTGAAGCTCCATTTCCATTTTATTCACATTACAAACAAACTCCACACAAAATCCCCCAAGTGTTCTTGGTTACCAAGCTTGGTGCAGATGACAAGGCACTCTCAGAGCATGCAAATAGATTTGCCTGGTTTGAAACTAAACCAGAGATGAATTCCAGTCACTAGTGGGTGTCAGACCACAGCACTAGACTCGAGTTAGTCAGAAGTAAAGCCTCCAGCACACATACAAAGCTGGTATCAGGTCTTTAGCATCAACTGTTTGCTCAGTATCTGCCCCCAGGTATGGCACACAGCTTCCTAATGCAGATGCAGCTTGTCACAGTCCTCTGCAAAACATTGACTTGATTGAGCCAAGCACTACTACCAGATCAACACATGTTTTTAATTCAATTATTAAATTATGAGCTCAAAACAATAGACAGGCTCCAAACTCCAAGGTCTCACTGCTCAGCCCAATTTCTGTTTTATCTTCAAAGCAGCAACAGGACAGCCTCCTGCCGGAATTTGTTCCTCCAGCAGCACCAGGAAACATCAGACTAGCTGCAGTAACTCCATAATAAACTGGAAACATATTTCATATTACTCATTTTCAGCTCACTAACATGGCTGTCGTGCTGTCCTTTTTAAAGGATGAGGTGTAAGGAAATGCTGTAGCAGTGCCTGCTTTGCAGGAAGCCTGGAGATCCTGGTGGCAGTGACAGCCATATGACAGCAGTACTGTGAGCTACAGCCACCAGCTCTGTATGCAGCTCCCTCACCTTCCTGATATGGTTTACAACCAAGTGTTTGTGCATTTCACACCCAGTGGACACAGAATTCAAACATTTATTGATTCATCCCCCCTACTGACTCCACTTGGCAAGAACTGGGAAGCACAGGGCCCAAACCTTGCCAGCTGCACACCCAACCTGTACAACTGAACCTGCACCTGCCAAACAACAGCAAGAAGAAAAAAACCCAACAGGGTCAACATTTTAGATGTGTCATGTCCCAAGATTACCACCAGCTGTCAAGAACTTTTATGTAATCAAAAGGATCTGAAAAGGCAGTACCAGAGGTCAAAGACAGGTCTTCAGCTGTCCCTAGTCAGCACCAAACTTTTGAAAGAAAAGAGAGTATTACCTAATTCCACCTAAAACTGAGACCATTCTCCCAAACACAAGTTTTCTGCATTATCTGCAGGATGTGGACTAAATAATTCAAAACTTCACTGGATCTAGGTCACTGAGACAGGTTTGTTTTTCAGCAAGAAGTCCCAGAGGGATTGGCTATTTATTTTTAATTGGTGCTGAATTCCAATGTCATACTTAAGGATACTCAATAGCAGATGGAGCAGATTGGCAAATTTCAGCTTGTTGAACCTGGGCTCCTTCTCACTCACAGAAGATAAAACCACAGACAGCTGCTGTCATGCCTCTGGCCCATAAAGGTCCACAAGTTACTGGTAAGAGATGTGACAGAAGTCTCAGGTACAGTAAGCTTATCTTCCAGTTACAGCCCAAGGTTACACACACACACACCTCCAGGAGTCTCCTAAATGACAATGGTTGGAAACCTATCCAAGGAGAAAAATCCATGGAACAATTTCTCTTGGCGACCATGGAAGGAGTCCTAGCAGAAGTACCAGTGCTATGTGGATGGTAACCTTTCTGAGCATCTCCCAGAAGAGCTATCAGGCTCATTAGGTGTACACAGTTCATAGAATTGTGAAGGCTTCTTCACTTCTTCCATCCCAGGTGGCTGAGAAACTCCCTTTTTTAACTCCCAAAAATTTTTTGCATGGTTGCAGTTACTGTGTCAAACAGATCAGAGTCCAGTGGTAACCAACCCTTACTTTTGACTGTGTTGGTTTTTCCTCCTCTTTATCTACTTGCATGTAATAATGGCAGAGAACCAGGAAATGGCATCTGCACAAAGTTCAAACTAATTTCCCTATTAAAGGCCTTGCACAACCCTTTTTACAGCAGACCTTTAATGATGTCTTCCAGTTACAAGGCTGAGATTACAGGCATACTCAAGTAACTTGGGCTGGTCACAAATACTTTCTGGCAAATGTTTTCTTTTTCACATGCCTTTATCAAGGGAGACAGCAGTGATTATGCCCTCTTCATCTTCAAAAGGATACAAATAATAAGAAAAACAATTATCTCCACATGGCACATAACTAACTTCTCAAAGCTGCTTTATCACAAGCAAGTCACTTGCATCCTAAGTACTAAAAATGCAACAAACTATTTAATGTATCAGTCAATATTAAGCATCTACCAACTTTATCACACATCTCCATTGACATTTCCATACAAAATACAGAGCTTATTGCTCTGTTCAATTAGGTCAATCTGGGCACAACAAACTTCAGAGAAACTCTGTGAAACAGCTTAAAAAGGGTGTATTTAGAGGAAGTATTGGTTGTGCAGACATGGAAGTATCCAACTTCCAAAACCAATCTCTGCAGGATACCTCAAATTGCATATAACACCTGAGACATCAACATATGTTCCATTTTAAAAACCTAATATTTTATTCCTCACTCCCTAAATTCCTTGTCATATATTCAGAACAGCATGAGAAAGGATGAGGGATTTTAGCTTGGAATTACCCCATCACTACCAGCCCAGAAGCTCTGTCCCTATGGATCTTGTGCAGAACTCTGTGGGACAAATTCACCCCAAGCTCTCATATCAGTGCTTCTGAAGAGTTCTGGGGTTTTTTTGTTACCTGACTTTACTGGGTGTTTTGTACCAGTACTTTCTTCTGCAGAAATCAGACCTTCAATTCTTTAGATGTCCAGTATGTTCAGTGGTTAAAAACTTAACTGCAAGCAGAACTCAGTATAGCCACTGCCCCTATCAAAATGATTTTCAGCCATTAAAACTGAGGCAGATATTCTCAAGACTCTTGATCTGTCAACCTCCTGATTCTTTCTCATCTAAAACCAAATCATAGGACCAGAGTTCTGAACTGTAAAATTTAGAGTACTGATTTTTTTTTAATTACTTAACAACCTACACTGCTTGCATGCCTCTTCCACTGACCCAGTAATTACCTCATGATTTGATTGCTGTGCACACCATGAGCCACATATCCGTAATATGCAACTCCCTGTGACATGCACCCATATCCAGCAGCTACAGCAAAAGTCAAACAATGGGGCTACTGTTTCAGCCTTGCCTACTGGCCCACTTTTCCAGCCAAGGGTTTTGCCTCTTAGCTTCCTTTCAGTACCACGAGATCTGAGCAACCATTGCAGCTTTCCTTAAAAGTTTCCCTTTCTGGAGTCCTAGGACATTGTTAACAAACAAACAAAAAACAATAGTTGCTGGCTTATGAAGGGAAAAAAACCCCAAAAGACACTTGAAAAACAGACAATTAGAAATACACCAGATGGCAAGTTCAGAATTTTTAAGCCAGTAACAACTCTGGGAGCCTAGGTCTAGCCTGGGAGAGGCTTGGGAGGAGATTTATGTATGTATTTGTAGAACTGACAATACCTTACCTGGCAGTATCAGACAGGTGTAGAAAAAAGCCTCCTGTTCACCTAAAACTTTCTCTTTGGCCATGCTGTCACTCAGCCTTCAAGCCAGGCTGCCTCATCACACCCCATTCTCCTCCCCCAAAGGCAGGGTGCCCTCTCCTCATGTCCCCAGGAGCCATCTGCTCCAGCAGCACTCCCACACACCGGCTGCCAAGCCAGGATGCTGCTGGCACAGCCTGGAACAGAGCAGCTCACAGCTCAGCCCTCTCCTGAACAGAATCACAGAGCAGACATGGCTGGAAAAGACCTCCGAGATCACAGAGCCCAACCATACACACACACACAAGCAAAACCCCTACAACACGCCACTGGAGCACACCCTGAAGCACCACATCCACCCCCTTCCTAAACCCCTCCAGGGACTGTGACTCCACCACCTCCCTGGGCAGGCTGCTCCACTGCCCGACCACTCAGTGAAGAAATTATTCCTGATGTATGATCTAAACCTCCCCTGCTACAGCTTCAGGCCATGTCCTCTGGTCCTGTCACCATTCACTGAGGAGAAGAGCCCAGCACCCACCTCCCTGCAGCCTCCTCTCAGGGAGCTGTAGAGGTTCATGGCGTCTCCCCTCAGCCTCCTCTTCTCCAGACCCCACAGGCCCTTCCCTCACCCACTCCTCCCGTGTCCTCCTTCCTCTCCAGGCCCCTCACCATCTCTGTACCTCTCCTCTGGAGACGTTCCAGCACCTCCATGTCCCTCTTGCAGTCAAAGCTCAGCCCTTCTCCCCTCACACACCAACCCCCCCTCAGGGAGCTGCTGTGACCTTCCCCTCCTGCAGCCCAACCCCAGCAGCAGCCCCGGGGAGCACCTCACCCACCGCGCCCCTCAGAGGGCCTGACAGGACCAGGCCATGGCGGCACCGGGTGCTGGGCAGGCACCACAACAAGGAACTGTGCATCCGGGATCACAGAAGTTTACATAGAAGTTTTGAGTTGGAAAAGACCTTGAAGATCACGTAGTTCCAATCCCCTATATGGGCAGGGACACTTCCCACCAGCCCAGGTTGCTCCAAGCCCCACCCAACCTGACCTTGGACACTGCCAGGGATGGGGCAGCCACAGCTTCCCTGGGCACCCTGTGACAGGGTCTCACTACCTACATAGGAAAGAATTCCTTCTAACAGTTTAAAGCCATTACCCCTTGTCCTATCACTAATGTCCTTGCAAAAAGTCCCTCTCCATTTTTCCTGTGGGCCCTTTTCATGTACTGGAAGGCAGCTGTAAGATCTCTCTAAGAGCCTTCTCTTCTCCAGGCTGAACAACCCCAACTTTCTGCCTGTCTTCACAGGAGAGGTGCTTCAGCTCTCTGAGCATCTTTGTGGCTGTCCTCTGGACTCACTCCAAGAGCTCCATGGCTTTCCTGTGCTGGGGACTCCAGAGCTGGACACAGTACTCCAGGTAGGGTCTCAAGAGCAGAAGGGGAGAATCACCTCCCTTGACCTGCTGGCCGTGCTTCTGTTGCAGCCCAGGACAGGGTTGTTCTGTCTGGGATGCAAGCACACGTGGCTGGCAGACACCTGGAAGGTCTGGCTCTGCAGCACCCCTGGACTTGCCACACCTAGCTCTTCCCACGGCTCTCTCCTGCCGAGGAGCAGTTACATTCCTGCCTCTCTTCATTCTTGCAGGAACAGGAGCCTGTGGCCACCCAGCTAGCTCTGCTCTGTGCTGGGGAACATGTAAAATCATGCCACAGCTCATGGATTTAGTAGCTAAGGTCTGTGTTTGCCCACGCTTATGCTTTTGGAAGAAAAAGTCTTAGCGTTCACCTGGCTTCGAGCTACAAAAATGTTTCTGATCCATGCTGTTAACCTAAAGGAGTGCTAAAAATCTTTTCTAATACACGTCTCAAACGAACAATGCACTGTGATCTGAGCTAAGCAGCTGGCACAAAAGACTGAATTAAGCAATGCTTGTGTGGCTTGGCACTCCCTGGCAAAACTGAAACGCAAGCACAGACTGACATTCAACTGATCCTGAGCCAGGATCAGTGTTGGAGAAGCAGGGTTACATATAAACTCCCTGAAGTTTCATTATTTGGTCCAGAAAGATTCTGTTAAAAGCTTTTGGATAAATTCAGCCCCAAAACACAGAATACAGACACAGACCTGCAGATACCTACATCCTTTTGAATTGTTTGCTATGCCCCCAAGCCCACCCAACTCATTGCAATTAATTATCCCACCACGACCTACACTCTTCATCTAAGCCCTGCCAGACCCAGACCTCAGAACAAGCAATTTTTCACATTTCAGGAATGGTTTCAGCTGCAAGCTTAGGGTGTAGACAAAAGAGCATTGGACCTCAGACTCCCAGCCCATTATAGTTGGAGATATGAGCATTTCCAGGGCATGCATCCATAGGACACCACCACCCCCTCAGAACTATATTTCAGGACCACCAGGCTTAGAGGAAACTGAGACTGACTGTCACACAGGTCAGGGGTGCTTTGTGTGTGTGTGCTGGCTCCCTGCTTCTCACTTTGGCAGGTCCATCTGTGCTACTTTTCTGTGGCTTGCAGCAGGAGTGAGGGCTGTACAACCGCACAACAGCTCCATGTGTGTTCATGCATGTACATGCACACTGCCCCCCGTAGAACCAACCTCTGCACCCCAGGCAAATGTCAGGCAGAGTGTTTTTCCCCAGGGACATCCCCTGAGGGCCTCTTTGCTAAAAGAGGCTGCTGAGTGGATGTTTGGGGTGGAAATTGTCAGCTGCAGGGAACACCACTGCCTCCAGGCTGAGTGCAGGCAGCCAAGCTCCCTCAGCTGTCCTTTGGCACATGGCCTGGGATGCATGACAGGCATGTCACCAAGTGTGACAGGTCACAGAGACACCCCCAGCTCGAAGGCATCCTGCTGAGATCTGGGGAACCCTGCCAAAGTGAAGCTTTCCTTTCTGGAGCATCCTCAACCCACTCCTGTTTTCAGCATGCCCTTCTCCTCCTCCCCTTCCTCCCTGTCTAGCAAGGCTGCATTCTGCTTGCTCCCTGAAAGAAATAGGGCAAACATAACCTGATTAACCAAGGGGATTTGGGCAGGAAGGGCCGGGGGGGAGGGTAATACAGAGAAACACAGAGCCTTTCCCTCTCAAAGCAGCTCTTGCCTATTCAATAATTAAAGTGTTCTGAGGTGACTCTGACTTTGGGATTTGCTATAAAAGCCTCTCGTAAACTCTGCCTCAGCATGGAGATATCAAAAGAAAGAGAACATTTGGTCTGACAAGCTAAAATTTCTTTCAGACTCTGAGGTCAGTCAGAAGCTTAAAATCAGTTGCATACAAGCCTGTGACTCCATTTTAAAACATAAGGGCTCCTCTTGCTGTTGTGCATCTATTAACAGCTTGAACCCAGCCTCCATTTTGCTGGGCTGTCTCTGAAGCATGGTTTAGATATTAATGAAGCTTTTTCTCCATCTCTGGAAAAATATTCAAGGCTGCAGCAGCTTGTGCAGGCTCATATGGATAAGGAACACATTACACAACCTCACCTCCAGGGCCATTTTGGTATTGTTTTCTGCCTATCCATTCTTCCTTTCTTAACTTAAAACATGCAGATGTTTTAGGTCAAAAATGCAAAGCTATCCACACACATTTGCCTTCTCTGGCCTTCCAAGGAGCTATTTTTGTTGCTCTTATATGCCTAAGAACTCTCACAGAGGTCATGCACTGAACTCAGTAAGCTTTGCCTAAGAGATATGAAATGTTAGATTATTTTTAATTATATAATTATTTTAATTATTATTATTTTAATTCTCTGTATAACCTTATATCCTATTGACTCCAAACCTCCAGATGTTGTTGTTGCATGGGAGCATATTTTAAAAGATGGTGCAAGATTGAGATTGTTATCCAAGGAACTGTTATTCAAGAAACATACATTCAACATTACACCTAAACATATACAAACAGAAATAATGACAACACATCCTTATTCCAGAACCTTCCAATTTTTTTCCTCAGCCTTCAATTGCCTCCACTTCAAGACCAAGACTGGAGACAGAAATACTACTTAGCTCTGGAAGTTTCAAAGATAAACAGGTTTCTTTTCCTTGTTGGGGCCCTCTGGGGGCACAAACAGTCGATGAGATTAAAAATGAAGGAACACCAGGCTCACAATAAACACACACACACTGATGCTCCAAAAATAAAGCAGAATAAAGCAGATACTGTGTACAGCTGACAAAAAGGAGAATATAGTGTGGGGAAAGTGTTCAGGAGACCCAACCTGCAGAGATCCAGCTCTTAAGCACACATGTGCATGCACACACACAGAGAAATCAGTGACACTGTCTCCTAGCACCTCACATTGCCATCATAGTGACATCTTTCAAAAGGGACCTGCACTGATACATTGCTTCATAAGGCCAGAACTGCATAGGGTCTAGGCTTACAACTGAATCTGGATAAAGTCATGAGAAAGACAACACAAGGCTGGAGATAGCCACTGAGAAATGGCATACTTTGCATTTACCACCCAGGAAACAGACATGTTACAAGAGCCATGGGAGCTAAATCTGAGATTCTTCCTCCCTTTGGTAACATCCACTTCTTTAAACAAGACTCCCCATAGCTTGCAAAACAACAAGGCCATGCCCTGCAAATGTTTGCTAAACATTTGTGCAATAACATCCAAATACATGGACAGAGGGTCCACAAGCCAGAAGCCCTGCATTTAGCACAGCACTGTGAAAATGATTCACTAGCAGTCTGTAGGCAAGCAACAACCTTTCATTTGCTATTTAAAATTTGACTGTAAATAAGAAAATTGAATTAATTGATACAGGTAAGGGTCAGTATTTGTGAAACGTTCTTGAAAAACACAGCATACTAAGACAAGCACCATATTTGGCCACTATTCTGCCTCACTCTGCTTCCACTTCCCTGTTCTGTTCCACCTCTTCAGCTGATGAGCTCTCTGCTGAGAAGCTGTATGTCTGCACAGTGCTTGCTGTGCTCCTGACAGAGATGCTCAGCTTGGTTCTTTGTTGAAGTCTATGAATGATTTCACTATGTCTGCAGAGTGGAGCTGAGTCAAAAGACTACTGCATGATGGCAATGCAAGCTGCACCTCCCTCCAGCCACTTTTATTTTCCTCTGACATCACTGCCATGGTTTAGACCTTTGATACTGAGTCACGGTGCAGCAGATCAAGTTTCAACTAAGAAATGTGGGCACTTAGAATTAAAAAAATGAATGGAAGAAAATTAAGATCTCAACAAAATTCTCTCTTGAAAGGATTTTAAATCACCCCCCCTTTACCTGCCAAGCCACACTCTGAACCTACCCATGGTCTGAGGGCTCACATCCAGCTTTGCTGTGAGTAGCACCAACCCACAAGCCTGGGGAAAGTGGACGCCACTGAACACCCACAAACATATAGCTGCAGGACATATAGATAATGGTGGAAATACCTAACAGTACAAGCTAGGACAACTCAGTCATCCAGGAAATGGCATATGTCTTTCTTTCCCTTATCTACCTTCCACTTATAGAATAAAATTAAACAGAACAAAATATAAAAGCCCATGGAGCAGAACTTTCAGAGAAATAAGGCAACAGCTTTCCCCTGGGGGATAGTTCCACATCCACCCCAGCACTATGTTCTGCTGGCAGTACAACTGGTGTAAAGAGTGTTTAAAAACTCTGCCTGGTAACCTTTCAGGACATTACCTGTTTCACAGTCATATCACCCCAGACCCCTGGAGCTTTGTGTTCACCCAGAGAGCTGACAACAACCACTACCACAGCAACAAAAAAATAAATTAGTACCTTGTGCAGAAACAGCAAAGTTCCTTTTCCCCTCCGAGAAGAGCAGAAGAGCTGAACACACTCCTCAGGACTGCTGCTTTAGGGCTGAGCCAGCTCAGCTGCAGCACTTTTGAAGAGCTCTTTTAGAGAGCCTCAGGTGTGGCCCAAATGTAGGGACTGAAATGAAAGCAGCTGGTTGCCTACTTCCATTTGGTTGCTAAGATAATTGAAGTGCAAGCTAAACTTCACCTTCCTTCTCCAAGGAACAGATGATCAATTTCACATTCACACATTTTCCATATTCAGTGGGCATTATCTGAGAACATCAACACGTGGGGTAGACTGTGAGGTTGTTGTGGCATTCAGGCTCTAAAAGGAGACTGCAAAATGACTTAATCATTATCTCTTGATTTCTGGCCTTCTCATTCACTCCACCTGAGGCACAGAACTGGGTTTTATTCACCAGGGCTCATAAAAAAGTAATGAAAACTAACACATATGTTACAAGTTCCAGAAAATGTTGGGAGCTGTAATGTTATGCTTCATGGCACTGGTGTCTCCAGGAAAAACTTTAACAAGTGGCATCCTGCATGCTGAAGTGTGTCCTTAATGAAAACACAGGCCAAACTATTTTTAATGCCTGGGACTTTCTTGATCCTGTAATTTTATGCTGCTTATGTGAGAGCTTCCTTTTGCAGAGTCCCTGCTGTGATGCTGAAGTCTCAGAAATGGATGGAGGAGATAAAGGGGTGAATTCCCACTTTACTTGTGCACTGTTTCTGTAGAGCAGGATTTTTGGATAGGAGAAAATACATAACCTGCTATCATTTTGCATACACAGGTGGTCAACCAGATATGTAAGGTCTGAAATGCTAGAAAAGTATCTCCCTCCATAGGAGAGGCTTTACTGTGTCATGAAAGGTACTGTGTCCCGAGTACCCCAAATTATTAGAAAACTAATCTTTGCAGGACTCTCTAGTTCCTTACCCTGAGCTAACCAGCTCTTTGACATATGATATGCTATAAAGGATCCTAGGGAGATCAAACCTGACAGCTGCAGAATTACTATGAATACTAAAATAAGGCCAAGGGGGTCTCTGCTCCAGATAGAGTGCAGGGACTTGCCTCTGACCTTTTGCTGCTGAACCTGCCTGTTCTCTTGAGCTGTCAAGAAGCAGTGGCAGCAGTCCACAGCCCTCCTCTAGCCCTGCTCTCATATCCCTCCAGCTCCTTACAGTAATTTATAGAAAGTCTACACTTCTTGTAGCCTTCCAGGAACTCAAGAGCAAGTTAGGTAACAGTAAGGATGCATTAATTAATGCTCCTTTTGACAACAGCAGGCTGGTGATGAACGGGATGAGATATCTTTGTGACTTTGGCAAAGATTGAATAGTGGTTCTTGTCCCCAGGAGTGCTTTTCCACCTCTCTCTGACCACCTGATTTGTCTGAGATTCCATTTCCTGCAGTTCCTGAGTACTCAGAATTGCATCAAGGGTGTGGGTTTGGCTTAGAGAACCCTGCACAGTGACTCATGTTTCCATGTGTAAATCAGTTTCTACAGAGAAGCAAGACAAAATCACATTCAGCTACCTAGAGTGATGATTTAGGAACCTATTGCAAGAAATATAGTTAGCTTTAATTTTGTATTGAGAAAATCATTGCAAGGAAAACATTTTTATCTTTAGCTTAATACTGAATGCATAATCCACTGCTGCTGTATTTGCAAACATAACCAGCCTTCAAAGAGGAAAAGAAAAACGGGTGTAACTTGGAGGTTCTGAGTATTGAAACATGTCAGCCAGAAAACAGTCTGCAGTCAAAAACACACATCTGTCGAAAGGGTGTTGTAGAAACCTGGGATCTTCAGAAATTGTCAATTTTTTACACAGGTCTCCATGTATATTACCCTGGTGTGCATTTAAAAATAGGCTGCAGAAACACGTATGTATGGAAATGAGATTGCATCAGCTCGCCCCTCCCCTGCAGTGACAGTGCACAGAAAAAGCAGGCTGAAGCAGCAGGAGCATCCTTACCCTGCCTGCCTCTATGGACCATGTACCTGTTACTGCAAGCCAAGGTGAAATTCATCTTTTAGCTCTCAGTTTTCGTAGGAGATCAGTTCACATGGTCTGATGTGGTGATATTGTCCAAATCTGAGGAAGACAAAATATGGAATTTTTTCATGGAGTATGAGCCAACTTCCTATACCTTACCCTGAGAAGTATTTTGAAACTGGAGGAATTCTGGCTCTGGGAGGTCTTCTGCTGTTCACAATTTAGCAGAGTGCCAAGCTACTCCATTTTGAGGTCCAGGACTCTGTGGTTCAGGTGAAGAACCTCCAGCATTTTATATTTACTTTGCAAAGCTAAATTGTTTCATAATTAACAAATGTTTAATCTGTGAAAGCTAATACTGAAGAGAGAATAATCAGGCTGAGAAAGGGCCAAGCTTCCCCAGAGAGAGACATTTCAAACATTCCCACCACTCAGTCAACACCACCCCTCACTACTGCAATGAAAGGCAGCAGCAGAAAAAGAACAGGATGAATAAAACTGCTTATATGTACAAGTGAGGAAAGTCAGCAGCATCCCTACAATCAAAGTCAGTCATGTAAGAGATCAAAACAGACCTGGCCTTCCAAGTGCAAGAAAAATGCCATTCATTTTTTCACTCCATTCTGTTTGTGTTGTTCTGAGCCTTCTCTGATTGAAGCCCTCTGAGGCAGAAAATCAATGTCAATCATGTCAGATGACAGCTTTTCTCCTGAGCATCTACTGCTGCTACTAAGATCACAAAGGACACATAAAAGAAAAAAAATTGGCTGTCGCAGCCTTCTTCTCAGTTTTGTAATTCAGGTGAATTAACACTGGTGTAGTAAAAACTGACATTATTTTTTAGTAAAACAGTCCTGCTGATCTGCTTATCATGAAAGAAGATATGCTGGGACCAGGATGGTTTGAAACATCCTTGTCAGCTTGCTTTGGGCTGCTCTACTAAAGGTAGAACTGAATAGGCACCACACAGCTAAGGATAACCTGCTGTTTTATGTTAGAAGTAACAGAGATTTGTTCTTGGTTCTGTTCTTGGTAACAAGCAATACAAACATGAGCAAGTTAAGATTTTAATAGAAATTATATCCTAAAAACCATGCCCAATTTTGTTTTGTAAAAACCACAGGATAAGAACAATCTTGTAATACCACCATTCTTATCTTAGGAGCCTTGGTCTCACTTTGACAGCAGTAAAATGCCACACACTCTACATCAGTTACACATTTTTAAAATGCTCATTAATTTATCCATCCAGCCTTGTTTTAGAAGCCTCTTATCTCACATTTAAACCTTTCAGAAGCAAAATTTTTATTGGGAGAAAATATTTCTTTGTCATCTTCATTCCTGTCAGATGTTAATTTTCTGTCCTGCCCAATATCTGGAACCCAAAATCTGGATGAGATGTCTGGTCCCATTCATATAAAGCCACTGTAAACAGATTCCTGGGATGCAAAACTAAACTATTTAATCCATCCTTTAGACTTGTGGTAGAACAAGATGCTCAGTGAGCTCAGCATAATTCAGAATGACAGAAGGAAATTATATGGTTTCCTTTTATTCTTCAATCATGTGGCATTAAGCCTACTCAGCATCTACCCCCCCTTTCCCTTCCTTAGCTACCAGTGTCTTCTGACATGGCACAACTCACAAGCATCCCTCATTCATTAAGCAGCAGCAAGGAACAAAGCACACATAGCTTTGCAGCTGATAAGGTTATTACATTTAACCTGCTTCAGCAGACAAGATGGTCTTTATATTTATAATAAAATTTTGGGGTTTTTATGGCTTATTTCATGTAAATCTCCTTATTCTATGTTTCAAGCATTTCTAGATATTTTTTCACCTATTTTTTGTTTTTTCTGATTTGCCATTGGACTGTAAAAGAAACAATGAGGCTTTAGGGTCCCATTCCCATCAGATCACCGTAGCAGAAGGGAATTGTCACTGGGATGGTCTGGGAAAACAAAAAAGAATCCTTGTGAAACAAGAATGGGAAAATAACAGTAACCCAGCTATTCACACAAGATTAAATTAATGTTTCCCTGATTTTCGGTAAGGATGAACATGTTAATCCATAGGGTAAAGACAGGATGCCTAAGAGGAAGGGTGGAGGGGAGAAATGGGTATGGGATAATAAATGAACACAGGCAATTGGCAAACAAAACCCTCAGTCTGCTCTGCTCCAAGTGGAGGAACCAGACTTTCTCATTCCCAGAATCCTGGTGCATAGTAAGACAGAAATCCAGATATAAAGATTATAGGTAAATTTACAGACTTGGAGGCATTACCACAGGACTAGAGAAGAGCAAGTGTTGGAGAAGTGAGGCACGGTGGAAGCATTTTGGGCTTGTGCTTTGGATGTCTGTGCAGTTCTTCGGGAAAACTCGTGGAGGGAAGTTTAAGTACAAACACAAAATTCAGTGAATAAATGAATAAAAGGCAGCATGGGCTTACTAATAAAAAGTTTTGTGGGACAACTGTGTAGCACAGTATAAAACTGAAAGCCCTCAGGCGTGCAGGAAATAATGTTTTTTGCTCTTTGCTGGTGTCCTAGCAAGCAGTAAGCAACGTGACAGAGTTTAGTGGCCAAGGAGGGTGACAGGGAGCCAACAGCATGGTGTGACTGTGGGAATGGCAAGTGGGAGCCCAGTCAGGGTATTTCCAGCAGTGACAGGAAAACACGAGTGCTCTGCCCTGTCTGAGGCACTGCTGAGGAGACTGAAGCGCTCCATCTGCAGCCTCTCCCGAGAAACCCCTTCACTCCGAGTCCCGCAGCGAGGCCGTTCCGGGACCAGAGCCGGGAAGGTTCTGCTTATGTAACTTAACCACCGAGTGGGAATTACATGGGAATACACAGCCATCCTATGTCTGTAACAAAGAAAAAAACCTGAGACATCTACAGAGGGACATGGCAATCAGGTTCCCAGCCACGGGACCCGAGGCTCCATCGGGAACACAGGCCGCAGACCCGCAGGGTTTGTGCCGACGGGGAGCACAGGGGTGGTGTGGCCGGGACAGGAGGGTAGGAACAGCTTCAACGCCCCTCGGAGCTCCAGAGCCGGAACGGCTGGCGGGTCCGTGCCCTCGAGCCAACGTTTCAGACGTTTCCACCCATCCCGGTCGGTAACAGCAGGCGGGAGATCTTCCCCGAGGGCACGGACCCCCTTGTGCTAGCACACGGGTTCAACTCCCTCAACAGCCCCTAAAGAGTGATTCTGGAGAGCCCCAGGCGGGGCTGAGTCCCTTCCCCAGCTTCCCAACGTTCCCGGCTTCACCCTCAGTTTCCCCGCTCCCATCCCGAGCACGGTCCCACCGCCCCCTCCTTCCCCACCCCGACGTGTCTCCGGGCACGTCTCCACCGCCGCGGCCCACCCACCGCACGTCACCCGCCCGGCCCTTACTTAAAGCCCGTGGACACCTCCCCCCCCGCCGTAACCGCCGCTGCCGTTGTGGTGAGGACGCTCGGTACGTGCGATCGCTCCGGTGGGTTTTGGGGAGGGGGAGGTGGGGGCTTGAAGAGAGGGGGGGTGTGGGCAGCGCTGGCCACCAGCCCCCCGGGTGAGGAGCCACCGGGCACAGCCTCGGAATTCATCCCGGGGAGGCACCACGCCCTGCTCGGCGGCCTTGTGCACCATTTCCAACACCCTGCCCTGACTGGGGATGTGCACTGACTGCCTCGTCATCCTCCCCCTCTCGGCTCCAGCCTGTTAATTAACTTACTTGTCTTAATCGGTAAAAGCGTGCGTGGGCCTCGGGGAGCTTGCGGGGAGCGAGCCCGCAAAGGGCGGTGCGGGTGGGCTGGGGGCTGTGTTTGGAACAGAGCGTTCACGTCCCACCTCGGCTACTGGGTCTCCCTCTTCCGTGTTTTGGCACTCTAAAAAGAGAAAAAAAATGTGAAGTGCCACAGGAATGGTGGAGTGGATGCTCCTCTGAGCCCTGCACGTGGAAGTTCTTCCAGCGCAGAGGGAGAGCTTGGCACATGGAGAGAGTGTGCACTGTGCTGGGCCACGCTTCAGGAGGCTTTTGCAAATGAAGACTGACGGAACCTGATCAACTCTTAACTAAATACGGGCCCTGCTGGCTTCCTGTCCCTCCTCGCCCCAAACTCGCAGCGCTGCGTGGCCCTTCCTGCCCTGAGCCGGTCGCTGCCTGTTCAGCACTGGCTCCAGAACCCGGCTGTGTCTGGACCTGCATCCTGCTGCCAGGCTGCCCCGGGCTCTGCGGTGGGGCAGGAGCTGAGCTGCTGCCAGTGCAGCGCTCCCCGGCTGAGCAGGGTGTCAGCTTCTGCGGGGACCCGAGGGGAAGGTCAGTGCTCCGACGTGGCATTCCAGTACGCCCGTGGCTGTCGGATTTAGAACCCGTGTAACCAGGCTGCCACGCAGCTGGTAGCTGAGAAAGTTGAGAGAGAGAGAGAGAGAGATGGTATCACCAGGCTCCAGACGTCTGAATTCAAAATTGCACAGTTCTCACTTAAAAACAAATCCGTGAAGCTTACTTTGAGGATCACGCTGTGCTTAAGAAGGGTTTGTTGAAGTGTTGGAGCTTCAGTTCTGGGAAGCCTTCAGGGCGTGGTGTGCCAGTTTTTCAGGGGAGCAGAATGGAGATTGCCAGATCATGCTGTGATTAGAAGTACTAAAATGGCTTCCTTTGCCTAAATGTAATATGGATGATCATTCTAATGCTGCTGGAGTGCCACACAGCTATATAAGCAGTGGTTCTCAGGCTGAGGGAAAGCTATTGCCAGTTTAAACAGTACATTGTCATCAATAATGCAGTTTTTAAATAATTTTGCTGCATACAGGCAGTACTTCCAGATGCTTTAGGCAAGTGATTTATCTCCATTTTCTTGTCATCCTGGAATAAGGCCTGTCTTGCTTGATAAAAAAAATCTGGTTTCAGTAAAAGCTTCCAAGCCTAGAGAAATCATGTGTTGCTTTCCTTGCAGCAGTGCACCATGTCCCTCAAAGACCAGCTCATCCAAAATGTCCACAAACAGGAGGGTCATGCCCAGAATAAGATCAGCGTGGTTGGTGTGGGTGCAGTTGGAATGGCCTGTGCTATCAGCATCCTGATGAAGGTAAGTGTCAAGCTGGGGATGAAGCAGCAGACTTGTGACTATCCGAGGCATAAAAGAGTTGCAAAAAGTAATGTCTCTTATGAGACTGATTTGGCTAGCACACAACATGAACTTTTGGTTGTCCAGGTTGAGCCTGAAATGGAGCAGCAATCAACCTACTGACAGAGAATGAACAGCTGCAGTTCTTGTAAATCAGATTTATTCCATTATCAGGCAGAACATGCTCTGTGTATCATTTTTGCTTATGAGCTGAATTTATCTTTGAACAACTTCCAGATTTAAGCACTGAGGTGTCATTTTGCCTGAAGCAGATTGTGATGGAATACTTCTTTGCAGTATGGACTGGAAAAAGTGGTCCTAGACACTCTGAACTTCTCATCCTCTGTCTTGCATTATTATATGGAAAATGCTGTGCTAAAAATCAGGCTTGCTTTTCTTAACTGTTGTTCATGAACAGCTGTTGAATTATTTTTTCATCGATGTCATGCCAACTTGTACAGCATTTCCACACAATGTGGTTTGAAAAAGTACTAAACTAACTAATAGAGTGGATATCCCTGGAGACTACTTGGCAACAAGTATTTTACATGAGAAAGTTGCTTAAATAGATCACTGTTTTTAAAAGAATTAAAACTTCAATTGATGAATCAGGCACTTTGCTCAAAGAGGCAATAAACTTACTACTTAATCTTGGTCTCTTGTAGGACTTAGCTGATGAGCTTGCCCTTGTTGATGTTGTGGAGGACAAGCTGAGAGGAGAGATGCTGGATCTCCAGCATGGCAGCCTCTTCCTTAAAACACCAAAGATTGTCTCTGGCAAAGGCAAGTAGCTGGCTCTGATGTACTTACTAATTCCAAATGGAGACAGCCCCTTCAGATCTCAGAATGGGCCCTTCACTTTTTTCTGCTCAGCTGAGATTGTGTCACAGACTTTGTTAAGGCTGATGCAGCTCGGAATCCTCTGTTCCCCAGTTCATCACTCAATATATAAAGATCATTTTCTTAAGTATTCCTGCACCTTTGAGAACTATTTCACAGCCAGTTAAGCCCTGAATGTGATAACTGCTTACTTCTTGGCCAGAAATGTCTGGCATCTTAAAAGTTAGTGGCAACCTGACCAGGGCAAATGCTAGCCATCTCATGCCTTAGTTAATGTGCAGCTGCTGTGGCCACAGATAATAGGTCATGAGGGCAGAGCCTTCTCACTTTCCTGCACAGCACTTGCATGGCATCCCAACAGCTGCCCCATGCCCATCTATGCCTGAAAAGTATGCAGTACCACTGCCTGACTCCTATGTGTGAAGGCTCTGATGTGCCCTTAAGGATGCCACATGTGGCAGGGAAGCAGTCGTGAAACTTCACTTAGAGAAAAAAAAGGCCTAGGGTAACAATTACCAGAATTTTAGCACCCTCAAATTTCAGGAATCAATACTAAAAGGAATTGAGAACTGTTCTGAACAGTGTGTAGGGAGAGGCCATGTTTGACACAGGCTTTTGTCTGCAGATTACAGTGTGACTGCACACTCCAAGCTGGTGGTTGTCACTGCTGGTGCCCGTCAGCAGGAGGGAGAGAGCCGCCTGAACTTGGTCCAGCGCAACGTGAACATCTTCAAGTTCATCATTCCCAATGTTGTTAAATACAGCCCTGACTGCAAGCTGCTCATTGTCTCAAACCCAGGTTTGTCTTGTGTTGCCTTAATGTTAGCTTAGAAAATAGTCTTTTCTTCAGTAAAGAGACATCAGTATGACTGAGAACAGGCTTCTAGAAAATATTTATACACGTAACCACGTAGCAAGAAGAGTCATCTTCCCTCTCTGCACTCCGTAAGGTGGTCTTCTGAGAAGTAAACCAGATTGCCTCCAACTTGGGTCTTCAGTTGCCTTTTGTCTTTAGCATAGGACACAGTAAGAGGCACTGATAATTGCATGTGTAGCATACACAGCCTCACAGTTGTACCCTTGAAACAGTCCTTGTGTTGGCCCACTGCAGGGCCTGGCTTCACTGTGTTGTATGCCATGAAGCTAGTGTGCAGAGAAAATCTTTACATATAAATGGGAGATACCATCCTAGTTAACAAACTGCTCACAGATGGCTCTTGTTAATCATCCTTGTTCTGTTTATAGTGGACGTTTTGACCTACGTGGCCTGGAAGATCAGTGGCTTTCCTAAAAACCGCGTTATTGGCAGTGGCTGCAACCTGGACTCGGCACGTTTCCGTCACCTCATGGGAGAGAGACTGGGCATCCATCCTCTGAGCTGCCATGGATGGATTGTTGGAGAGCATGGAGATTCCAGTGGTAAGGGTGAAATCCATCGGGTTGTTGCAGAGGAGTTTTTCTGATAGTTTGTTGGCAAGAAATTTCTTCAAAAGGTACAGCAAAATGTTGTTTAAAAATCTTTGCACTGCAGCACCGTAACAATGCAAGTCCTGCTTTAAGTCTTCTGCTGCAGAGAGTAACCCTAGATGATCTGTATTTGACCTGAGCTACTCTGCTTGGAAAAGGTCATTACTGTAATCTGAGGCTAAAGTTTTCTAAGGCTAAGTTGTTCCCAGAACTCTAAAAGAAAAAAAAATAAAAAATAGAAGAAGCAAGAGGGTGAAGGTCCCTGCAAGGGACTCCCAAAGATCTGCACTAAGCTTCCTGGTAGTCATGCCATTGTCTCTACTGGCATCTCTCGATTACTTCAAGAACCATTTACAGCAATTTAAGTGCAGAGGCAAGTCTAAATGATAGGAGAAAGAGCAGCTTGCTCTTTACTTAACCTGTACTTCCTCTAGCAGCACCTGAGCAGTACTGTCTGCTTCCTGACACTCACGAGGACTCATTTGCAATAAATTCTTACTTTGAGAAACCTTTGCAAATTAGTTACTGTCATTTTAGTTCATGTTGCCTAGGTGTTTTGATTTAATGAAGGTATATTAAGACATTGTGACATCATTTGTAAAGAAAGATGCTTATTTGCTCCTGGGTTCTCAGCCTGCAAGTTAGTCTGATCTGCAGAGCAAATCTATATTTAAAGTCATATTTAAATCAGTGACGTGGGGCTGATTACTTTAGTTCTTATGTTAACTTAATTTGGGAAGGAGAAAAAACACCTTAAGTGTTCCTGTGAGGTAATCAATCTGTGTGCAACTTTCAGTACCTGTCTGGAGCGGAGTGAATGTTGCTGGTGTCTCCCTGAAGGCTCTTCATCCAGATCTGGGAACTGATGCAGACAAGGAACAGTGGAAAGAGGTCCATAAGCAGGTGGTGGACAGGTAAATACTGATTTTTTTTTTTTTTTCTTCCCCTTTTTTTTTTTTTAACATGAGAACAAATGATGAAGAGCTAGAGCACCTCTGAGCTGCAGTATCCATATCTGGATTCAAATACTGTAGTAGCCCAAAACTAATATCAAGATACAGAGATAATAGAACTTGAAATAATATTTTAAGGATTAATGTAGATTTGGCAGAGTTGATTTTTCACAGTCTTAACTTAAAATTAGGGAAGTGCTTCAACTTCCAAATTTCCAGTATAACTGTGGGAAATAAAAAATAATAGTAAAATGTAAATTAAGTTCTTCAGTTCTGAGTAAATTTTAGTCCTGGCAGCAAATCAGTTAAGCTTCTAATGTCTCCAAATCAATTAAGACACCACTAGAAGCTGTTCTTACAAACTTCAAACATTTCAGTTGGTGATCCTTACTTATTTTTACTGAGCAACTTTGTCTCTGCAGTGCCTACGAGGTCATCAAACTGAAGGGGTACACATCCTGGGCTATTGGCCTTTCTGTGGCAGATCTAGCTGAAACTATTATGAAGAATTTGAGAAGAGTGCACCCAATCTCCACAATTGTTAAGGTGAGTAGCTCCTTTTGGGTAGATTGTTTTACTGAGAACTAAAAACCTTGGGAATTCTGAAGAACAATGATAACCTAATTTAATTTCAACTGAACTTTAGTTGTAGAATACTCTATAAAAATACAGACATGCACAAATTCTAGCCTAACTATCCTTACCTACTTTTCAGGGCATGCATGGAATAAAAGAAGATGTCTTCCTAAGTGTTCCTTGTATACTGGGCAGTAATGGCATTACTGATGTAGTGAAGATGATCCTAAAACCTGAGGAAGAGGACAAATTAAGGAAGAGTGCAGACACACTCTGGGGAATCCAGAAGGAACTACAGTTTTAAGTCTGTCCAAGCAGTTCACTCTTTGCAATTTTAATGGGTTTAGTGGTTTGTCTCACATTGCACTTCCTAAGTAGGTCAAATCTTTCAATGTATGTATCAACTAGAACACACAAGCAGCTCAAATCTGAACAAAAGTTTCATCAAGATAGCATTAGGAAACTATTCTAGGGTTTTCCCTGTTCAGACACCCCTGTTCTTAGCCAGAGCTAGATAACCTAGTCAGTCTTGTACAGTGAAGTGGTGTGACAGAAATCCAGCATTCAAAGCAGCACTGCCTAGAAAACCCTTTGCCTTTTCCTCATCTTGTTTAGTGTTGGTTCAGAACAGGCAGTCAGTAACTAATTGTAACACAATGTGAAACCAAAGACTATTTTCTTGCAGTTAAAGGATTGTCAAGCCAATTGACCAACCTTCTCTGCTGGCTGAATAGCTTAAATATTTCACTATTCGTAGGTCCAAATGTATTTTCCTAACACTGCTTTTGGAATTTTTGTGGTTTTTTTTTTTTTTTTTTTTTTTTAGAGAACCTTATTTTTGTGTACTGTATCAGCTTGGTTGTAAAGTTTATCCTCTGAGAACGTTTGGAGAAAAAAAAAAAAAAAAACGGTTAAGATTTCTGAATGCAACAAGACTGTCCAAGTGTAGTACCAGCTCCAGCACCAATAAAACCACAAACTGTTCCTTCTGGCTCTTTGTTTTCTTTATAGGGCTTTGTCTCCAAGATACAGCTCCACTTGCACCCATCTAAACCCATTTTTTCAGTCACACTAATTTAAACCTTACCTGTGTAAAAGTGTTAGGTGTGCAGCTACTCTGCTGTAGGCTCCAGATATTATGTAGTGAACTTCCTAACAATTTCAGGGTAGGCATGAAAGAAAAAAACTCTGAACAGCACCTGTGCATAGAAACAATGATCAAAGCTACTCCTCAAAGTAGATAAAAATGATTTGTCCATTTTCTCTGTCACTAATATATTAAAAGAATATCCCTCATTACAAGGAAGAGGGCAAGGCTGGATGGGGCTTGGATCAACCTGTCCCTGCCTGTGCAGTGAGGCTGGAACTGGATGATTCTTAAGGTCCATTTCCAACCCAAACCATTCTATGAAAAAACTGATTCTGCATAAACCAGGTCTGTGGGGAAAAAAACCACATTGTACACAGTTCCCTAGAGGAAGAAAATATGCAAGAAGTTTTATTCAGCGTTAAGTCCACCAGCACAAAGATTACAGAAGATAGAAAGTGCATTAATAAAAGCTAGTTTTTACCAAAAAGAAAATATATTATTGATTCAAAATATCTTACACGTGAATGATGTAATAACTTACTCTGGGCACCTACTGATTAAGAGAAATATCAAGTGAATGGCTGCTTCACAAAGAAATCTAAACCTCCCAGCTGAAGTCTGAGAATTCAGTAGAGATCACTGAGTCCAGCAGTCTTCCTTGCTTTCTGCATTAGCGCCCTCAGCTGGAACTGCTTGCGAGACAGAAGACGTACATGCTGCAGAGAGAAAGAAAAAGTGGTGCTTAGCATCTCAGTTACCCTGCAGTACAAATTTTCAAACCCTGACACATTCCATGACCTAAACAGTTTGTCAGTTTTTAAAACTCCTGAATACACTGGGCACAAAATGGCTTAAAAATGACATGTAGGTGGCTAACAAGTGCAATCACTGGTACCTAGTACATACTATATAGTATATTTTTTTGAGATTTTAGTTAACTCTGCATGTGCTTTTAGCAAAGAGAAAAGTAGTAATATCTACTCCAAAGTTAGACTAATGCTCTTCCCACATAACAGTCATTTAACATTAGATAAACAGAATTAGCAAGCTACATCAGAAGGAAATAATGTCTCTATGCAGTGCATTGTACAATGGGAGTTAAAAGCAAAGCTTAAAAGTGGTAACTTGGGGGGAACCTCAACTGTTAGGAAAAGGAAGGACTGGTAACTCTTGTTAATCAGTGGCTCCTGTACAGACTATTAACACTTCAGCATCCTAATCTTTCCAGATCCAATGGCAACATTAATGACATTGACATACACATTTGATGCAGTTTTATTCCATGAAAAAAAAAAGGGGTTTAATATTTTCAAAATAACAACATATCAATTTTTTATTTCATGTACCATCATCATGCACATAAGTTCAAAATAAAGGAATGTTATTAGATAAGATTATATGAAAACTTGCAGGTGACTTTGAATCTCTAGTGGTCTTTTAGTTCTGAAATTCTTCTTTTAAAACTTTTTTCAATATATAAGTATTCATGTTCTTACAGGATCCTCTTCAGTGAAGAAATCACTAACATTAATTAGCTAAACAAGAGTGCCAAGTATTTAAACATGTTTAGAATGTCTATCTTAACACATCCTAAGAAACTACTTACCTTTAAAAAGACATCTAGATCTATCACTCCATGTCTTAATGCTTCCCCAAGATAGAAGATTGTGTCTTCAATTGCATTTTCCTCTGCATATAAGTTCAGGATCTGCTTGTAAAGTGGTGCTGTAGGAATAATAACCTCATCTATATCATTATTTTCTGACTGATTTTCCATTTTCTCTAAGGCAGAACTGAGCTCCTCATCCTTCTTCTTGAGAAGTTCAATGTTCTTGTCAACTTCAGCCTAGAAAAAAAAATATTAATTTGTTTCTTAAGTCTTCTTGTGAGACAAGTGTAAAGAAAGATTTTTAGACATGTCAGTTGAATCCTTCTCTACTCATCTCCATTACCATTTTTGTGAAAGAGCTACCCATCTATAGATTTTCTTTTTTTTCACATTTTTTTTAAAAAAGGCTATTTTAGGTAATGTCAATCCATTATCAATTTATAACTGTAGAGAAGTCTAAGGATTTTGAAGGTGCCACTTCAGAAAAATTAACCATTTAAACCAGCGAAAGATAATAAAATCAAACCCAAAATAATTATTTCAAGATGTGTCTTCTGGAGTAGGTTCCTGTACAATTTTGCTGCAAATGGATCACACAAACACTTAACTATATTGACAGGAAACAGAATATGCTGGCTTTACCCACTAATGGTAACTATAATTTAACCTATACATATAATTTAACCTATGCACCTATATGAGAAGCACCTCCTTTTGCTACATTTGAATTTGCCTCCTGCTATTTTTTCTGTACCACAGCCTAAAACACTAGAGGAGATTGTACAACACTGATTTTCCTCATGTTATTCCAAGCTGTACAGACCATTATCATATTCCATTCTCTCTGTCCTGCCTGTCTTTTTCCCAGACTGAAGTCCTAGCTTGCTTAGTTATGTCTTATGTGGAAGTTGTCTGATAGGCTCCATCATCCATCCCTCTTATCTTGGCATGGAACATCTGCAGTTATTGTGTCCATTCTTTCCAATAGAGGAAAGACTACAATTACACACTTAATTAAAGTGGACACATCACAGATTTATAAGGTGACATGATGTATCTCCTATTCTCTAGCCCTTAGTAATACTTTCTAATTATTTTTTTCACACCATATCTGAGCACTCGGTTTCAGAAACAGCTCATCAATCCCAAAATCTCACTCCTGAGCTGTAACACAAGTAGCAGATGTCAGGTCCTAGTGTAAAACTGCAGGAATTCCTGAGCAGAGAAGGAAAGACTCTTGTCTGGGAAAGGGTAAGTCTGCAAGATATGCAAGGAGGCTGTGACCATAATCAGTGCCTCTGCACAAAACACTGAAATATTCTCCAGTGCTGCTGTTATTATGACTCAAAAATTGAGACACAGTTATGAAATAAACTCATTCCACTAGTATCTTTCATAGGGAAATTGTGGAAAAACAACACTGCTCCTCTACTACTGAATGCTGACATTTGTAAGACACATAGAGGACAAAGCATCTGACAGTCACTGTATGTGACTTGCTTCAAGTCTGAAATAATGCAGCACAGTTTTAAAAGAGAACATATATTTAAAAAGCAACACATGGTATTCTGTTGATGCCTAATAATTAATTGATTACATGCTTCTGCTGACTACCAAGAAGACTCAGACACAGAGCAGTGTTTCATCTCAGCTTACCACTTCTTGATCCAGGCGAGTTACCATTTCTTCCAGTTTCTGGTGTCCTTTCTTCAGGTCCTCCTCTGTCCGTTTCAAGGCATTGAGCTCAGCTTGTGCCCGATCCATCTCCTCCTTCATCCTCCACCTCAGTTTATCACTGACTGCTGAAATGAGGGAAGCTCGAATGGTATCCTCACTGATAGTTCCATCTCTACTGGGTCCTGCAAAAAGAAAATTCACAAGCATGAAATTAACTCGTTTCTGTACTTCAGGATAAGCCAAGTTAGCCCTATGAAAATATAGATGTCCCAACACTTGATCTGATTGACAATTCTGTCTTGAGCAATTCACTCTGTTACCAATCAACAAGATTATTTTCCATCTTTGGTTAACCATCAATCTGATAGTTAATAAACATCTAGTTAGATGGTTAAAATTGGACAGCAAGTGAAGCTGTCAAATGGCACTGTACACACAAACCCAGGAATTCATAATTGCTGCTCTTATGGAAAGGAAACAAGAATAGAAGTTTCTACACTGAGAAGTAAAATTCAAACCACGTTAGTCAAACTACTTGGGACAAAGAGTTTATTCAGTTTAGGGCTTCCTGTTTAAGGAAGACAAATGTGAATACACAAGTTTCAAGTCAAACCAAAAAGGCCTGATTTCACTTCAAGAATATCATCAGCATGAATTCAGTTACTGTTTATCCTGTGTAATGAATAATGCATAACTACTCTCTAACACAAAGTCAGAACCAGGCATCAGTCCTGCTTTTTTTCCTCCTGATATCCCTCACACTGGGAGATTTTATACAAGGCTCACTTGAGCACTCAAGTAGGACAGAGAAAAAAAATAAGAATCACAATACACCTCACACAATGAAAGTTTGCATAGAAGTGCCAATAGGTATGAGAGAGGTCTTTGAATATATAAAGGATGATTTTCATACAGCCCAATCAGATTTTATGTATCACCTTAAAGAGCATGAGCTCTTAGCATTTTCTGTCACTTCCATAATTGGCCCAGCTCAGGGAACATTTTATAGCACAGAGCCAAGTAAATCCACAAAGCACTGAAACCCTTAAAACCTTTACCAGGCCGAGTCTGATTTCAGAAGTGGCCTTAGAGAATCATCAAACCAGTAAGTGCATCATAAAGGTAATTAATGGCAGGGGACTGAACAGAAATAAAACCCCTGAAGGACTATTTGAAATGACAGATATAAAAAACTTAAGCCACTCTGAATGAGCACTTTGATTCAATTTCAACTAAGCTGACAAAGGAAACACTTCATCACCACTGGCATAAAACTCTAAATAAAGTTGTACCACCTGCTGTGCTCTTAAAAACAAACCTATCACAATAAACCACAGTCCAAACAACCTTCAGTGGAAATAAACATTTGCAGCTGAAAGAAGAAGAATATGCTGTACCCTAAAACACCCCTCAACAACACAGAACAACAAACAGCACAGCAAATACAGTGGATGATTAGAGATGACTGCATTTCATTTGGCACAAAAGATAAACCATAGCAGCTGTATGACTTTCACCTACCTGCAGCAAATCTATCAGTCCAGTGTTACATTGCCACTGCAAAATCTGGCATTTTGGCAGTCTTGGAAGAGATCTACCTGAAAAGTAAAATCACTGAAAAGAGAACTGGCTCTATTCTTACCAAACCAAGACATTCCATCCCTTACTCTATACCGTTTAGGTCATACTCAAGTCACCACTGCTTTTTGTGTGTATGTATACACACACATATATATATATATATATATATACACACATACACATATACAGATCACTAGTTTGTGATTTGTCTTTCCACACAGAAGTTCATTAAGTTCATGTAGTCCATGACTGTATCATCTATCACAGCAGTCTCTCGGGGTAGAAGAGATGGTCTTGGTTTGAGCTAGAACAGAACCAATTTTCTTTTTAGTGAGTTTTACTTTTCAGTTTACATTTCAGTGACTGCTCTCTCTGAAATTAACAGCATGTTTTGTGGACAGTGTCTGCTTCTTGGACTGCTAATGCTCAATAACTATAGCAGAGGTGATGGTATGAGTGGCAGGCAGACAGACCCTTGCTTATACTTAATCCTATACAAACCAAGGTCACTGCTTGGTTTTGCTAAACTTATGTGCCAGAAATGAAATGATGGTAAAGTAGGAGCATCTATTTTCCTTTGCTAATCTGTGAACTTTCACCATTTGTGTGCATGAAAATTTCAAAATCCACACAGTTCTGCATGGAAGAAGGTGCATAAATAATGGAGAGTTCATATGTGAAATGAAGAACCTATGGGTGCACTTTCAAATTATGGTGCCAGAGACTACAAACAACTGACACTCTGAAGACCACCACAACATCCTTACCATGTAACTGCTCCAAAAGGACCATATCCAATTGGAGAGCTACTGCACCAACATCTCCCTTAACCAGCTGACCCTTATCACTGGTTCCCAGTCTGTTACACACACACCCACAGAGAGGTGCAGAGTAGAAAACAAAATGTGTATTTTTCCAGCATGGGGCCATGGAGCAGCAGGCTGGGAAAAGACACACAATGGATCTTGATGCTAAAGAGAAGGAAGTAACAAGTAGGGACCATTAAGAAGGAAGAGAAAAGAGACTGGAGAAGAAACTCAGTGAACATGAAGCTCATTCCAAACACAATGGCAACCTCTGCTTTAGGTAGCTACAGCTTTTGAAGTAAAGAAAATATAAACAAGGAGTAAACAAAAGGAGTCCAGTAGATGATTAAATGAGGACAAATCATTCTTACAAAGCACAACAATGTACAGAGCAACAGAGACAATCCAAAGTAACCTTAAAGTGTGAGAAAAAAAGCTTAAGGTAGTTACACACAGTGTTCTTCAGACTATTCATACAGCACACACAACACACTGCACAAAGCCAGGAATTTATCAAGTTCCTGACTAAATAAAATATAAGATGAAGGACATAAAATGTACTTTATCCTTATTTTTAATAACTGTTTTAACTGGAGATCAACTGGCTTTTCTCAGTAGTGACCAGTGATAGGACAAGGGGTAATGGGTGTAAATTGGAGCATAGGAGGTTCAAGTTGAATATCAGAAAAAATTTTTTTACTGTAAGGGTGACAGAGCCCTGGAACAGGCTGCCCAGGGGGGTTGTGGAGTCTCCTTCACTGGAGACATTCAAAACCCACCTGGACACGTTCCTAGGGGATGTACTCTAGGGGGCCCTGCTCTGGCAGGGGGGGTTGGACTAGATGATCTTTCCAGGTCCCTTCCAACCCCTAGGATTCTATGATTCTATGATTCTATGATCAATACAATCCTGGAGTCAATGCAATCCTTTTTCCATTTTATTTCCTTACAACAGATCAGCTACAGAGGGCAGCTCCAGCTCAGAGAAATCCTTCCAGAGCTACTCACCAACAGTGGTCACAGGAGGCTGAGGAGGGTAGTATGGAACACTGGTGGTTGCTGGGAATGGAACTCCACCCGGGAAAGGATAGTTGGGGTAGCTGCTTTGACAGATAAAGATTCACCAATGTTATCTGACTATTTGTAAAATGCCATCCACATATATTAACCTTGTGCCAACAGGTTAAACAGCTGTTTACATAATGAGATGTCTAACTTGCAGGCCAAGCTCTACTTTCTCACTTTTCCTTTTCACATTCTCTTCTTTCACAATCTGTATTTCTGGTACAGTTTACAAAGATACCATTTTATCTGAAATGCTCTCTTGTTATTGCCTGGTAAAGCATTTGGACCCTTTCAAATTCTCTTTAATATTTTCATTTTCCCATGCAATTTCTAACTTGCCATGCAACAAATGATCCAAAAGAAATTTTGCTAGCCACAAACTCACAAACAGAAAATTTGATTTGTTAATTTTAAATGGCAATATTTAACTGACTTATGTAAACCTAGATATGTTGTGCAAAATAGGGTTGCAAAATGAAGCTCCCCCAGAAATTCTTATGCTTGTTCTGAAGGATGATGGAGGCCTAAAGTATTCATTTGCTCACTGAACCAAGGACCCAAATGAGTCAGTACTGGACTGACAATCATCACCATTGGATCAGAGTATCAGCCATGGCTATAGGTAAACAAAATGGCCCAAGAAAATGTAAAATTTTTTAAAATTAATATTCTGTGTATCTCCAAATAGGTGCAAACTTAGCAGTTCTTAAAACCTTTCTATTAATTCATAAATTACAATAGTTTAAAACTAGTTATTTTATTATTTTTCATGAAAACATTAAGAGCATTTTAAATAATCATATTAAGTGGGAAACAACCTGGCATAGGAGCTTATCAAAATCCCCATTTTTCACTCTACTTTCGTAATGGTTGGAGGGTTTTAACTTTTTTTTTTTTTTTTTTTTTATCACCATATTACACAGTATAACAACTCCTTATATGCTCCCAATACAAAATCAGGACATAAGGATATCAGTAATTAAAAGAATTAATGTGAAAAATTAATGTGAAAAAATGTAAGTATCCACTGGGAGGCAGCAATCAGCATCTTATTATTTGCTAAGACAGAACACAAGACTTCTAGAAAAGCCTTATTCCAAACTATTTTATAACATACTTAAAGAAAACCTCATTTTTAGTGACAGAAAGTTTTAAAATAATTTGGTGGCTTTAAAATTCTTGTAGAGTGCCCTGAATTTATGCAGGACACAAGGTTTGTATCCAGCAACTGTTCTGTTCAATATCTTGAGTGGCTCAATACCCCAAAAAATGTTAAAAATACTAATAAAATCCCCCAACTTGTAGAGCTGTATCTATTTATATATCATGTAAAGATACCAACCTTATAAAAACTAAGCCAGTACATGAGTGAAGCAAGTCAACAACTGGAAGTGAGGTAATAAATTTCAAAATGTATTTATCACCCAAGTATTGCATTTGAAGCAAGGAGCAGTAAGGAAGGTAAAACTTTCCCAAACCTTCTTCTGGCTATTGGCAAGAATTCAGTCCTCACTTTAAAAAAAAGCTGCTAACATGAGAATTATACAACAAAAGCACCATATGAAAGTAACCAGGAAGTTATTTTCAGTTAAACTGTCTAATAGGTAAATAAGAATGGGCTAAAGAGGTTCTTACCTTGGGTTTGGAGTGCTTCCTGCTGGGTAAGTAGATATTCCACCTGGAATGCCTGGCACATAGGAAGCTAAATAAAATAATAACATGATATATTTTTACTTTTCAGAAGTTTAACATATATTCAGTGAGATGCACTCATCTGCAGTCAGATGCTTTTCAGAATATTACTGAACAATGAACCAAGAGGAGTAAGAGAAGCCATTCTATGGCCACACTGTGCTCCCTGCACTCTCCAACACCATCCCTTCTCTCAGCATTCCCAGAGGATTCCCTGGCAGCCCTCGTGCAGCTTGGCAGGAGGGATACAAGCAGGTTTTTGTTGTGAGCTTCCTCTGTGCCAACTGACCAAGGCAGCTGCTGCTCCTCAGAACACATGAAGCATTAAACTGCAGCAGATCTCCCCTCTAAATACTGACCAGTTAGAATTTCCTTTCTGAATCCAAGCACATTTTCCCAAAGGCAGGCAAATCTTCCATTTCTGATGATCCTAACCTATAAACTTTGGTAAATATTTTTCAAGAGCCTTTTGTTTGGAGGGAGAGTATTGAGAGTATTGACAGAGTGCTTCAGCTTTTCATCTGTAACACTGTGATGTGATGAAAGCTGCATTTTGATAGAAAACTGACAGATCCTTAAAAATACAGCAAAAATTTAAACCCCACAAATAGAGCTGCTCTGCCACTAAATTAGCATAGAAGTTTTACAATATCACAAAATGACCTGTGGCTGATCTGCTCCTCCTCCTGCCCCAGTCTTTGGCTCGAGCAAGTCTACTCTGCTGGGTTCTATTTTTCCAGGGCATCTCCTTTTGGAAGAATTTCCAGGATTTTCTCTCTCTTGCTTCCCCTTTTTCCCTCCACCCACCTATCCCCAGTCTCTAAAATAAGATGCTTCCAGAAGTTTAAATAAATCAAAGTCTTGAGAATTTGTGCAAGAAAACGAGTATTCAAGAGTACCAGATCAACAGAGAAGAATGAAAAATCACAAGGTGGGTTTTTTCATATTTAGTGAGTGTTATTAAAAAATCCCCACAAACCCAAAACAAGAGTGTGGGCATAGAAAACACAGGCACTATGCCTTAGCTTATGTAATCAGTGGTTGCAGGAAACTTAGCAGATGGACTTGTATTATTAGAATTAAAAAATTAAAAAAAGGATGCAAACACAGTTACCTGAATAATCTCCCTTTAAAGTTATCCCTGAATGTTGACAGGTTACTGATTGTCTTGAGGGACCTGGGTGTGTGTGTTAGTTTTTTTAAAAAATACAAACTTGATTTTTCCCTTCCTTCCAAAAGCTGAAATAACAGATACTCTTTCAGCATACTTCAAAAAAGTCAAGTGCAGCACAGGTGAATTCATTAGGCAGAAATACAGAAAGTCATTCTAGAGCAGAATCCCTGGCTGCTGACAAACTATGCAGAGCAACAATATGCTTTGGGATATTAATGTGAGTTTTTGTAGAAATTAGTAGCCATGAGCACTTACTGGTTGGTGGGCCTGTTGCCTGGTAGGGTGGGTAGCTTGATGAAGCAGTGGGCCTGGAAAAGACTGGAGGTTCCTCACCAAACACAACAATCATGACCTGAATCAGTTCTAGCAAGTCTGACTGGGGCTGTGAGGGCAAACAAGTCACAGGCTGTTGATTTCATGAACAGTTTTGACTGACAATGGTGACAAAACAGTAACAAAACATGAAAAAATACAGCTCACCAAGTTTTTTGACATTTAAATTTCATGAAGCATAGAGCTTTTGTTCAGGTTCAAAATGGCTCAAGAGAAAAAAAAAATATTCTAAACCATTAAGGAGTAGCACAAACCTCCTTTAAATTTACCTAAACTGGGCTTCTCAGCTTCTAACCACAGTTAATACAGGTAGGATTTCATTTTCCCAAAATAAGAATGAGCATCATGAATGCAGCACCAGATTAAATATCCTATTTTCAGATCTTCTTAGCTCTATAATCCACTTACCTTATTCTTGTCAATCTCTCACACTGAGTGAATTCTGTATCACTTGTACTTTAGATGATCCTCTTGTTTGTCCCAGACCTGGGCACGTCCTGACCTGGGCAGCCACTTCCCACTGTTACCATGCCAAGGGCTGAGCTACCACCCACACTTAATAAATGTATTCCTGTTAATCACTTTTTATGGAACTATGCACACAAAAACTATGCCCACACGGGTGCATTTTGGTCACAGAGATTAATTTCAGCCCAGAGGCGTTTCACAGAATTTACAATTTTCCTTCTGTAAATATTCTTATCTCACAGATCTTCACCTCAGTGCTCTGTTAAACCAGACACACTGTAACTAAAGATGCAATATACCAGGCAACAGAATGCAATCCTGAACTGGATTACAAATAATTACAAATTATTTTTGTAATATGTACAAATTACAATTTGCAAATTACAAATTTTACAAATAATTACAATATTACAAACATCTCAAATAATAAGCAGTTGTTTTCATTTAAAACTTTTTTCAGAACTCTAATAAAGATTACATTTTTTGTTAAGAATAATAAAGCATTCTAAAGGAATTTGAAAGTGAGAAATTTGAGGATTTCAAGTTCCACTATACTTACATATTTCCACTCATGCAGATAAGGAAGGTATATTTTTCCATTGGCATCAACATGCTTCCCAGTTTTTATTGTCATAGAGCTAGTGGGTTTGACAAAACAGATTGGGGGATTGAAAGGGTAGGTGTCCAGCAGCCACAAGCAAATTGGGATATTGTATTTATTACCTAGAAAAAATGTTTTGAAATAATTTTTAAAGTTATGCCATCTGTCTGACCTCTTGCATTTATAAAAACCTCCCCAATTCAGGAAATTCAGCTGCACATAGACAGAAGTCAAAGTTTATTAGTAACATTCAAAATAAAATTCACAATATGCTTGTGAACTCAACATTTTTCAGGGCTATTTACCTTTGATTTACAATTATCATTTACCACTAATACTTTCTCATTTGTTCTGTGATGCAACACTACTAGACCTTAATAAGAATTATTGCTAGCTTCAGCAGCAAATGGTTTGCAACCCCCATGCAGTTGAGGAGCTTGAAAAACACTGTACTGACAGAAGGGAGATGTTACAGAGCTGTACAAGGCTGAAGAAGCAGTGCTCAACACCAGAACTTTAATCCACAGCAGAAGTAGGGAACAATGTCCTTAAAACATTATACTTTAGACAAGAAAAGGATTTCAACAAAATAATGATCACCAAAGAAATGAAGCTGAAGCAGGACAAATCTAAATAGCTTCTCATGTAATTTGGGAAAAACTGGTGGTGATGATATTAATAATAATAAGAGCATACCTCTGTAAGGCACAGGAATGGTTCCACAGAGGCTCATCAACTCTCTAGATGAACCATCATTAAAAACTGAAAGGAAACAAACAGTGTTTTTAAAACAAATGTATTTGCTACATGCACTGTATTTGTGGACCCTATTAATGTAAGATTTCAAATGTTACAAGTATAGAAACTCAGCTTGAAATATTCTGCTGTTAAATGCTTATGGACTAGAAAATGATTGTCTACAGTCAACTTCTTACAAGTAACTTATTTCTGAGAAACAAATGACTAATTATTGTCAAACTACCTTCTCTGCAAATAAAGCTGCTTCCTCATTCAGAGGCCAAACACAACATGTTGGAACCATAAAAACTGCAAACCATACAAATTACTGCAAAGATAGTCTGAACTCCATTTAAAAAACAGCTATCATTTGAGGATTACAAAGAATTACTTATGCTTTTTTTCAAACACATCAGCAAGAACTTTCATTATGCAAGCTTGTTATTCCAACCACAATCCTTTCACTGTTGTTTCTGATACTCCATTCACTGCATGCATTTTTATTTCCATGACAGCTGCTGGCTTCCAACTATTCAACCTAAACTAATTTATCTTTGACCTGTCCATGTCTCAATACTTCTCAGTATTGAGAGCTTCTCAATACTTCTCAGATTTAGAATTTAGAAACCAGAAGAATATAAAGTCTGGTGATGTACTGGTAATACAAATCAGCTTGCAGAGGAATCCCACAGGTGAAAGTTAAACAAAAGTGATTGGGAGGATGAGCTCTGCAGCTATGCTGGCTCACTGCATCTTGTGAAATCTCAGCCTCTGGAGCTGATCCTAGATACCATCTTCATTTAACACACCCAAATTTAGTCAGATTTAGAAAAACTAACAAACAATTATTGTAATTGTTAATTTAGATTTAAAACAATCCCTCATAATTTCCCACATACTTGACTGTGCTTTCTTCATACACTTAAGGACTGCAACAATTATTTTTATTGAAACATTTGTTCACTGATTCAAAGTGCTTTCTAAATATAAAAAATATTTGTAGACATCTCTGACAGAAAAGCTGCATTTGAAGGATAGCAGCACCCTCAGGATCATAACTGAAATGACAACACTGAGCAATTGCTAAAAGCTGAGCTGTGAAAAATGCAATGCTTCTTGGCAGGTGGGACAGAGCAATACAGAAAACTTGTTACAGGAAGTAACTGTCTGTTTCTAAGGAAGTATTGATGTCAAAGATCAAGAAGAGAAATTCAAGTTATGTTTTCTAATTTTATTTAACTTTTTCCCCACAAATATTACCAAACATATGTAAACCATCAAAAATTCAATAGCAAAATTTTTCTCCTGCACAGACTGACCATATGAATCCATGACAGGCTTGAGGTCCTTGTACTGGGTAATAACACTGGTTGTCTCCTGTACAGTTAGGTCTCTGTACTTATACTGGAAAACAAGAGAGAATTAATTGCTTCAGAGACTAAATTTTCAATGCCATTTAATTTGGTTTTACTTTACCCAACAGACTACATTAATGAGAGCTTACATGGATATATGGACATCCCTCTCCATTCTTATTTTGGCTTAAGAATCTATTTCTCCATATTACTTAACAGAACACTGCTTATGTAAATTACCAAACTTTACCAAGGTCCTAAGATGCTTTTTGTCTTCGATACATAAAGTGATCTGGGGAAAGCTGCTGCATTTCACTCAGCTCTGAACAAATATAGTGAGGTTTTGAACATTCATGAGACACAGCTATGTGAATATGAACCTTAGAGGAGTCCTTCACAGCACTGCTCAAAGCATTGCAGTATTTATCAGTCATGGATCAGTATTTTTATGCATTTTATCAACTACAAAGCAGACATTTCAAGGCATGATACTGTCAGCAATAATACTGGTTTCACTCCCTTCCATCAGGAGCAGGGAGAAACTCACAGGACAAATGTGTAAACACAGAAACACTGCTATGGAATTCCTCAGAACTACAATCCACAGACAAGAGAGAGCTTTAGCCATCTCTTTAGCCATCCCTCCTGATAACTACCACTAAAAAAAACCCCAAAACTAACAGTGTCCATTGATGATGCTTTCATTATAATACCTTTGTTTTTTAAATGGACAATCTTCAGGTGTCTTAAGAAACATGGACAGCAACCTTTCATTCAACAGCAGTAGGAAGACAAAAGGCCCAGAAACTCTAAGAAACAAATTCTAAGAAGAAACTCTAAGAAACTAATTCTCCTTCCTCTTATCTACAAGGATGCTACTCCTGGGTGTGGTAACTCCTATTTAATGAGCAATGATGAACACACCATTCCCCTTCCCATCATGTCACAAAAAGCATGTGCACTCTGGGGGATGCTGGGACTTCCCTTCCCAGCTGTGTGGTCAGGCTGGAAAATACTGGTGTGTGGGAAAGAGCAGCAATGGTACAGGACACATATTCAAGAAGATTGCCATAATCACTACTAAAAAAAGAACTGGCTTCCACTAACAAGCTCCTAAGAAGCACAAGAGCCAGGATGCAGCTCCACTACTGGCACAGGAGTCTCAGTTTAGGGAATAGATAAAACACTCCGTGGGATTCCAGCACCCTGTGGTGGACAGGCTGATAAAACCCAAAATTTGGTTACCCACAGGGCTTTTAAAAATTAGGCCCCATGCCTGAAAATCAAGACAGGTTTTTATGTGCCCCAGAAAAACAAGAAAAACACTATTGCTGCAGGTTTTACACCAAGTGATGAATAATTATTTACTTAGCAGAGACCATCTTGTAAGATTCCAGCTACCAGCACAAGCACAATTAAGTACTAAATCAGCAATTCCTTTCAGTACTGAACTTCTGTAAATTAAAATTAAACATGAAGTGTTTCCTAGAGAGAATGAAGGCTTTTCTGAAATTTCTTATTTAAGCTGTTGAAGTATACTTTTCTGTGCTTGCTTCTCTTTTCCATTCTAAGGAACATTAGAAGATTACACGACAATGTTTTCCTGTGTTCATATGGTAAGCAGCTGAATGTTTCATGAAATGTCAAAAATACCTTTGTAAAATAAAAAATCCTACTGATTTCTACAACTAAATGTGAATCCTGAACTTCTAAGCTTTTTTTTTTTTCTCTTCTGCTCTCAGAAAATAAATGCTTCCTCCTCATTTTACAGACCAGGAAACAGATCAGAGTGATAAAGCTTTTCAAGATTAGACAGGAGGTAAATACCTGAGTGAAAATAAGTGTTTATGTTCACCCAAACCAGGGCTTCAGTATTTTGTTATTTCATAACTGAACTATTCAATAGGGGAAATAGCACTAAGCTTTCCTCTACAGAACAGAAGGTGTAACTGCTTTTGAAAAACAAAGTAGTAAAATATTTTTCTTCAGCTGTTAAGTAGATTACACTTTGAACTTAAAAGGAGTCAGATAGCACCGGGGGTACAAAATGGGCAAAACAGGACAGGAGACTACCTGGAATTCTTTTTCTTCTGTACCATGGCAATAATTCATTTAGGGCAGAAAAGTCTATACAGACATCTACCTGATCTCATTTGCTGACACCAAGTTAGCATTCAGCACTCATTTTCGAGCAGATTAAAAAAAAAAATTGCTTACAGTTCCATGCAGGTGAGAGACCCTTTAATAAGGTTTCTTCAGTTTTAATCAGATCCTCACCTACCGTATTTCACTTTAAAATTATGCAAATACGACAACTCAACACTGCTAAGACCCACCCCCCGAACCGAACCAGAACTCCCCCTAAGCTCCCAGCCTCAGGGGAACTCGATTCCAAGCTGCAGTTTTCCCTGGAAGAGCAGCACAGCCCCGCACGGCTCCGTTCGATGCGGTCACCCCCCATTCCCTTCCAGGAGGTTCTGGTGCTGCCCCAAACCCAGGAGGTAACCCCCGCACCCCTCTCCCTGCCCACACCAAAGCAAACGACGCCGTTCAGCCCCACCGGGCAGCTCGGGGCCGCCCCGGTGCCCCCCCGGGCACTGCTCCGCGTTCTCCGGCGGTTCCCTCCGCCACAACTGAAGCTTCGTAGACTGCGGACCCCGAAAGCGTTGGGGTTCGGTGTCACCCACTACCCCGGGCTCCAGCACACAACCGGACACAGCCCTCCTGCCCACACGACCGCTCCCCGCAGGCTGCCGGACCGGACCGGACCGGGCCCAGGCTGCCGGCTGTCCCTGCCCGCCCGCCCCGAGGCCAACGGGGAAGGGGCGACGGCCACCCCGGGGCTGAGGGAGACACCGGGCCCTGCCCGGCACCGAGCGGGCCCGCACCGGGACCCTGCTCCCCGCTGCCCAGGCCCCCGCTGCGGCTGAGCCTGCCGCCGCCTGGGCCCGGAGAGCGGCCCGCACCGCGCACCGGGGGAGGCGGAGGAGCAGAGGCAGCGCGGAGCCCCCCGGTTCGGGCATGCGGGGGCTCTCGGTGACCCGTCCGCGCCGTTACCTTGGCGACCATTTTCTTGAGCTGGCTCTCAGAGACCGCCATGGCGGCCGCCCCCTCCTCCGCCCCCGGTGCCGCCGCTCCCGGTGCCGCCGCCCGCCCCGCCCCTACATCGACCGGAAGCACCCGCGCCCCCCGCTTCCGCCCGGATCGACGCTTCCGCCAGCGCCCGCCGCTTCCGCCCGGTCGTGACGACACTTCCGCCGGTGGCGGGGGCACCGCAGGGCCCGGGCGGTGCCGGGAGTGAACCCAGAGCGGTCCCGGGGGGGTCCCGGAGCGGCCCCCGAGACGCCGCGGAGCCCCTGCGGAGCTTGGCGCGTCCAAACTCCTTGGGGGGGACGCTGGGAAAGCCGCTCGGGCGCGGGTTATTATGCGGGGGGGAGGGGGAGTTCCGCGGGTGCGGAGGCCCGCGCTGCTCCGCGGAGCAGAGTTGTGAAGGAAGGCGACACAAACACCACCAGAGTGACATTTCTGCGCAATAGGCAAGATCAGTTGTTTTATAACACAAGCATCAACCTACACGACAGCTCTGCAAGACTCCGCGGCTTCTGATAATTAAAACGATCACTAAAAGCCCCCTAAAGAACCCCTAAAGAACCCCGGAATATTCACACGAGAATATATGCCCAGCAGATGGAACACAGCACCCTGAAGAACAACGGGAACCCACGGCTTTGTGCAGCTTCTTCCAAAGTAAGAGAATAAAAGACGAGCACCCCTCAGTCCTGCCCCACTGGTGCGTGGGGTTTGCTCAGGTAGCACCAAAGTTAAGTCACCTGCAGCCACCGCTTCCCCTCCTGCCACTCCTGATCACCAAGAAGGAAATCTGAGTATTCCGTGGAAGAAAAGCAACGAAATCAATTCTGCATTACTGACTTTTCCCCTTCTGCTTTTATCTTAATTCTGAGCTGTATTAGCTCAGAATTCCTTGTCAGTTTGTCTCTTAGTGAGCTACAGCTGGAAGGCACAAAGGAATTGGGGTTTTGCTCTGACACAGATCCTGCTTTTGCTTAGACAGCTTCCCCATTATTAAAGCAGTCACACTGCACAATTCTGACACTGCACACAGCAGAAATGGAGCCCACATCTCCTCTGCCTGCATCCTGGTGCTGAGGTGAACGCAGTCATGTGCCAGAGCAGTGAATCAAGAGGTCAGAATGCTCAAAACCCCCTATCTTAAAAATACTCTGCTTTATTGATCTGCAAATACACCTCCTGCTTTTTCACTGCACCCTTGGCCTCCCCAAGCAGGGTTACAGGTTCTGTTGCCTCCTCAGACTGAGGGTGCAAAGCTTACTGACATCTTTGGAACCAGGCCTGAACTTACAGACACTTCAGTGCTACTTAACTGTCAGATTTTATTCTGCTTGAAGCCTCTCCCCTGCTCCTCCCTTCCAGGAAGGGCACCTGCTGCTCCAGTGCTGTACAGTGTGCCACAGATGTACTGGGAACTGCAGCTGCCTTAGTGCTCTGAACAGCCTTACAAAACCAGAGCAAACAAGTCTCAGATTTCAGTAAACACACAGCAGCAATTCCTGTCCAATACTTTGGGTTTGGAGGATGCTGCTAACATCATGCTTTTACCTTTTCCCCCTCCCACTGATGTCAGAGCATCTGTGACAGGAATGAAAGATCCAGCAACCTGCAGCCCAGGGTGCTCTGAAGAACTGGAGTGTGGCCATATGGACACAAGCCCCTGATGCAGCCCTGCAAAAGCAGGAGGAAGAATTCTGTTTGGCTCTAGAGCTTCTGCAGAGCTGGGTGAGCTGCTCTCCAGGACTGTGTCCTAATGAGGGTGCAAAGAGCTAAGAACAACCCAAGAAGCAAGCTATAAATAGCAACAAAAAACAACAGGCAGAAGTCACCTTAATGTAGGTAAAGCATTCTTACACGTTTCCCCACCTCAGTTTGGCTCACAAAAGTGCACCTTTCAAAAAAAAAAAAGAAATTACTGTGCAGGGCAGTATTAAATATTTAAACCAAAACTGAAAAAGCACTTTTTGAAAGTAAAGTAAAAAGCCTTCTTGTTTTACATAGAAACCTGTGTATATACCAAGCAAACCTTTGTGCCTAGCAAATGTCCACCCTGTGGGCAGACCCTGAGGCTTCCCTTCTGCTTGCTTACAGTTTCAGCTGCTGCTGAAGGTCATGAATTGATCCTGCACAGCTCTGCAGCTTCTCTTGCACCAGTGGATCTTCTTCTAGTTTGACCATTTCAATCACTCCGTTGGTTCCAAGAATACAGGGGAGACTTAAGAATACTTCACTGTTTATATTGCAACATCCCTGAAACAACACACAGAGACAACTGTCACACAGTTTCCTTATTCCTGCTCTGTCTGAACCCAGCAACTACACAAATTAACTTGATAATTTTAATTCAGCAAATGTATTCTACTATAAGGCACATTTTGTATAGGTAAAATTTGTTATTTTAGATCCTGTGTAACGAGTTACTGTATAGAAACTGTAAAATATTACTGTACAGATGAAAAAAATCTTGAGCCATGGCACACTTGAAGAGTTTCCCATGATGGATATATCAGAGCTCTATAATGCAGGCAAAGCTCAAACTACAGAAGTGCTGTTCACCCAGCCACAAAAAGGGACACCTGACAGTAAACTATCATTCATTCTTTTAGGACCAAACAAAAGAGATGTAAAAATATAGTCAAAGAGAGCTATCTAGGGCATATTTTTCAAGTGCTGCTCCACTTGAACCCATATTCATTTTGTGAAAAACTTAATGTAACTGATATCCCTATATTTCCAAGTTTGCACCATAGATTTTATTCATTTTTAGGATGTGTGTGACAAAACTTTACATCCTGTAGTTACTCTGTTTAAAAGACTGGTCACTCCTCTATACCTGCATCTCATTGAAAGCAAGTTTTGCAAGGAAGTAACACAGTGCTGCCACTTCAGAACAGTTTCTTGCAGTGAGATGTCTGTGCTGCTAAAATTGATGGTCATATTCAGTGTAAATAATGTCATGACAGTGCCAGCCTAAAGATACTAAGAACAGATTTACCTTTGCCAGAGTGGATACAGAATGAACTTTTCTTTTATCTCTCAGTATACTGTCAGTCAAATCAGCAACTGAGAGCCCAACAGACCAAGACCTCTGCCCTTTTTCCTTCAGAACTTCCATAGCTCTATATAATCAGAAAAAGGAGAAAAATTTTGTTTAGATTTTATTCATTCCTGTTTTGGTTTATACATAAAACCCAAAAGACAGATGAAGTGCACCAGATCAGGTAGAGTGCACAACAGAAAAATGATTCTTGGTTTTGGCAAACAACAGAAGGGAACTAAGATTTGCTTTAAGGGATTTCTTTATGTATATTTTACACACCCTCTGAACAATTCTTTCCTCTGCCAAGAGGTGTAACTGATATGTGTCTAATTAAATTGGGTAAACAGATGCAAATGTGCACTTTGCTTTGAAGTAAGCTGCTTCCACACAAGCTCTGAGAAAATTGTGTCAGAAGGCTCATCTATGATTTTTAAAAAACACAAAACAATGGAACTGGCAGCTCCAATATTCTGGTGCATATTCTGCAAAGCTTGTCTTGTCCTTGGATTGTCACAGGCCCACTATTGACAACTTCAGAAAAGCAGTGGGCACACACAAATATTACAGTGAATGTCACTCAGCTGTACAATTTCCTATAAACTCAGTGTGTGAGCATTTCAGAGCAAATTGCATCCCCTTCAGAAAGAGCTGAAGGAAAAAAATTCTGCAAACACTGAGTGCCCAAACATGAATTAAAAAAAATCAGGTTATAATGGTATTTATTACCTGTTAGCCACCTTTTCCCTTAGGTTACGAGCAGTCATTGCTTCAGTTTGATTTGCAAATAAATTACAACTGGTCCATGCTGGTACTAAATAGGAACAACCAACATTTAAATACACGTATAAACAGTGTCTAAATAGATCCCCAGATCAGATGGGGAGCAGAAAAGAATTAAATAAATTAAAACTTTCCTTCTCTCACAACAGCCCAAATATAGCTGATGATTCCTTCTAAGATTCCCTGGACTGTGGAAATAAACTCTGGAACAGCTCCTGGCCAGAGAGACTGCTTATAAATGCATATGTAATAATTCTTACATCACTGGTAACCTTCCATATACTATACCACATTTCCTTTCTCTTTCTGTCCCTCTAACCTGTATGGTTATAGCAAATAAAAAGCATTTGAGGTTGTATTTTCTATGTTTATTTTCTTACTGTGACAAATTCCAAGTGCTTTTGCTACCACTCCAGGTCTACAGCTGGGGGCATGCACCAAAACTGTATTATTTTATTATTTAGAACCATCATTAGGAAAATCTACTACCCTCCTTACCACTACCTTCATTTCCCTATCACTAAAGCACTGCTAGGGCATTAGATACTCCTGGTCATAACAAAGTTATCACTTTACCTTTGTCTTCACCTTGTTCACCAACAATCCAAGCATCTTTTGCCAGCAGCTGTGCTTTCAGAAGGTTTGTCAGTATGTACTGGAATCTCTCAGTATCTAGGCTGGCACCTACTCCAATCACTCTGTTTTGGGGAAATGCACTCAGCTTCCATGACACATAGGTCATTACTTCAACTATAGGTGAAAGAAAAATAGGTTGAAAATGAAGGACAACTCAAAATTCAAC